>NC_140956.1:100136777-100389277 GCF_014529385.1 Adiantum capillus-veneris | reverse complement strand
TTCAAGTATGGCAAAATATGTTCAGCTTCTAACTACTTATATGTACTTGTCAACTTTTACAGAGGTTGATTATTTTGGACGTCAATGGATTGCTGCTGATGCGGGTGCCTCTCGGTGACAGAGGACCCTTTGAGGATTTGCAAACGTTTCGGATGGGAACTTGTCGAGTCGTGGTTCGTCCAGGAACCAAGGAATTTATTGAGTTTCTTCTTCCGCGCTTCAGAGTTGGCATATGGTCTTCAATGCAAAGGCAAAACTTATCGCCACTAGTTGCAATAGTTTGCAGTGTATGCCAAGCTCACACGTCAGATTTTGCCTTTTTGTATGATCAAAGAAAATGCGTTACCGTTGAGGGCCACTACCACCCTAAAAAACCAGGATTACCTCTTTTGTACAAACCGTTTAGCCAAATCGGTGTACCCTTTGATGCAACTAATACACTACTAATTGATGATACTCCTGAAAAGGGAGAACTAAATCCGCCGGGAACAACTATCTCACCACCTTCTTTCGAGGGGCATTCCTTCGATTTTTACCTTGAAGACATTCTGATTCCATACTTACAGAAATTGTATCTCAGTCCATTGTTCACGGACGAGTTTGTACTTTCTAATGAATTAAGATGATTCTTCTATCTGTCTTTGTCTTGTCTAACATATATATATATATATATATATATATATATATATATATATATATATATATATATATATATAGAGAGAGAGAGAGAGAGAGAGAGAGAGAGAGAGAGAGAGAGAGATTTGACGTGGTAAAGAAATGTATTTCAAGCACACTTTTTCACAGGGCACAATTGAAAAATGAGATCAATAAACTTCATGTCTTGAAAGTCATTTGTATACACTTGGGTTTACAAGAATATCTGTTACATTGACACTACTTCAACCCGACCATCCAACTCTTTGCACAAAATATCTTTTTCTCTTCGCCGCATCACCTTACGGCCAGCTAAGAAAAAGGAAAAATTTGATAGTTCCTTGTCCATTGACTCTTCAATGATGTCATTTCGCAAATGCTGAAGACTGCATAGCTCCCTTATTGTAACCACCAATAGTAGGCCATGCTCTTTATCAATCACTTCCACATCCACAGTAGGATTATCTTCCAAACCTGCAGAAACCTGGTCCATAGGAATGTACTTACCGTTTAGCATTTGTAATCGCATATACCAAAATGAGAGTAACAGTGATTGGCTTGCAATCATGTACTTGACAACTAGAGTATCAAGCGCGACCTCGCACCGTAAACCAATCTCTTCCTTTGCATACCATCCTTTGTCAAGAAGTTTGTCACAGGATGACTGCTGAAATGACTTGCACATGAACATAGTTTTTGTAACTCTGATGTTGTAGCTATGAAACAGCTCTATGAAGAGTGCAACAGGACAAAAGTTTGCAATTCTAACCAGTTTGGTAGGAATAGAGCTACGTAGAGACCTTTGTATATCCTTGTAGAGCTTACTTCGTATTGCCTCCACCATTGTTTCCTCGGGAACTGGCCAGTCCACAGTGTTCCAATCGGTTGGTAGAGGCAGTTTCACCAACATGCCATTCTTATTCCCTGAGCTGAGTTGGTAAAAGTGGTCATAAAAAAAGATTCCCTCATCAGCCAATCTTTTGCTGCTCCTCTCTGAGTACTGTAGAGAACCAATATGGGCATGTACAACATGGAAGAGGCCTATTATGCACTCCACAGGCTCCCATTGCTCATAAGAAGAGGGATAAACATCTGCAATATATATAAGAAGAGTTAAACTAAGAGTATCAATAAGTACAAATGACAAATCTAATGTAATTGAGTTGTGAAGAGTAGAGACATTACTCATAACAAGCGGGAGAAACATTGCAAAATATATAAGAAAAGTTATAATGAGAGTATCAGTAAGTTCACATGTCAAGAGTACTTACAATTGCAACGTGGTTGATGTATATCTCATTTCCCTTCCTCTTCATCATTACTCCCAAGCATCCATCTCTCTTGGATGAAAACTTTGTTATGGTGGTGTGTTGTTTGCGTCCTAGCCGCTGAAGCTAGGTGGTGCCCCCTGTTTGCTTTACCATGACAGGCTTGAGGCGCGCCATTCGGTCCCCGGTGTTTTAGAGACCGTCGGGGTTCGGGGTTCGCTTTGCTCCCTTCAATGCATTTGCAATAACCACCTCGATTTCCAACACATTGTAAGTACATGTTTTGAGAATACAAAGCTAGGTGTGAAATCACAGTGTAATGGTATTATGGATTCATACTTAAGATTTGTCATGCATTTATAGTCATGTTTCCATCCACGTTGGTGGAGGAGCAGCCACTACATAGTCTCTCTGGCACATTCAATGCTATACATGTGGATATTGGAGCAATAATGTTCCCACATCTTTGCCCAACCAAACTGGTTCAAAGAAGGATTTTCTTCTATTCTCACTCCTATATTGTCCCTACTTCTACACAAGCATTTGGAACGCTTGGACCCATCAAAGTAACTTCCTTATTAAGTATGGAGTGGCCGGTGCCAGATTTGTGGTCGGTAGCATCTTTCAAGAAAAAGATGATAATGGATGTCCAAAACTCTTTGAAATACTCTAAAGCTTCTAGGTCTGTGGGCTTGAGTTGGTGTTTGCCTATTCATTGTTTTGTGCACATTTTTAAAGAGTTTGGATTTGTGGAGACTACCACAATGCTTGTATGTAAATATGCGCATTATGAGGAATTAGGAAGGCTTTTAGAAGAGGACTGGAGTTTTGTGGAAGGTATGTACAAGGGGGACCGGTACCGTCATAAGGTTGGAGCTTCAGGTATTGGAATGCGCTATTTGAAATCCCACACCTCCTTGTACATACGATTTCACTATGATCGTTGGATGTGCAAGCTTGGAGTGTGGACTCCCTTACAGAGTGTAGACGGCGCTATTGCAAGCTTTGACATTGCAGTGAAGATGCCCAACGATGCTTTGGAGGCAGTCCAAGTGAACAAGCATTGGACTCTCAGTAATGTTCGAGAACATTTGGTTATTATGGGTTTTGAGGCCCTTCAACAAGCACAATTTCATTTACAAGGTCACAAGGTGAGAATCCTTCCACCACATTTTCAATACATCATGGTTTGTCGATCATTGGATGCTTATTGTAATGAATGTCCGCAGATTGGGAAGAGAATGGAAGACAAACTGAAGGTCAAGGAGGACTGGGGGATGGATGGAACTATGCTATCGATCTTATAACTTTGTAACTCTTGCAATTTTCAAACTGATCCCCGCTGTAATCAACATGATTTGCTTCGGCAAATCATGCCTTTGAATATAATTTTTTGCATTGGGATGAGAAATCATTTTTTGGTGAAAGTGCCTTTTTTTTAATGTCTTAAAAAAAGGGTCCATTATAAAAGGGGGGCAACCTAACTCATTCACTATTTTCACCTTTGCAACTCTTGAGCTCCTCCACTCTCTGTCTACACCCCAGGCTAGACATGGATGCTTCCACAGCCTCTGCATCTGCAGCCACATCCACCCCTTTGTCAGGCTTCATCCTCTTCCTCGAGGACACCAAATACAAAGGGAAGTTGGACCTCCACACCTTTTTTACTCGTCTCCCTGACCTTGATGCCACAGTTGCCCTTTACATGGATGCATTTGCCGAGATTTTTGCGTTCATGGAGGAGCACATCATAAAATATTCTGTATCTATCCCCCCCACATGTAGGGATCTGGGTACCTTGCGATCTTTTGCGCTATATACACAAAGGTGATCGCCCATTCTCCAAGCGGTTGCAACGATTCCAAGAAATTGCAACCGATGCAGGCCATTACTTGGACGAGCAAGCCCCAGGGGTGTCAGCGCTCAAGAAGCGCAAGTTAGGGGTGGAGTACCTTTCTCGGCTCGCAACATTTATCTTCTTGGTGAGCGAGGAACCTGATTTGGAGGAGCTTCGCTTACCACACCTTCAGGTTGGGTCCTTTATCAAGGACACCAAGGAGCAGCAGGTTATCCCCATGAACCCTGCAGAGTGGAAGGAAAGGCACACCGGCTCGAGTACCCTAGGGGTCTTGAGGAACTGGTTGAGAAATCCATAGTTGCAGCTGGCCCTAGTGACACTCCAGTGCCACTACCACTGACGGATGTGGCTATCCCAGAGGTAGAAATCAGCCGCTTCTCCTCAGTGTTAGTGGATAAGGAGGAGTATGTGTTCCTTCATGATTTGGAGAAAGCATTTGGCCTGCGCATGGATGAATGCTTGAGCGTGCTATGCAACAGCACCAAATGTCCCTTACACAATACGCCAAATGCCCTAGAAAGAAAGCTCTTGCTAGATGGGGACTCTGTTGCTGACACTATTGCAGTTGTATGTGCGAAGGTCCTCGCAGCAGAGCATTTGCACGTGGCTGATGAGGAATTCCAAGCCACGCAAGCCAAGGTTGAGGCTGCTAGGATGCCTATGCCATTATGCAACCTCCCATCTGATGATCCAAAGGTCGTATCTGTGGTGCATGGGAGCATTGACTTGGATGCAAAGGGCAACAGGGAGGAGGACGACAAGAAGCAGGAGGTAAACTGTATCCTAAATTTCATGTTACTGTTTTATCCTTCATTGTCTTTTTTCTCAACCTTCATCGGTTTATGACAGGATGTCGTGGAGGTTGATGATTTTGCTGCAAGGACGGGTGGCAAGCGGACGGGCTTTGGACCTCAAGCTTCCCTTGCGCATTACCTAGGACAACTCCCCCTGGCGATGTGGCCATTATCCATAATGAATTTACTCCCCAAGCCCATTTTATGACTTGGTCGTTAAAAGCTTTGAGCAAGTTTTTGTGTTTGAGCACCATTGCTCAAACTGCGCATCAAGTGTTTCTAGTGCGTAGATCCCTTGTATGCATAGCGTTTGGCACTGGCTTTCCTGGTAAAGTGCTTGCCCAGATAGGGATACATGCTTCCATTGGCTCAACTGACCCAAAGGCCATAGCGCACTCTCTCTTGACTGGGGAGTTGCCTTACGCGCAAAATAGGCGCCACGAAATGGTCAAAAAAATTATGAACTCCTCAGATACATGATGTAAAATCACCGTTTTGGAAGTAATAAAAAATATTTGAAATTGTCTCTCTATCTTGCAAATTCTGTTGAATGTGATTTGTCAATCTTGAAAATTATTTCAATTGGTGATATGAAAATTGTTTTGATAAGCGACTTTGTAATTTCAAGTTCTGTATGTAGTTTCAGTCAATTTCAGTAAATTTAGGTATTTTTTGTTCCCTAGGGGGTAGATAAGCCTACCAAGGTCCAAAAAAAGCTTGGCCACAAGGGCGCGAGCAAATGGCCCATCCATCAGTTTTGGATGGGCCATTTGCGCGCCCTTGTGGCCAGGCTTTATTTTGCCCCTTTTAGACTTATCTACCCCCTAGGATACTTACAAAGCACAAATTTATTAAAATGAATTGGTTTTGCATCATTAATTTAGATGCACCCTTTCTATGGCAATTCCAGCATATGTTCACACTCAAGGACACTAGAAAAGGTGAAATCAATTATGAAATGAAGTTTCCAGCACACTATCACTTGCTTTAGCTCTACCTAGTACACCCCTGCACCAAAAAGTCCAATTACAGTGGACATTTGAAAAATCCAAATTAATGTTGCATAGACACTTGGTTTCACAATATGTTTTTTTTTTATATATCCTATAGGGAATTCAAAGCTTGAAATGGCCAAAAAAGGGTGTCCACAAGGATCCATGTAAAATAATATTGCAAAACCAATAGGTTTTAGTAAAGTTGTTCTTTTTAAGTACCCTTGGGGGTAGATAAGCCTACAAGGGGCAAAAAAAAGCCTGGCCACAAGGGCGCGCAAATGGCCCATCCAAAACTGATGGATGGGCCATTTGCGCGCCCTTGTGGCCAGGCTTTTTATTGCCCCTTATAGGCTTATCTACCCCCAAGGGTACTTAAAAAGCACAAATTTACTGAAATCGACTGAAATTACATACAGAACTTGAAATTACAAAGTCATTTCATTACAAAGATAGTAGACACATTAGACACAACTGTTGATCATATTGTCATTGGAAAGTCAAATCATTACAAAGATAAGGGTGTGCAATACAAAAAGAGGGGTAACTTTGGCTAATGCTCGAAGTCTCGTCACAATCGACGTGCAAGCTGCATATCTTTTGGCTGTATTGTCACTCGCTTTGCATGTATGGTGCATAGGTTGGTATCTTCCAACACCGAAATGATGTGGGCCTCTGCAGCTTCTTGAATAGCCTCTAGCGCTATTGCTTGCATTCTATACTAATTTCCATAGCTTTGAAGCACCTCCTTCACAGTACGAGCAAAGGGGGCGCGTCAAATCAAAAGCTCCGTCGTCTTCTGGTAGTGGCGGATTTCTGCAAATGCCCTTGCTATTTTTCGGCGCCGCTGCGGTTGTCTTGGGGGGGCACTTGCACATTTCCTAGCGGGTGGCGTTTAGGCTTCTTGAAAAACTTAGACTTGCGCCTGTTTACATGCTTAGGGGCTGGTTCTGCAGCCTCTTCTTATTCTTCCTCTTCCCTTGGCTTCCGATCTTGTTGTGTGGGGAGAGCTCCCTGGCCTCCAGGCAATGTCTTCCCCCCAACGGCCACCCGGTGTGTGCGCGGTATTTTTTCTCGCAGCCATGGTGGATCACTCTCTGATTCAGTGTCTGTATGGACCACCCGAGTCCTGGATGGTCCTGCTTGTGATTGGTGGCGCGACGGCTACTCCCTATCGGACTCTGTTTTTTGTTGGCCCTCTTCCTCTCTCCGGCGCTGGACACGTTGCTTCATTCTCCTTCTAGGTGTTATATCTTGAGGAGGTGGAGATTCAACAGCCCTTGATGACTCTCGTGCCCTACCACCATGCCCACTACCAGATGAGTTTCTGGAACAGCCAGGCATTCGTGGCCGTTTTCTTATGCCTTTAAGCCATGACGGCTTCTCACATCCTTGGAGGGTGTTTTTGTTGGCAGGCGGATGCTCTTTCGCGGTTTGTTTGGTGCGTGCCATTTCGTTGGTAAGAGCTCACCTGTTCTTAAGAAATGAGTGGTTTATGAGAGCATGCAATATTTATAAGGGCCCATTTAAAAAGGGCCTTGTTCACACTAATTTGTTTTTTAAAGTATTATTTTTTAAATAAACATGTCGCTAAGAGTTGGACCCTGCGTTCATGTTTAGTGACTCGCGCAGTATCCACTTTGATCCTTGTCGCACTCTGCATCGCCGCCATGCAGCATTCTTGGTGGGACCTTGCGACATTTGCCACTTGTTGCTATGCTCTTGACGACTCCATTTCTGCACTTCAATAGCAATCTTGGATTGTCGCGCACGCTCCATTGTGAGCTTACGAGCAAATGTTGTGCGAAAAAACCAATTGAACATCTCCTCCAAATAATTGGATTGCATCATTCCACCACCATGTTGAGTATTTTTGAAGTACACTCCCCTTGCTCGATAATGGGACTTCTCCATGCCTTGAGTGCTAAAAATTTCAAGCGATCCATACTTGTGCATAAAAAATGCACCATGCGCAAACAAGATATGTTGTTCACATGAGTAAACTATCCACATTATAAAATAAAAACAATCCCTTGTAATGAATACACCATGTAAAATGACTTACCATGTAATGTGTGATGTTATTTTCACCCCAAGAAAGGGTGAAGACCTTGGTAAAATCCGCCAAGGCTTCTTGAAATGATTGGCGTTGTTCTTCTGTTGTGCTGTTAAGGCCCATAAGCTTGACCATTTTATCAAAATGTGCCCAAACTTTCTTGCGCTTGTTTGCAAGCTCGCCATTTGAATCATTGTTGGTAGTAGCTTTGCATAACTCCTTCCAAAGCTCCCAAAGGTTACCTGCCTACTGGTTGGAGCTGTTTTGAGCATCATATCGACTTGGCTTTCCTTGGGAAACTTTCTTCAAAAAGTGTCTAGATTTTTGTCCACTCATTGACACTTGTTGAGCAATTTCATGGGCCTCCCCTGTGTTCTTTGCAGCAACGATAGACACATTTCCACCGTGACAGCCAATGGAATTCAAGAGTACCTCCACTCTTTCGATCGCTTCCTAGGACTTTTCCAACGGTTTCATCGTGAAAGCATAGTCAATGTGGAGCTTCAATAGCTTATCAAAAATGCACAAAAATGTACATTCGATAGAGGAAATCGAAAGATTGGATTCCAAGCGTGGTCCTTTTGATCACGGTCTGGGGCATTGAGCATGGGACATCTCAGAATAGACGCTTCCCATTCTCTACCTTCATCTCCGACATCACGACAATCTTTGTTCTCCATGCCCTTGCCATAGAAGCATGGATCCGGCCTTTGCAGTGCTCTTATGTGATTTTTTTCCATTAGGTTTGTACCCTCGAGTGCAAAATGGACAAGGCATGAGAGAAGAAGCCCCTTGTTTGCAGCCAAGCAAACACTTTATGGTCTTCAAATCCCCACCTAAGTGCCACTCCACATCATAACTACCAAAACCCTCAATCTCCAACTTCTGACCTGCAATTTGGGAGTGTATTACTTCTGTGATCCATGGAGTTCTCTCAAAAATCCATGAAAGTACTCCATTGGTCTCTTTGGGCACCTCAATAGCACCCAACCACCAAATGTCTTTCTCTGATTGCACGCTAAAATATGGGGTGGGAGATGGCTCGACTGAATCCCTTCGCTTGGTTTGCAGAAGGGCCTCGTTCATTAGAGTGACACTTAGCCTCTCTAACCTTCGGCCTTTCACTATTTGACACTCATCGAGTTTCAGCACAAAAGAGACTTTTGTGCCAAGCACTACAAAATAAATAGTGCTAAGACCTTAAACTTCAGAGTCTATGATAAGAATAATACCAAAGAAAAAAGTAAAGTGTGTCACCTTCTTCAGGTAACTTGTAAAATCTAAGCATGGCTTCTTGAAGCCTTCTAAGATCCACGAAAATATTGTTCCACATTGTGTAAGGAAAGCCCTTCTCCGAAGGTCTTATGGATTGTTTCTTACCTTTTCCCCTTGTCTTTGTTGCGCACGAAGCGTAAAGGGAAGTTGGCATTGTGTCCTCAATGTGTAGGTATGTCCCAATGCGGGAGAACACATCTTCGTTTGTGGCCTTCTTTGAGAGCTTGTGGAACGGGAAATAGGTTTTCCACAATGCCATGTTCTTTGAGGGCATCCTTTAGGAGTTGGAAAATAGCCTGATAGGCTTTGGTGCTCTGATTCCAGCCTCATCACAAGCTTGTTGAACGTCATCATCACTAACCATATTTCTTAATTTATGCATAAGGTCCTTGGTGACTGCATCCTTAATGTGCTTACCTCCAGGTGATTGTAAGATAGAAATCACGTCCTAGGTATTGAGACAACTAGTGAGAAGGTTGACTCGATCATCTTGGCTTGTTCTACCGCATGCCTCGTGGATGAAGTTTCTAGCAACAAATAAACATAAATGTTAGAAAATAGTGTGAAGTAAGAATGCATCATGCAAGTAAAGACCAAATCACCTTGTGGCTGTAACTCGTCGTTTGCATGCTCCTCCCGAATGTGCAAGAGTTTCAATTGATGAATACGTACGTTTGCGTTCCCTTGCACCAAGGGGTGTTTCTTTCAAGTATGTGATGGTGTTGGTAAGCTTCTAGATGTGGGACTCCTTTTCTTGCATTTGTTGTTTAAGAGTTTTAACTACCCTCTCCGAAGAGGCAACACTCTCTTGTAATGCCGTCGTCTTGAGGTGAAGAGCTTGACATTCATGCATCCACATATGCAAAGAAGTACCTACACCCATACACAACCGCTTGCAATAGCCTAACAAACCTGCTTCTCCCCTCCCAAGAAATTGAAGAAATGTGGAAAGGCTATTAAACAGTGGATGGAAGCGGCTTATAGGATCGTAAGGGTACAAATGGCCATCCACCCAAATGTCAACATTGGTCTCACGAGTGGTGTGACGTTCCTGTGATGACCTTTGATCACCTTCACTAGTGGTCTTCGGTGCAAATGCCGTGGGTAAGCGAATATGTATGCTTTTGGTGTGCGGAGTACATGGTGGTGGAAGCAAACCATTTGTGATGTCCGTGAGCACCATGGAAGCTGTTGCGTGAGGAAGCAAATGATGAAAAGATAGAGGGGGAAGGGTAGAGAGGTTGAGGAAGATGGGAGGAGAGAAGGAGGGAGGGGGGGGAGGAGGAGGAAGGTAGGGGTAGAGTGGGAGAGGAGAGGGAGAGGGAGAGAGAGAGATGAGGGAGGAGGGAGGAGAGAGGAGGAGGAGAGAACAAAATGTTTATTACTTTTTGGGGGAAAAGAGTTTTGAAAAAATGGACTTTCTAAGCTTGTGGGTTAAAAAATGGGTCAAAAAATGATTTTTGGATATGTATATATGTTGGGAGGGAGTTGTAAGTTAGAAACAAGTAAAAATGAAATTTTTTTTTAAAAGTCAAATTTTGTCTCTTTGTGACCCACGTTTTTGCTGATGTGGACACACCCCTATGCTTCCTTCACTTTAAAAAAAGCTAGAGAGAGAAAGTAACCCTTTAGGTCCACATCCTACATTTGTCTAAAAAAAAGGCTAGAAAAGCCTACTCAAAACTACCTTCTTCAATGCCCTTGCCCCCTAAACCCCACACAACATTAACCTTAATCCCTAAAAATTAGGATTCCTTACAAGGCCCATGCAAGGTTCATATTTCTCCTAATGACCACTACCAACATTCATGTTCTCAATGTTGCACAGATCTCGTTTTCTTTTCCGACTACCAAGCACGGTGTCTTTCTCTCGCAAAATTGTGATCTTCTTCTCAAGGCCTTGGATTGTCTCTTTGTTTGATGAAATCTTTTGAGAGCATGCTTCATTAAGTTTCTTCAGCTACATGTTCTCCATTGCCAAGAAGTTTCTTTGCCTTTCCGCATTCAATCCTCTCATTTTCAAATGTTCAGTGTATCCCAATAGCCCATCCTTGCCATCGCCTGTGAAATGTAAGAGGTTAGTGATATTAGCAAAGGGAGGTGGCGCATTTGTCGTAGGATCCTTTGGATAAATAGACCCATCGGTCCACAAATCCAAATGATGTTCCTTGTTTGTCCTTCTAAGTTCTTTCTCCCATTGAGATAAGAAAGACTCCCTCCTACGTTTCTGCAACGGTGCGTACTCTTGCAATACATCAACGTGAAGATGATGTGTGCTTTCTTTCTGTAAGTGTTAAAGATGAAGGGGCTGAGGATTGTAAGTTCAAATTAGTGTTTTCATCAGGAAAAGATGCGTTCTCCATTCCTAGAGTTGATAGAGAAGAAGACGGAGAAATGTCTCAGGTTTTGGGAGGGAAAGCCATATTCTCAAGTTTAGAGTTGATAGAGTTCGTGTGGCTTATGTTTCTGGAGGGAACGCTTGAAAGTTGGCATTTCAAATCATTAGTCATATGGTTAGTTGTATTCCTTACGAGAGAACGAAGGATAAGAATGATAAAGACGGCGGCTATCTACCAAAGAATGTCATTTTGGCCTTTTGTTGTGGAGAAAAGTATCACATAAAATGCACAATTGAACATTTTCATTTTCTCTCTCTAAGCCGACGTGGAACTTCTTACAGGGCCCAAAAGTGAGTCCAACTTTCTCCTAATGTGCATGATGCATTGACTCAGTTGGGGACCAAGTGTTGCCACTACAGGGCATGGATGCTAGGCCAGAGTCTATGACACATGATTAGTGGGAGGACTTGGATGAGCTTGCACGTTTGATGATCATGTTACACCTTGGTGAATTTGTCTATTGCATTGGTTTGGATGCATGTACACCTAGAGATTTATGGCAAAGATTGTGCAATGCTTTTGGTACAAATGAGTTAAGAGAGATGCTCACAATCAAAGGGCGATCTTGCAAACACAGAGATGTTGTTTGTTGGCATTGTGGTCATACAAGGCATGTACGTAGGCATTGTTTTTGGTGAATGAGACAACGCAAGAGACAACACATGAGGGATGCTATCACTTTGGATGATGCAGAAGCAGATGTAGTGTATGTGGCTACACATGATGGAGATGTTGACTTTGCTTCCATGTTTACTCCTAACTTTATTATGTTGGTTTTTGATGATGTGAGTGCTACATTTTGTGTCGCGCCGAGTTGTGAGTGGTTTAACACATAGGCTTGGTATGCTTAGATGTGTGTGTCTAGCTGATGGTTCAGTGCGTTACATAGTTGGTGCAAGAGATGTCAATCTATCATTGCCGAGTGGTACATCATACATGTTGCGTTATGTACTCCATGTGCTAGATTTGACATAGAGCTTGATCTCTATGAGTCAATTGCAAGACAGTGGATGCCAGGTAGTGCTAAACGAGCACAATTTCAGATTGCATAGTGGACAGCTAGTCATAGCAAGAGATGCTAGTGTTGGCACAATTCATGCGATGTGAGTAGGTCATGTGAGACACGACACAGTCTTTGTGAGTACGCAACCATGCAAAGAGACGAGGCATGTCTCCTTTGCAGATAGGTTGCATGGTGCTCCAATTTGTGAGCATGTTGAGCCAGTTGTGCAGACAGTTGTGCAGCAGGGCATGTCATTTGTGGATACAATGATGGATATGGAAGGCATGAGTGCTGAGAATTCAGCAGTGATTTAGTCATTCATGGATATGCTTAGGCTAGAGGCTGATGCGTGTGAGTTGGAGCTAGGCATTGCTCTTGCCTCACAGGGTTCAGGACAGACAAATGCTCTTAGTGCTCATGTGACATGCAATGGACACAAGGATGGACTTTAGGGATTAGAGTTTGAGTGTCAGAGTGATTGCCATGAATGAAGTTTTGAGCTAGATTTGACTGAGATGGTTAGATTGGCAGAGATTTCCATTATTGCATCAACATTCGAGAGTTTCATGTATGCGATATTGATCTCAAGACCCAAGATTGCATATGTAGTAGGTGCATTTGCAATGAGAGCAGTCAATCATGCAATGGCTAATATTGGCCTTGAGCATAGGGGTACTTTGCAACATATGGTGAGATACTTGCGAGATGTGTGTGGCTTTGGTGAGGAGTATGGTGTCGATCTCTCTATACTTTCTCTATAATTAGTGCTAGATGCACATAGATTCAGTCAGCCAATGGGCGTTGGCTGAGGTCATACTTGTGATGGCCTTGTATAGTTTTTGTATGGTTTTCTTTTCTCTCTCACAGCCACATTGGCCTGTACATGGGAGGTTGTTGGGGTAAAGCCCCATGTGGCTAGTTAGGCCAAGTGCCCACCTACTATACTTATTTATTATGTACATAATATAATATGAGGGCTCACATATTGAGAGTGAGTTTTAGCCCCTACAAACACAAGGTCTCCTCTTCTCCTCTCTTCTCCATTGCTGCACACACTGACACACGCTCTCGCTCACGTACTTCAAGTAGTACACTAGCTCTATGATTGCTTTTGGGAGATTGCACAAAAAAAAAAGCAAATACCAATTTTATATTATTTGGGAGACCATTAATTTTCATTCAATAAATTATTGTTGATGTGACATCTCAATAGCAAGTTACCCTTTAACACAATCAATAAAACAATTGCAAAATTGGGCACAATAATGTGTTAATTGAATGGACATATCCAAAACCGGCAGTAGGGTCGTCTTCCTAATCTTGCTTGCAAAAAATTAGAAACGAAAAATGCTACAGATCTATGGCTAGATATAATCTACCCTGGCTATGTGCGTTAAATGTATCAGCATCGAATAGAATAGGCTGATGGATTAACATGTTCTCATTTTGGCTAAGCCCTAATACAAGGAAAAAAATAAAATAGAGGTGTTTGCATGAAAGATATGATTTGTGCTTTGTCACACGATCCATGAAGTCTAGGCATGTGCACGATGGCTCCTTGCAAATAAAAACATTGTACATTCCGACATGACCATTTTTTCCATGGGACTCTACTTTGAAGACCTCATGAAAACCATCTACCCCACAAATCTCCTCCACCACCTTTGCCTTCATCACTAGAGCACGGTTGATCTTGCAAGCAGCATCTCTGAAAATGGATGTTTGATATCGTACGCACACACCATCCCGCATTGTGGCTCATGCACTACCTTGAGGAAGTATCATCTGACCTGATAGGCGTGTTCCTTTGGTTTTAAGAAGCAGCAACTGGCATATCTCAACCATGGCCGGCCACCCATGAGTCACCTCCATCTTCACCATCACATGGGGTACCTCCGCAGGAGCTCTTGTACATGGCCAAAGTGGTTGTGGAGAATGTGGTCATGGAAAACACTCCAGGTGTGCTAAAACTCTTACTACAACAGTCATCTCTTCAGTGTGGCATGCTTAATGAAATTGATGTTATGTTGACCACACAAAAATGCACGTAACTCTGTGTCGCCTTGCACTACATGCTAATCTCAAGAGGTTGGCATAAGCTACTCTTGATGTGTTAAGAAATGATAGGAGCTGTGTGTGTAGGCCCCTCCATTCAATGCGCAAATTCTTGGGCTCTCTATCAGAGATGGGAAGGTTGGAGACAAGGAGTAGCTTGGGTGGTGTATGTTTGGTATATATGGCCTTTCCCACACACACTAGGCCAACCATGGCTAGGACAGGTGGAGTTCCTATATGGAACTAGTGGGATAGAGATCTTGTGGAAGCAGCATTTTGTCTTGCAATTGAGTTCCTCCTGGAAGATGGCATGATTGTGGAAATGTGTTGTGCAGATCAGTTGTCCATTGTTACTTTATCCTAGAGACTAGCTACACGACCATCAAGGACTATGTAGAGGGGGTAGGTTCATCCATATAATTGTGTTAAAGCACATCAATTGGTTCTACATTGCAAAAAGTATACATGTTCATGTTTTTTGTTGTTGGCCATTTTTTGTGCCCCCTAGAGGTGCTGGCAGTCAGCTTCCAAGGTATGACCAGACAAATGGAGAGATTGCAGCCAATATACGTGGTTTCTTTGTAGATGATAACATCGTGTGGGAGAAGCTACCATGTGCGGAGCCTACATAGTGGATGCTTAATCGTAGTGGGAGATTGTTTTTTAGAGGCACTGAGAGAAGTCCACCATATTCCAAGTACTTGAAACCTACTCCTGGTCTAGAATTCGTTACTCCACAAAAAAATAGTTGAGATTTGTGTGGGTTTGCAGGTGGCTACTAGGTACCTTTACCAACATGGGAGATGTTGTGCTGGATTATTTTATTGGAGTGGGGACATTGGCCTTATAGTGTCTTGCACTGCATAGACATTCCATCACCTTTGAGATGGACTTGATCGTTTTTAGTGCATGTCTTGCACCATCTCAGTGCCTCCTTGTAGAGTTAGGCACATCATTTTGGGGAGATCAGATTCATCCACAGTGTGAGGGAGAGAAAATTCATTCATTGGAGCCATTTTTGCGCACATTCACGCACTTGATTGTGGTACAACACCCGTCCTCATGTCTTGTTTGTCTACACATCATGATTGTGCATCCATAAACCTATATGAGAGCTTTTTTGCATCCCATGTGCAGCTAGTGATCCGCTTGAGAAAGCGGGCTACGCAATAGTCTTCCACTTCCTAGATGAAGAGATGGACGTGACTACAAGCCTCAGTACATACAATGCCTAGTGAGGCCTCGGCTCTTATTTATGGCATTGTTTTTTATTTCTAAATATACTTTGGCTTGTTGGATGTTAACTTATGCATAGGATATATCACATGTAGAAAGATATTGCAAGCAAAGTTTTTATGGTTGTGCCTATACAGAGATGTGCAATATTCCTGCAAAAATCACAATCTATCAAAAAGCAAAAAATACAAGGCTTACTTACAAGACACAAACTCCTATCCTTTTATTTGGGCCTTTTGAAAATCAAGTCCATGTTGTGGTGTATAATACATGATTGGATGGTTGAAGCCACCATCACTACTAGTATCACATCTCTAAAAAGTGGCTAAGTTCAATTTTATAATATTTGCTACAATTTTGGTCTACCACTAACGAATATTTTGGATAGAGGGCCAAAATTTAGAGGTAATCTAGTAAGAGAGGTCATGAAAAACTAGCAATGGACACTCCTCTCCTTACTATCCTCAACGCAATTGATTGTGGGATTGGTAAATAACCAGATTTGCAATATCATAGCCAAGCAATCGGGCTCTAGACCAAAATATTGGGATAAGTATCTAAGTGCATCTCTATGGTCTTACAAAGGCACCTTTAAAGTTTTTGGGCTACAGAAGGTGATAGGAGGAGTTTGACGGAGGAACTATTTTACCTATCAAAGTACAACTAGCTAGTCTCAAAGTACTAGCAGATGTGAGCATAACATAAGTAAGATCAATGAGGGATTAAAGGACAAAGAACTTAGGATAGGTATGCTTTTTCTTCACTATGATAGTCTCTTTGATACCAAAAAGGATAAGAAGTTCATGCCTAGTTGGGAAGGTCCGTTTTCATGACAAGAACAAGTGGTAGCTATAGGATACCACTTGTGTTGTGTAGCTATAGGCTACACAACACAAGTGGAAAGCTCCACAAGACTGGATTAAATGGATGGATATTGAAGCCATATCTTTAAAGTTCTTATTCAATAAATGGACCATAGTAAATGGATGGAAATTGAAGCCGTATTTACAAATTTTTTTATTCAATGCTAATAGTAGAGTTATCGAAAGAGGAAGAGGAAGAGGAAATACCCTCCTCTAGACATCACCAGCAAAAACAAAAATCTTGGCTAGAGACATGAATACCTATAGCTTTTGAAGAGGGCTAATGATGCCTGTTTATTAAAAAATTCTCCCTTTATCCCTCTCTTGCATGAACACCCCTTGAGTGATTAAAACTAACTAAAACTTTATGAGGAAGGGTCGCCAATGGAGTCTTATTCAAAGGCAAGTGAACATTTTTTAGCAAGAAAAAATTGAGCGAGCACTACCACACACACACACACACACACATGTGGGGAGATTGTGAGCACACCACTATTTTTACTTAAATTAGAGTAAATTTAGGGGGGGGGGGGGGGGGGGGGGGGGGAGGGGGGAGATAGTGAGCACACCCACTAAATTATAGTATTGAGAGAGAGAGAGAGAGAGAGAGAGAGAGAGAGAGAGAGAGAGAGAGAGAGAGAGATTGATTATCGTCCTCGGAGGTCAAATATAACCTATGGGACCAAATACACAAATTACAGAATTCCATTGGGGTTCCCATTGACTCTCCTACAAAGGGTGCCATTATGCCCAAGATATCAACAAAATCGCAATAAGCCTCACAGCTCACATGTGGCATGTCTACCTTTGACACACCAGTATCTCACCCACGGAGCTTCCTTGTTGTGGTCGCTGCCCCTCAAAAGGATCCCTCCACCCACCAAGAAACAAGAATCTCGGCTCTTGAAGCTCAGATCCAAGTCCTCATAGAGGAGAATGCAACCCTCAAGCAATGGCTACACAAGCTCAAGAGCTCGCAAGAAGCGGAGACTCAACCCATGCTCGCAAAGTCATAGGAGGTTGAATCCTCCCTCTATAATACAAATGCTCCGTATGGATCAGGTCCTCAACTATTTTCATGTTCTCTAAAGTCTCTCTCTTTCTTGCAAAAGTATTGTTAATGCCAAGTTAACTAAGTACCATGTTTATGTTGCTACCATCAATTAAGTTCACCCTCTATGCTCACAAAGTAATCTCACAAAAGTGCTTCATCTAATTTTTCTAATTCCGCTATTCCCAAAGTTCATAGGCCATTTCACTAATGATGACAATTGTTGAGCTTTAACTCTCCATTGCTATTTTGATTTTCTGTTGGTGACCTGTTGTGGTTGATTTTTTTGATATTTAACCTTCCACTGATCATCGGCTTTAAATTTGGCAAAGAAGATAAATGCTCCTTTAGTTTCCAAACCCATCTAGTGCTAGTGTCTCTTTTGAAAGATGTTTTTCTCTGAGTTGTCAAATGTGAAACTCTCTTCAGTATGGTAGGTGAGTTTATGGGCACCATACTTGGTCCTGCAACCCTTCAACCGGAAAAGTCAGAGACTATAGTAGCCGTGAGTAGGGAACCAGAAAAAGAGTCTAAAAGGGGCCGCCTGACACCAGTCTACCAATGAAGGATTTACAGGCTGTGGGTCCAATTTAGAGCTCCATTCCTAAGATAATTTCCTAGGCCAGCATCCCGGTTTCCTCCAAAAAGAAGAAACCTTATGTATAGGATGTGTGTGTAGCTGTTTAAATCTTAACTAATAAGACATAATTGAATTTTTACATTCAAAAGACAGTTGGCCAAGGTATAATGAACTGATATGTACAAAAATAACTCAATATTATAATTATTTAGGTACAATGATTGTAGGAAAGAGATCCTCTTTCAGTAAGACTAGTAGTAAAAGAACTTCCCCGTTCCTCAGTGAGTATTTCATTACAGAAAGGTTGCTTGCCAAAGCAAAGAAAGCCATCCAAGATAAGATAGATTCCTTACCTGCATCAAGACAACAATACAGTTAGCCTTGGATGTGTATTACAGGTATCAATGGACCATATCAGTTGTTATCCATGTCCATCTTATAGGATTTAATTACTTTAGACAAGCTAGGTTTATTTAGTAGTCTCTTTTTTTTAAAAAAATATTTTTACTTTTTAATGTGAGTGGTGAAGTCCATCAAGAGTCCAAAACATTTCAAGATCCATAGCTCGGTAGCTATGCTTATGCCCAAAGATAGCAACCATATACTTACCTTCAGATTTAGTAATCCCATGGCATCATTGGTATCCCTTTATTCAAAGATAGGTTATGTCCGACTTTTTCTAGCACATGAAATCCCAATTTTTTGAATCATAGCTTGGAAGCTATGCCAAAGCTGAAAACTCCAGCCATATACTTACCTTTATAATGCCAATGATATCCACAAGTCATTATCCATTTTACAAGAACGGCAATGTCCGACTGAGTGAGATACCTTACTTGTTTATCAACCAGAGGTACTTATAGATGCAGTGAATAACACCCCAACCATTTGTTTTTATATGAAATTACAAGTGCCAAGCTGTACTTAAGCCCAGCAATTTATCTCGCCAGTTAACACCAGTAGTTTTTAACATATACCTTCCAATTCTGCACATCATGCAATATGTCAAAAAAAATGTAATTTCAACGCCCTGCAATGGTTTAAGAACAGAGCCCCACTTAATCAATATGCGCAAACGTCACCTATTAGAACCAGTAGTGCATCACTTGCAAAATCAATAACCAGAAGCTACAAACCAGCTGCTCGAGAAGGAGCCAGTACAACACCCGTTAGCAAGAAATAGTCCAAGCATGTGTTTGACAGTAACTTAGCCTCATTCTATGCAAATGAGGCCTTTAGGCATATGTTAATCATGCCCCGGCTCATTAGTTTTTTTAGAAAAAAATAGTTTAACCGTATTTATAACAATAGTCTCCCAATTGAAGCCAACCATGCCACATAACCAGGTATCTTACATAGTGATAAAGAGTATCAAGCGCCTCAGTTGCTACAAGGGCTAAGAGTATCCCTATTTTTTGAAAAGAACCATTTATGCCAAGACTAGGAAATGTGAGAACGTACAGTAATACAAAAAATACACAGTGCCTTAGTAATTATAAAGGCCAAGAATAACCCCGTTTTTCTGAGAAAAAAAACAATTATGCCAAGATTTAGGTAAAGCAAGCAGACGGCAATTCCCTGCAACAATTTTCTTAGAGAAACCCATTTACAAGATCATATCACAGTCTAAAGCCTTTTTGCATATAGTTCCTTTCCCAAACAAACGCAGAAAAAGTCCCCTATCTCTGATGTATACCAAAGCATTCCAGTTAATTATTGCCTAAGAGGTGCCAGCCACATATATTATGAAGAGTCGACAGATCGTGACAGCTTACCAAAGAAGCGGCACAACCAGTCCAAGGTCAGAAGCCCCTCACATATTACCATGATGTTATATCCTATTATGTCAGCCCATAGCAAACGGGGGTGTATCATGCCCATAGTTACCATCCCATGCTAACACCATTCCTTCAAGTATACAGTCAGTAAGATATGCTAGAAAAACCAGATGCTTTGTATGCACAAGCAGTCCCAAGGCTCAAAAAAATCTCAAAGTACAGTAGTTGAGATTATGCAGCGGCTACTTTCTGAGCCGATTATATGCAGGTAAAAAGAATCTATTATTTTGCTCAAGTGCTTAGGCAAAACAGTTTGTCTTTCTAAAAATACACAGTGTAAAGCTCAGACGACTTCATTCCTCCCTTACCATGCAAGGTATTGCAACACTACTTAAACAAAATCCTAAGCTTAGTAAGGTACCTGTGTTACTTGAGCTGCGAGCTCCATGTTGGCAAGATCAGACAGCAGCGGAAAAAAAAACAGAAAGAAATACCTACTCTAGGGCTAAGTGAGGACCAGAGTGTGCCCTCACCTCAGTATAAATAGGAAGTCCTGCACGCTCCCAGAGTCGTGAGTTTTGAATGCAGTCAGCCACCCTCAACTTCTCAAGCTTGTAGGCACCATAGCCTGGGAAGGTGATCGAGACCCCATGGAATGATTTCATTTTCACGCTTTGGTCTAAGCGGGGGCCAAGTCCCCAGTTATCATTATTATGCACCCAAGGGGGGGGGGGGGGGGGTTGTTTTTTTGAAAAGTTTTTCTTAAAAAAACATTAATGACTAGTATACTAGTGTGTGTGTGTGTGTGTGTGTGTGTGTGTGTGTGTGTAGATTATCTCACCATGAGCTCTAACCATAGTAGCATCATAGCCTTGGAGGTACTAATCGAAAGTGGGTAGCATCCCAATTTGAGCAGTTTTGCTATCAGCACACTCAACACCATCGTGCAATAACCAATAGCCTTTTTTTATCACAACACATGATATTTGAGTGCATGAGTTGAGGCCAGCTAGCGGTATAATTTTATAGGGCATGCAATCAACACATTTTGGTAGCCTACACATTTGATAGCCATCCCTCATCAAAAGCACATACATGCCAACATATTTTATGATAGCACATTGCAAGCCTAAAGATTCGGCCTAATCACTACTACTCTGGGCAATCCGATAGTGCTTCAAGATTATTGTTGTGACGTTCCAATTAGTCAATCATGCATCTGTCAAGTTTTTGGGATGGTGAATGTACAAATGAATGGGGATCATTGAAGCACCTCAAATCAATATGAGCATAAAATTGAATTCATTTCTGTAGATCATCAGAAGCCGTAGTAGGAAGCAATTCACAAAGCTGCAAACTTGTGGCGCCAATTTAAGCTAGTAAAGCATATTGATTGAGTGGGTGTAGCATTCAACACCTCCAATTGGCAGTTTCAAGCTATCACGAGAATCTAGACAATGTAGCCCACATCGCAAGTATCTCTCTAGTGACCACAAATTGCACAAAAGCTATAGTACCTTGTCATACATAGTGTGTACACACACTCGGAGCATCAAAAGACGCCAAGCTTGGTGAAGCTAGGCCCATCCTTGTGCTCATGTCTTTTCAGACATAATGCCACACAATTTTTATTTATTTTTTACTTTTTTTTGCATCAATTGGTCAATTTTCATAGGGGCTTGTTCCCATCGAGCTCAAATACTTTCACACCCAGAGGAGATCTCCGTGTAGAAAAGGTTCTTCACCCCTTTTATATTACAAGGAGTCATTGATAATGTGTGTATTTTTCTATGCACAAAAAAGCAAATGTTATAGATGCATTTATCTCTCATCAATGGAGCAGTCAATTGAAATCAATGGTGTACAAGAAGAAGAGCACACCCACATAGACTTGGCTCCCATGTATAGAGGTGTTGTACATCAAAAGCACCAAGAGATGTATGTATTACAAATTGTTCATGTATTTCATACTTTGTGCATGCTCTATGCAAGCATGAGGATTAGACACTTCCCCAATTTGGATTGGAGGGAAGTCATTCCTCGAGAACAGACTTTGTGGTGACATCATTCACATGCTGTTATGTATACCAAATATCTTTTTTGAGAAGAAATCCAAAGGTGGGGCTATCATCAACAAAGCATGGATGAGCTGCAACAATGGTACAAGCAAACCTTATCAAATGGAGAAGATGACTAGGAGAAAGGGGAGTTGCAACTACGAGTGACCACTACCAATTGCAGAGGATATGGATGGTCTTTGCTTGAGGGGAGGATGCTTCAATTTGTGTGAGGAAATATCATGAGACCATTTATTGTAGCTTGTGTGACTACCAATCTATGTGACTACCAATCTATGTGACTATCAATCTGTGTGACTTTCATTAGCCTATGTGGCAACGGATGTCTATGCAATTGGTTAGTAGTCAAAATCCCAAGGAGAGGTTTGTTGGGCGTATGGTATTTGACCGATGCACCAACGTAAGGTGTGCACTACCCCTAGTCCATCCAGTGCCTGTGTGGAAGAACCCATGTGTAGATCCATGTGATAGCATGTATAGCTTTTATGCCTATGACAAGTGATGCTCTACCTAAGATATTCATGTATGCAGCAGCTCCTAGTTGCAAAATCCTATTCAAAAGATAAGTGCAATATCCTAGATATCATGATATATAATCTATATGGCCAAGTGTAAGTCAAAGCCTCATATGATTATCTATTCCAAGCCTTATAAACAAATACCATGCTGTACATAGCATATGCTAAGGATATTATTTGCTTTTTGTATATCGCGTCTACTTTTAGAAGGTGTATAATTCCCTCCCTCTCTCTCTCTCTCTCTCTCTCTCTCTCTCTCTCTCTCTCTCTCTCTCTCTCTCTCTCTCTCTCTCTCTCTCTCTCTCTCTCTCTCTCTCTCTCTCTCTCTGTGTGTGTGTGTGTGTGTGTGTGTGTGTGTGTGTGTGTAGGTGTGACTGCCTTCTCCTTCAAGCCCCCTTAAGCTCTTGCACCTATCATTGATCCTATTAACTAAAGACATAATAAGCCATCCAAAAATAGTTTCATAAAGAGTGACATCAGCAAGATCTCCAGCATCATGAAGACTCAATTTTGATTATGTTTGGAATGGAGTAGTAATGAGAAATAGATAACCCTCATCAAATCATCTACATAGAAAACAACAATGAGAAATACATTGTGATATACAAAGTTCTTTCAATTGGATTATAACCAAATTTTTGTTTAACCAAATGAGTGTCAACTTTCTCATATCAAGCATGAGGATATTGATTCAGCCCATATAAATTGTTACAAAAGCTTTGTTTAACCAAATGAATGTCATCTTTCTCTTATAAAGCACAAGGAGATTGCTTCAGCCCATATAAAGCTTTCTTATATTTTTACACTTTATTTTCTTGTCGTTTCTTAATAAAACCACAATGCTATGTTACATTTATTGCCAAGAAAGCAATAGCAAATTTGGATTCATGTACATTCCATCCAAAATGAGTTGCCAATGTACATAGAAAATGAATAGTAGTCATATGATGAGTGTGAGCAAAAGTCTCTTCATAGTAAATGCCTTTTTGTTGTGCATAACCTTCTGCAATAGGTCTAGTCTTGTTGCGATCAATCTCACCATCTGGCTTAACATTTCAAATTATACCCCACTCAGTAGTAATGGACTTTTTTGGGGAGAAAAATCACATAAAGTCCATGTTTCATTCTCTATAAGTGCATTGTATTCTAATTGCTTCATCAAAAGAATTAGTTTCATCTTCATCACATAAACTAGAGACACCCAAAGCATACAAATATAGCACATATGATGCATGGAGAGAACCCTAAACGAGTATGACTACACATAGGTGCATCCAATTTACTATCACACAAAGTATGCACCAGTCTTTTTTGCATAACCATAGCCTATTCATGCTCATCTCTTTCCACATCAAGTACATCATGTACATCTACATATTAGTAATAGCCTGATCTATAACATTTTTGAAAACCCCATAGGCTATACATTTGCCACATTGGAACTTACATTTAAGTAAGAGGCAAGAAAATGTCATAAATTGTGAGCTTACATAAATGCCTCTAGTACATGATAACAAAGGTTGAACAAGATCTTCCTTAAATACAACATCTTGTAAAACCAATATACATTTTGTTCATGGAATACAGCCTATATCCTCTACATTTAGGGCTGTAACCATTAAAAATGCATTTGATAGCCTTATCATCCAATTTTATGTGTTATTTTTGTGGCACCAAAGCATAAGCTAAACGACAAAAAATGTGCATGTGATCAATAGATTGCTTCTTATCATGCCATGCTTCATAAGGAGTCATAGACTGCAAGGCTTTGTTAGGACACCTATTGAGTACATAAATAGTATGCATGATAGCCTCAAGCCAAAATGAATATGGTAAAGCTTGACTCTTGACCATACATCGTGCCCTCTCCATAAGGGACCTGTTTTTCTCTCAGTGAAACCATTTCTTTGAGGTGTATATGGCATTGTACATTGGTGTTTTATCCCATGACTAGTCAAAAATGCATTAAAGTCATGAGACATATACTCCCCCCCTCAATGTGAACGGAGGGTGTCCATAGTACATTTAGAGAGATGTTCAGTCATATCCAAAAATTGCTTGAAACACATGAACACCGGACTTAGCTTTAATTTGACACTTAAATACATGCTTCGAGTAATTATCAATGAAAGTCACAAAGTATAGGTGATTACCCAAGGATGGAGCTTGCATAGGTCCACAAACATCACTATGTACAAGCTATAGCCTACATGTAGCCCTTACTCAACCATCCTTTGGAAAATTTGAACACTAGAGCTTACCCAAAATAAAACCTTTAGAGGGTGACCGATTGATTAACTACACAGATGTACATATTGCTTCCACCCAAAGCTCAAGCAATAGGTCTGCATGTAGCTGCATGCTTCGTGCTCGCTCCATGATTGTTCTACTCATCCTTTCCAAAATGCCATTTTGTTGAGGTGTCCTTGGGGTTGTCCTTTGTCTCCAAATTCCATTGCTAGCACAAAATCTTTCAAAGGCTTGGCTGCAATATTTGCCTCCGTTGTCAGATATGAGACATTTAATCTTGGTACCTACTTTGTTTTCCACAAAGGCCTTCCACCTTTGAAATGTGGAAAACACATCGGATTTATTCTTCATTACATAAACCCATGTTTTCCTAGTTGCATTATCTTTAAATGTTACATAGTATAATGAGCCACCAAGGGAAGGTGTACTTGCACGACCCCAAACATGAGAATGAATCAATTCAAGTTTTTTATATTTTCTTTCAATTCCTTTTTTTTGAAATTTTATTTTCTTTTGTTACCGTGAACACAATCTTCACAAAACTCTATGTCCACTTCTTTCAAACCTGGTAGAAGCTTCTTGGATTGAATGATTTGCATTCCTTTGGCACTCATATGTACAAGTCAGTAGTGCCACACTGCACTGTCAACTTATGTGGATGTTGCACAAGTTGAAGATTGCATGTTGGCAGTATGCAAGTAAAGTGTACCACCAATTTCTCCTCTGGCAACCACCAAAGATCCCTTTGAGATCTTCCAACGTTTGTTTCAGAATGCAATGTTGTGACCTTCATCATCTAATTGTCATGTAGAGATCATTTTTTTGCGAAGAGAAGAAACATGCCTAACATCTTAAGCTTCCTTCATTTCCATTAGCAATTTTGACACAAACTATACCTTTGTCGATAATTTCACAAGCTTCATCATCTTCCAAGTATACATACCCAAATTTACCTTTGATGTAATCTTGGAAATATTGCTTGTGTTGTGCCGCATGAAATGAAGCCTTTGAGTCTACTATCTAGGAATTAGACCATTGTCTAATGAGAGAATTAGAGTATCTTTGCTCTACTTTACCTGGCACATTGGTCTCTGATGTTGGCTTGTTATCTTGAGACTCTGGCTCCTTCTTCTTCTTGGACCAGCAACCCTTCTTGATGTGGCCCTTCTTGTTGAAATTCCAACATTTGAGAACTGACTTTGTGTGTGACTTGATTCTCCTTGAGCGATCACGACCCTTTTGTTTTTTGAACCTCTCCTTCAATCTTTCCCTTGTTTCCATTGACAGTGCAGCACTTGATGATTCACATATGCTTCTCCCCTTCACATTTCCTTGCTTAGGAGAACACCCACAACATCATCAAACTTAAGAGTATTTGTGTCAGAGACAGAGTTACTTACAGCCATCATAAGATTGTCCCAACTATCCTGTAGAGACAATAGTATAAGGAGGTTTGTACTTTGTCGTCAAAATTGACCTTCACCAATGAAAGTTGACTTATGTTAGTGTTAACGTCATTTACGTGTTCTATAATTGAACCACTCTCTACTATTTTTAGATTGAACAAGCGCTTTATAAGAAATACCTTATTGGATGTTGATGGTTTTTTGTAGAGGCCATCAAGTGACTTCATCAAGTCCTCCGTGGTCTTCATCTCCAAAACGTTGAAGGCCACCTTTGATGCCAAGCAACTTTGACGAGGCAACTTTGACCGACAAAGACGGAGAAATAGTGAAAGTTTCGATCACCATCGATCCACTCAACCATTCATTACATCTACCTCTTGGAAACCACAACCTGCTGATCAAAACCAAACCCATGACAATGAAAAAGAAGTTTTCAAGCAATAGGGTCACAAACTCATATACAAATACTTGGTCTATTTAGAGACGAAATTACCACTTCGACTGATATCTCAACACATCAAAGTATAGAAGTTGCCCAGATACATAGCGCCAAATCTTGTGGTAGTTATGGCAATGGGGCTTTTGGAGCAAAGTGTGGTCTGCTACAATTTGGGAAACTATATCCTAGAAAACCTAGTTGAAGCCAACCTCAAGAGTAGTGAAAAAAACAAGACTTATATGAATGGAGGGCCAGTACTTACAAGGATAGCATACTAAGCACTTGGGATGATCGAGTAACTACCACCAACCAATTTCTAGATTGATCTTTTACACTTATCAAATCATGTAGTCGGTGGGCCATCATCGGCACCTGGGACAAAGCAAAAAAAAAGGATAGAGCTCCAAAAAGAAGACCTTAGACAGTGAAAACATAAAAACCGGCATTGAGCTTAGCAGTGAGATCAGATCTAGAAACAGAGACACACTATCGGAGTTCCATTTCTCTAAAGAAGAAGATCAAGAAGAAGATGCAACTATACCACTAGTGCAAATCAAGCAGAAAACAGTAGAGCAAAGGGATCAAATCCCAATCCCTTAGACTCAAAGGCCAATGGAAGAAGCACAAAGATTGAGAGAAGAGAGACAACAAAAATTGGCTGAGGAAAAGAAAACCAAGGTTGAAGCAAACAAGCAAGACACAAGGTCAGAGAAATCACCTCGGGGGCAGCCAAATGATGCAAAAGAAAAAAAGAGGACATAGCAAGAGAGGCCACACAACATTAGATCCCTCATGTGTAACAAGTATTTGCAGAGCCGCAAGAAGTCAAAAATGAGAAGGAACCTGAGAAGACAAAGCAGGCTCCCATATCCTCTCAGCAATGACTTACATCACAAAGAGGGTCAGTGTCTTTGGGCTCCAGAGCTATCATAGAAGGTGGGGCAAGATTATTTCAAGATTTTGACATTGATGAGCATCTTGAACACATTAAACTACAAATCAAATGCCAAAGAACCATCACTAGCCTACACGATCTTGATTTAAAGGAAGCCCAAGTAGAGGAAATCTCACTCAAAGGGAAAAATCTTCTATTGAGGGTGCTCTCCATGATTTTGAAGCCATAGAAGACACAACCGACACGAGAGATGAAATAAAGAGATGGATTTTAGAAGTGCAAGACCCTTCACATAAGGTATATATATACAATTTGAACATAAAGTTCTAGAATTCGTGGCCCTTTTGATGATCATGCCAGATGAGGTAGTAAAGACCTACGGCCAGGAAATGATTTTCCTGATGAAACAAGAATCTCTCCAATGGAAAATCCTAAGTTGCTGCCCACAGTCAAACCAAATCACTAGGGGGGCTACAGAGATGTACCAAAGATAGAAGATAAGGTACTGACCATCCTAAAGAATCAACCCCTTTGGAGAGATAAGTGGTTTGAAAAGTGGCCATAGAATGGGACATTCTACAAGAATTCACCGTAGTATCTTAGGATCGATCCTACTTTTTGTCCTATCAATAGAAGATCGTGGGATAGCTTCTACACATGGCAAAGCAAACGGAAAATAGTATTGAATCACCCTATCTTATCCAAGCCGGCCAAAAACTTCCCACCATCAGAAAGATAGATGGTAAATACCTTACAAGGGGTCATCATGAAGATGAGAGATATCCCAGACTTGACATGAAGATGAGAGATATCTCTGATCATGAAGATGAGAGATATCCTAGACTTGACATGTCAGATGCTTGTTAATACTTCCAAGATGCTCATTACCGGCATCACAACTTTTGAGGACATAGAGGCAGCAGAATACCCTTCGAAAGTGCTCTTGGAGGGCACTAAAGGCTTGTGCTTGCTAAGAAATAGGGTGTAGCTAAGTAGATATTAGAGTAGTTTACTTAATGGAGAGAGATAATTTTTACACACAATAAATTGTAGAGTGGAGAGAGAGAGAGAGAGAGAGAGAGCACACACAATATACGTGGTTCACCCAATGGAGGCTACCTCCACAAGAAAGCAGCCACTAATGGCTTTAGTACTTCAAACTAGAAGTAGGTTACAAAGGGATTATACCCTTAATGAAACTCTCACCTTGTTTCACTCTCACCACCTCACACACACCTTGTTTCATCAACCTCACAATGCATTTTGTGTGTAAAAGAGGCCTCCTTTTATAGGCCAAAAGGGCTGCCCTCTCTCATGAGAGACAACCGTGTTTAGCCGTCCTTGTGTAGACAAGTCCAAGTTGGAGTCTCCAATGCACGCATGTGTGGCTGCCCTTGAGAAGAGAAGTCCAACTAGAAATTGGCTATTGGCCATTGAATTTCTCCACTGACCAAAGACTTGCACCCACCGACCATCGGCCATTGACTATTGGCTACCGCCCAACCGGCCACCTGGCTGGCCGTCTTTCGATCACTTTTTGGCCATTTTGGCAAAAAGGGAATATTTCAACAAATAGGCATGAATTTTTGGTTTTTTGGTGAGTGATTTTTCTTACACATGATGGCTTCTCCTCATAATGGGGGCCTTACAAATGTACATTTTGAGACTAAAAGTTACAAGTGGTAAATCAGGCTCCATACTTAACAATCTCCCACTTGGAGACTAATCTCCACACCAAACCTGTGATTGCTTTCCATCATGGCTTCTTATCCTTGAATGCCAATTGAAGATGAGCAAAAGCTCAACTTCTCCTTGTTGAGCACCTTTGTAAACATGTCTGCACGATTCTCACTTGTGTGCATCTTTCCTAGATTTAGATGTCCCTCTTCCAACAGAGTACGTATGAAGTCATATCTCACCTCGATGTGCTTTGTCCTTGAGTCAAAGGTTGAATTATTTGCAAGATGAATGGAAATTTGACTGCCACTATACAAGATACAATTGTCTTGCTTGTATCCAAGCTCCTCCAAAAATTTGTGAAGCTACAGAATCTCTTTGCTTGCCTCCATCATTTGCTACTTATTCTGATTCTGTCATAGAAGGTGAGGCCACTTTTTGCAGCTTTGAAGCCCAACTTACGATTGTGCCTCCAACTGTGAAGGCATAGCCAGTAGTGCTTCTTTGAGTATCTTTGTCACCCACCATATCTACATCAGTACGCCCTTGCAAGAAAATATTAGTGTCTCCAAATAACAAAGCATTTGTTGTTGTCCCCTTTAAATACCTAAGTATCTACATCACAACTTGTCAATGCTCTTTACTTGGATTATCCATGAACCTACTCACAACTCCCACTGCATGTGCAATATTTGGCCTTGTCAAGACCACAGCATACATTAGAGAACCTACCGCTACAGCATATGGAACTTTAGACATATAGGTTATCTCCTCTTGTGTCTTTGGACACATATCCTTGGTTAGTTTAAAGTGACTAGCCAAAGGTGTAGAAACTAATTTTGCATCTTCCATTGCAAACCTTTCTAGTACCTTCTTGATGTAACCCTCTTGAGATAGCTTGTCTTCTTTGTCTTGTCCTTTGATATCTTCATATCAAGTATCCACTTTGCAGAACCTAAATCTTTCATTGAAAAAGATTTAGACAGCTCCTCTTTTAGGTCTTTGATATCCTGCAATCAGCATGTCATCAACATACAACATTAGGATGATGAACTTCCCATCTCCCAAATTTTTTGTGTAGATGTAGTGATCTGAGTTGCATCTTCTGAATCCGTGATACAACATCCATTGATTGAACTTCCAGTACAACTGTCTTGATGCTTGCTTTAGACCATACAATCTCTTTTTTAATTCACAAACCATTTTCTCCTTACCCTTTACTTCATACCCCTTTGGTTGAAGTATGTAAATTTCCTCCTCCAAGTCACCATGAGGGAATGTCGTATTTACATCCATTTGCTCAAGATTCAAGTCATGAGTAGCCTTAAGACAAGCCTTGTTGAGTTCATTTTTACAAGAGGAGAAAATATTTCATTAAAGTCAATACCTTTCTTTTGAGAAAACCCTTTTACCACAAGCTTGGACTTGTACCGTTTCTTCCCACCTTCTTCTTCCTTTAGCTTGTACACCCATTTGTTCTGTAGTGCCTACTTACCTTTAGGCAACTCAACAAACTCCCATTTTTTATTGCTATGTAATCAGTCCATCTCCACTTGCATGCTCTTCATCCATTCTTCTTTGGATTTGTGTTGCATAGCTTCTTTGTATGATTTCGTCTTTTCAGAATCTGAGACAAGAGATGGTTGAAGGAGGGAACAATCCTTTTTCTAAAGGTCTACTTCCTCTTGTAGATCTTTGAGGCATAGGTTGAGGAATGGTGTACTTGCACGACCCAGACATAAGAATGAACCGATTCAATTTTTTTATATTTCCTTTTTTTGAAATTTTATCCTCTTTTGTTTAGCGTAAACACAATCTTCACAAAACTCTATGTCCACTTCTTTCAAACCTGGTAAAAGCTTCTTGGATTGAAGGATTTGCATTCCTTTGGCACTCATATGTCCAAGTCGGTAGTGTCACACCGCACTGTCGACTTATGTAGTTGTTGCACAAGTTGAAGATTGCATGTTGGCAGTACGCAAGTAAAGTGTACCAACATTTTCTCCTTTGGCAACCACCAAAGATCCTTTTAAGATCTTTTAACGTTTGTTTTTAAATGCAATGTTGTCACCTTCATCCTCTAATTGTCATGTAGAGATCAATTTTTTGCGAAGGGAAGGAACATGCCTAACATATTTAAACCTCCATTCATTTCCATTAGCAGTTTTGACACAAACTGTACCTTTGTCGACAATTTCACAAGCTTCATCATCTCCCAAGTATACATACCCAAAATTACCTTTGATGTAATCTTGGAAATGTTGCTTGTGTGGTGTCGCATGAAATGAAGCCTCGGAGTCTACTATCTAGGAATTAGACACATTGTCTAATGAGAGAATTAGAGTATCTTTCTCTACTTTACCTGCCACATTGGTCTCCAATGTTGGATTGTTATCTTGAGACTCTGACTCCTTCTTCTTCTTGGACCACCAATCCTTCTTGACATGGCCCTTCTTGTCGCAGTTTCAACATTTGAGAACTGACTTTGTGTGTGACTTACTTCTCCTTGAGCGATCACGACCCTTTTGGTTTTTGAACCTCTCCTTCAATCTTCCCCTTGTATCCATTGACAGTGCATCACTTGATGATTCACCTATGCTTCTCCTTCACATTACGTTGCTTAGGAGAACATCCACAACATCATCAAACTTAAGAGTATTTGTGTCAGAGACAGAGCTACTTACATCCATCATAAGGCTATCCCAACTACCATGTAGAGACATTAGTATAAGGAGGCTCTCACTTTGTATCGTCGAAATTAACTTCACCAATCAAAGTTGACTTATGTTAGTGTTAACGTCATTTAGGTGTTCTACAACTGAACCACTGTCTGCTATTTTTAGATTGAACAAGTGCTTCATGAGAAATACCTTATTGGACATTGATGGTTTCTTGTAGAGGCCATCAAGTGACTTCATCAAGTCCTCCGTGTTCTTCATCTCTAAAACGTTGAAGGCCACCGTTGATGCCAAGCTTAGTGGGATTGTTCCTAATGCCTTTCGGTCAAGGACAATCCATGCTTCATCTACCATTGTTGCAGGCTTCTTTGCAAGATTTCCTAGTGGCAAATAAAGGTCCTTCTGGTAGAGATAGTCTCCAATCTGCATCTTCCAGTGTTGGTAGTTTTTTCCATTGAACCCCTCAATCTTGAGCTTATCTTCCTTTTCCATTACTCCTAATCAATTCAAGGAATCCTTTCCTTAAGATACTTAAGCTACAATCAAACCTTGCTCTCATACCAGTTGTTAGCAAATAGGACATAGCTAAGTAGATATTAGAGTAGTTTACTTAATGGAGAGAGACAATTTGCACACAAGAGAAATCATAGAGTAGAGAGAGAGAGAGAGAGAGAGAGAGAGAGCACATGATATACATGGTTCACCCAATGTGGGCTACATCCACAGGAAAGCAGCTAATCAATGGCTTTAGTTCTTCAAACTAGAAGTAAGTTACAAAGGAATTATGTCCTTTATAGAATTCCCATCTTGCTTCACTCTCACCACCTGACACACACCTTGTTTCATCTACCTCACAATGCATTTTGTGTGTAAAAGAGGCCTCCTTTTATAGGCCAAAAGGGTTGCCCTCTCTCATGAGAGACAACGGTGTGTAGCCTCCCTTGTCTAGACAACGATGTCTTTCATGAGAGACAACGGTGTGTAGCCTCCCTTGTCTAGACAAGTCCAAGTTGGACTCTCCATTGCACCCATGTGTGGCTGCCCTTGAGAAGACAAGTCCGCCTAGAAATCGGCCACTGCCATTGAATTTGGTCCATCGGCCCCCAGCCATTGACTATCGACCACCGCTCAACCGGCCAACCGATTGGCCATTTTCCTATCACTTTTCGGTCACCATCTGGCCATAATATTCAAAGGAAAAGGGAATATTTTGGCGAATGGTCTTGAATTTTTGGTTTTTCGATGAGTGATTTTTCTTACACACGATGGCTTCTTTTCATATTGGGAGCCTTACAAATGTGCGTTTTGAGACTAAAAGTTACAAGGGGTAAATCAAGCTCCATACTTAATTGTGTTGGAACCTGGAAACAGAGATTCCTAACCACATTGTAATCATGGGTTTGTATGCTCGCATCATGTTTCTACCCTCCCAGTACTTGCAAATATTCTAGGAGGTGTTCATGATCGGGTTCTTTGAAGTGGACTCCACTATCTTCAACCCCTTGACCAAAGATCTGCCTGCCCACCATGTCATCTTTCAAAGAACATTAATGAACAATAAATTAGCACCAAAAGGTGGAAATTGAAGCAAGGGCAGAGAAGCTCAAACTCCTCACCCAAACATTGGAAAGGAGCACATTATATTACTAAAAAATCCAACAATCAAAGTGAATACCAGCAGGTACTAAAGCTAAGGACAATGACTAAGTGAAAGTGAAAGACAAAGATGAAGACCATGCTAGAGTTTGGACGAGGGCGTGCAAAGACTAGGAAGGGGGGAATACTGGCAGTCGAACCAGATGGGCTCCCTCCTAGTCAACCCCTTCTTCATGAGCCCTAAAATTTTGGATGTCCACCATTATTTTTTCAAAAAGCCTTGTAATTATAAGAGAGCCTCTAATTTTAATCAAATATTTTCAGAGTCTGTCTATGCAAAATGTGAGCTGTAAAGTCTGCACTTGAGTCTGAGCCTTGTAAAGTTGGCCATTGGCATTGTAAATGGGAAAGGAACACTGATCATTATCACAAGGTTTTGAGTTTGAGCATATGACTGAGAGCGACTACTCTCACGCACTTTGTAATCATCATATCTTGAGCTCTGGTAATCATACTATGATTCCAAAACTTGCATTGTGTTCCTTGTCTATTGCTCTTTCATTTAAGTACAATCATTGTCAATTCTAATGTGGTTTGTGTCTATCCATTAGCAAGCTAAGTCGGTTGTTTTGAGTGAATTAATGGTTGTTTTTTTACGTTTCAACCATAGGAAAGTGTTCCTAGACCATAGGGCAACCTTTCTGGTATGTTCTGTTATAGTTTTTTGGACTTTGATTGTGATGGATCATGATTTTTATACCGCATGTATCGTGAACAAACTTGGTAGGATTGTGCACTTAGGGGCCTTAGACCTCCTCCTAAAGTTTTGTAGCATTTGGACTTTGTTTGAGTGCCAAAATGGCATGACGACCTAGTGTGATGACATAGGACATATGCAATTTTCCAGGTTGAGAGTGATAGATTTTCTAGTGCATTAGAAGGCTTTGTTTTGTAGGTTCACTCCTTGAGTTTGACACCTCAAAGAGTCTTCGTGCCCCATTTAAGTCTCTTCCCTAAGTATTGACATTATATTAGTGCCAGATTGCTATGCTACCGACATCCGTCGTGGCGACCCGCTAACATTGTGCCAATGTTAGCGGGTCACTGACGGATGTCTGTAGCATACTATCTAGCAGTATACTATCAGCAAATTTCCATGATGGATGTTTGTAGCATAGCTATCTAGCACTAGCATAATGTCAATACTCAGGGAAGCGATTTGAATGGGGCACAAAGACTCTTTAAGGGTGTGAACACCAATGTTCGCGGGTCATCATGATGGATGTCTGTAGCATAGCTATCTAGCACTAACATAATGTCAATACTCAAGGAAGCGACTTAGATGGGGCACAAAGACTTTTTGAGGGTGTCAACCTCAAGAAATGAACCTACAGAACGAAGCCTTCTAATGCACTAGCAAATCTATCACTCTCAAACCTAGCAAACTGCATATGTCTTATGTCACTGCACTAGGTTATCACGCCATTTTGGCACTCAAACAAAGACCAAATGCTATGAAACTTTAGGAGGAGGTCTAAGATACCTAAGTGCACGATCCTACCAAGTTTGGTCACGATACATGAGGTATCAAAATCATGATCAAGGTCCAAAAAACTATAACATAACATACCAGAAAGGTCGCCCTATGGTCTAGGAACACTCTCATATGGTTGAAACGTCAAAAAACAACCCTTAATGATCTCAAAACAACTGACTTAGCTCGCTAATGGGTAGGCGCAAACCACGTCAGAATTGACAATGATTGTACTTAAATGAAAGAGTTGTTAGAAGCTGGATACACCCTTCGGAAAATGACTGCTTGGCAGATTATTATTTTTTGTAATTATTCATTTATTGAGGAAACCCGACTTTTCACCTTTGTAAATATTGGGGCTTACAGAAGTTTCCAGATTGTATCCCAGTTTTGACATTTAGATAAAGTAGATGGTTAAATTGGAACATTAGGGTTTGAGAATTGTAAGGTATTTATACCACATTTTGACCTTAATGAAAAACCCTTTTTTGTCATTTTAAAAAAGTTTGAAGTCTGTGAGTGAGCGTACTGTGTACGAGAGAAAGTGAGAGCTTCAGCTTGACGCTATACGCGCACCGGTGGTGGGAATCGAGTATGGAGAAGTGTAGCGTGTTGCCCCCGACGAGAGTTACACGCCAATACCTACATTGCGCGCGTACGGTCCGGTTTTGCAAGCTTGACCTACGAGCTTCATGTGGTGATTCGGTGAGCATACGTTATCCGTTTTCACATTTCAGCATATCCATGCGTTCACATTGAGTAGAGCTACACATTAGGCACTTCAGTTTTTCGGAAACGATGACCTGCAAATTTTGGCCAGACATCCTACGTGATTTTGCACCGGGTGTTTTGGGTTGGGGTTTTGGTTCATAGATCTTAAGAAGAGCGACCTATTGGTGTTATTAGGGTCTCCTTCAAGTTCTGTGGCGTTTCGAGGTTGTTTGATGGGTATTCGGCTCTAGAAAGCGTTGTAGGAAGTTTCCTCTTATGCACTCCTGAAGACTGTAGCTTAGACATTGGGTAGAGACCTTTGTAGGAATTAGTTAGGAGTCGGTCGAGTGTAGACTGACACCCTATGCTTGCTTCCACGCGCCTGCGGGTCGAGCTTCATCCTTAGCTGACAAATCTTGTTAGGTGAGTTCTCGTTGTGCTGACGTCCGTCGCGGCGTATCCATCCAACATTGGCAACCCTAGGTAGGTGATCGAGACTAGTCCTTGAGGATAGGGATTCTTTGGCTTGCGAAGAGTCTCATTTTACATTTAGATAGGATCATAGGGTGCAGGACTCTCTAGGTCTTAGAGGGAGTCTAGGGAGCGTGTGTCTGGCCTAGATCCTTCGACTTAGGTAGACTTAGATAGTTTTTAGTTTTTAGTTGAGTGTGGTGTAGAGAGTAGGAGTTGGAGTGGTAGAAGCGGTGAGAGGAGAGCTTGAGAGTCCGGAGAGGCCAGGAAGCAACCAAAACACCATTATCACCATTTCACATGATGAGTAGGAGTAGAGAAAGTAGGACATCATGATTCAAGATCTAGAGCACTTCATGCATGTATACTTGCTTGTTAGATTCATCACAAGGTTGTAAAAGACGCAAAAGTGTGTTTGAAAGCTGGAGTGAAGTCCAAAAGTTGCTGTGAGTGTTTTTGATGAAGCTGCAGAGCATCAGGAGCATTTCTGTCAAGAAAAATTTTAATTTTAAGCTAGGAGACATCCTACACGTAACATGTCTACATGCTAATCTGGTGGAAATTTTGAAATTTTGAGTTGACCAGTGTGTTCAGAAGGTAGGTTTTACCCTATTTTCACCTGGAAAGTGGAAATTTGACCATATCTTGACAGGATAAGGCCAAATAGACAGAAATTGCCAGACATCCTACCCAAATTGTGCCAAGGCATTATTTTAAGAGTTCAACCTATAATGAGAATGTGGGAATTTACAAGCATGAGAGCGAGGGAATAGTTTCTTACTTTCAATGCAAAGAACCCTACCCAAACGAGTTAAGCAAAGACAAGGTTCTTTACTTATTCTCTTATGAAATTGCTATGGGGAAGGATATCGTTTTTGTTGATAGGTACGGGCGAGAATACATACGTATTCTCCCAGAGGAGGTAGAAAAGGCCACAGTTCCAGGAGCATCAACATATGCCCCTGAAGAAGTGCCAAGAGCCACCTACACCCCTAGCAAGTCGACAAATCCCTTTTCAAAAGATTACGACGCGACCTCACATTCTACCCGACAGCAAACATTCAACAACCAGGGCCAACCAACAACCCAGCCATCATTGTAGGCATGGCTTCGGCAGAGTGCAACATTAGAACAAGACCAAAACCGAGAAGGTTATCAAGCTGCACGAGAGCTAAGGAATTTACAAGAACCACCACTCTATTCAAGGTATCAAGGCGAGAGTAAGCCAAAAACTCAAGGATCAACAGAGCCTGGAAGACCACCCATAGAACGAGTTCGAAGAGATGAACCATCTCTTGCAAGAACTGTTAGAAATTACGGCTTAGGATCACCACTGGGAGAGGAACGAGCCTACTACCGAAGGCCAAAGGAGGTATATAGATTGGGACAAGGAGATCCAATGATGAGATTCGTAGACCATCGTAGAATTAGACCTTATCAAGTGCAAAAATGGGTAAACAAGAAATACACGGGAAACAGAGATCCTAGAGATCATGTAGCAGCCTTTGTGTGTGTAATTAGAGCTGAAGAGGTGTTAGACTTCCCTACCCAATTTGCAGGGTTTGGACTAACCCTAGAGGATGACGCTGCTACTTGGTTTGACTCTGTGGAGCGTAGAGACTTTGAGTCTATGGAGGAGGTGTTTGATGAGTTTATCGAGGAATTCGGACAAAGGGGGATAGCTCATAATACAGTCTCACAAATCCATAAAGTCAAACAGAAAGACGGGGAATATGTGCGAAAGGCAGCCCTACGACTAAAAAGATATGTTAAGTTATGCCCTATGGAACAACTGCCAACTCAGTCCAGACTTATGCTTATATTTATACAAGGACTAAGGAATGTAGATCTTCAGAAGGACTTACATATGAAGAGGAGCATGACGTTAAATGAGTTAACTAAGGAGGCTCTTTACCTTGTGGACAATTGTGCGGTCTACAAAGAGGGTGAGTTCAAGGATCTTGACGACGATTCATCCTCCCAACAAAGTGGGAGCAAGTCTTCGAAGATAGCACCAAAAAGAGAAGTAGTTGTAAGCCAAGAGCAGCTTGTAGAGGAAGTGCTAAAAAAGATTAACTCGTACGCCAAACCTCAGGCTAAACAGCCCAAGTGGTGTTCTATTGAACAAAAATGGACAAACCATGGGACAGATGAATGTTATTACAACAAGGGGTATGTGAGAGAACGACCATATGCTCCCCAAGCTCAGGTAGCATCTCCTCAAATTCCACCGATGCCTAGGTATCAAGCAAGCAACCTACCAGGACCTGTAGCTGTAGAAAGACCACAACCAGTGTTGGGGCAACAACCACCCCTACCAGGATTACGACCAGTTGGCATAAGATACACGCCAACAGTAACCGAACCAAAAGAGAAGGCTTTGGTGCCTATGCTTGCATATTACGAAGATCCCAATGGATATGCTGCAAATCCTATCTATTATCCACTAGAAGAACCCTCAACACCAGAACCATGGGGCATGATAGGAAGTGCAGGACCACCAACAGCTGCACAGGCAGTAGGAGAAGGAAGATATAGCTTGGATGAACGAACATTGTTGTTCATAGCCAACGGAGGCATGGGCAAACAGAGACATGCATACCAACAAAGAGGAGCTCAAGGAGCACCTCAATATCCTAAAGGACCCTACTACAAGTGTGGTGGAGACCATTGCTTAAGAGACGGTCCTCATGATGAAATCATTAGAGTCAACGCATATTGCACCGAGTGTGGAGTTACTCATTTGATTCCTGATTGCCCTAAGAACCCGAGGAAAGGAGTAAAAACTACCTTGAACATACTGGAGGTAGTGCCTTCCAGTGGAGGATCAGAAAACGAGACAATAATACCTATTTAGGCAGTGACATGAGCCCAAGCTCAAAGAATGACGAACGAACCCCTAATTGAAGAGCCAAAACCGATGCCCCAAGTTCAGAAACGAAAAATCAGAGAAGCACTTGGAAATCTAGAAAGGCGCATATGAAAGCCAGGAGAGAACGAGAGCAAACGGCTCTATCCGAGGAGTTGAAACACACAAAGGATATATTAGAGCGGTTAGAGGATCTAGCTAGCCTAAGCTCACACACTGCGGCAACCATAGCACCCAAGGAAATAGCAGAACCCAAAAGTGTAGGATCATGAGGATCTGTGTTGGCAGAAAAGTTAAATGAGCAGTTAGATGCACTTCTAAAAGCTTACGAAGCCACACTCAAGAAGAACCAAACCCAAGAGCAAAGATGGATGACTTATCCATATGCAGAAATAGAAAAACAAAGGTTGGAAACGTGTAGAAAGATGATTGAAACAGCTCAATCCTTGATAGAAAACTCGCTTGGTAAACCTGCAAATTGGCATGAAGTACCAGCTCCAACCCCTATCAAACCAACTTTAAAGAAACAAGTAGAAACGAAGGAAAGACTCACGAATGCCTCTGAGTCTAGGGGAGAGCCTATCATAGTGCCAAATACAACAGATGAGGCAAGTGATAGTTTTCAGCCTAAAACATTGGTAGAAATGGGTAAGGATTGTAACGGTCTAGATGACTTGTGGAAGCAAATCTGTGATGCCAACGAAGCTAACAGGGTGAGTTACCACATGAACAGCACAAGAAAAGAGAAAAATGAGATCTTACCTCCTATTAAAGAATTTGAGGCAAGATCACAAATAAACTTTCATATGCATTCACAAGGGGGAGACCAAGGATCAATTAGTTTGGGGCACAGCCAACCAGACTCACTAAAAACTCTACCCTCTTACCTAGGAGAGTATGAAGCCAAGTCTGAGGTGAGAGCAATCCCATCTCAAAGACTGTCTTCTAATAGAGTGATGGATTCACAAGGGTTGATTGAGTTGCTATCCACTTCTGTGGCATGCACAATCACATTAGCCGAACTCTTGAGGTTACGACCAAACATGTGGACCACCGTAGGAAAATGCTTAGAAAAATTTGGAGTGAAAGACCCCACCTCGAAGCTTCAGGAAGGGATCAGAGAATTGGACAGGCCTCAACTAAACACTAGGCTAGTACCTTTAAACAAGGTCGGAGAATATTGCGAGGGAGAAGATGGAAACACCACGCTACCAATAGAATTTCAAGCAGTAGTTTCCAAAGCTATTCTTGACAGTGGAGCAGGAGTTGCTATCGCCACCAAAGAAATTTGGAAAAAATAGGGAAAACCGGCTTTGAGAGCTACCAGAATGAAATTGCAATTGGTAGACGGGTTCATGGAAAAGCCTCTAGGACTCTTAGAAAAAGTAATTGTCACTTCATGCGGAATCGAGCATGAGCATACATTTGCAATAGTAGATTTCGACAAAAAGAACAATTACGAAATCATCTTAGGAAGGCTATTCATGCGACAATTAAAGATGGTCCAAGATTGGGGTTACGATCACATTCTCTCAGACATGGCGAGACTACAACCAAAATTCACTTAAAAGACCATAGTTACAAGGATGTGAACCAGACACCAGTGGAAGAGTTTGATTCAGCTACATTGGCAGGGTCGGTACTCCCAGCATGGTTAGGGCAACAGAAAGAGCTATGGATGTGAGGAGCTTCACATTGTGGGAGCTTAAAAAAGGAATGCGTCTTAGAAAGAGAGATTGAGGATAAGGATTATATTCCGAAACCTTTTCCTGAAGATGCCTTGGAACCTCTAGAATGGGAACACATACTAGCAACATTGGATGTCTGTACCATTCTAGAATGGGAACACATACTAGCAACATTGGATGTTTGTACCATTACAGATAGCCCAACGACAAAATTTTGCCATAAGGATGGCTATGATGTGCTACCCTATTATATGGTAAGCATCATACGAGAAGGAGATGAGATCGTAGAACCACCAGAACAAGAAGAGTTTTATAACTCCTCTGAGCATCTGGAGGTAAATAACGATGCAGATAATGAGTGTTCAGACAACTCAAGTGAGCATGGGGAGAAAACAGAGAATATCAAGTTTTATGATTTTTCCAATCAGCACCCTAGACGCCAGGAACGCTATAGGAGAAAACGAGCAGAAAACAAAATGAGAGAAAACCTTATGCCGCGGATAAAAGATAAAACTCACTATCTAATGCTTGTCAAAGCAGAGGATTGTGTAAAAGACCAAATATCAGGGAGATTCTCGAGAGTGCAAAGGGAAAGAACGCAAGAGGAAATAAAACAAGTACGGAAAGAAAATCAGAAACAAAATCAAACAAATCTCAAAAATCAAAACAAGAAACAACAAAAGACCCAGAGTGGACCAAACTGGAGCATAAAAAGAAATACCGAGAACTAAAACGGTCTTTACGACTACTGAGGGAGAAAGTGATGGTAAGGAGGAGTCAGTAAAAGGAAACATGAATGTACCATCACACTATCGGAAATTCACAATCCAGTCCAGAAAAATCATAATGACACAACCAGTCAGGGAAAGAACAAACCAGGAATCTTACGATGGGCCAGAAAATGCAAAACGGATAGACCTCGTTGAACCAGGTGAGAAGCCTCAGCCGATCTATATAGCAACTGATTTAGAGCCTGAAGAAGAAGAATGGCTAACACAACTTCTCAAGAAGTATAAAGATGTGTTTGCATGGTCGTACAAAGACCTCAAAGGAGTCGATCCATCGATATGCCAATATACAATTCCTTTGAAATCAGATGCCAAACCTAGCAAACAGCGTCCTTATACATATAATGACACATTTGCTAAACGAATCAAAGAGGAGATTGACAAGCTGATGGATGTTGAATTCGTCTATGAAATCGAACATACAGATTGGGTGTCACCCATTGTGGTTGTCCCCAAAAAGAACGGAAAGCTACGAGTGTGTGTGAACCTCAAAAAGATAAATGCAACCACCATAAGGGATAATTATCCCTTGCCGATCACAGAACATGTACTTGAGAGGATGGTTGGGAAACGGGCTTATTCCTTTCTAGATGGATTTTCAGAGTATAACCAATTGGCAATTGCAATAGAGGATCAACACAAAATAGCGTTTGCCACAGAATGGGGAATATATGTGTATAGAGTTATGCCTTTTGGCTTAACTAATGCCCGAGCTACCTTTCAGAGGTTAATGACGCATGCGTTCAAAGAATACCTGAGAATATTCTTAGAAATATACATGGATAATATTTTTGTACACTCTTTTCTACGAGATGAACATATTGACCATTTACAAAAGGTATTTGAGAAGTGCAGAACATATCGAATCTGTCTTCACCCAGAAAAGTGCATTTTTATGGTTAGGCAAGGCCGCATCTTAGGACATATTGTCTCAAGAAATGGCATAACCACTAATCTAGATAAAATCAAAGTCATAGTAGACCTGCCCAGGCCTACTAATGCGAAACAAGTGCAATCCTTCATGGGACACTGCGGATATTATCGAAGATTCATATATATGTATGTAGTCATTGCACAACCTCTGTATCGTTTGTTAGTCAGTTTCGACTGGACTGAGGAGTGTGAAACTTCATTCCAAAAGCTGAAGGAAAACCTTGTATCAGCACCGGTACTTAAAGCACCGGATTGGGAAAAGATATTCCATGTTCACATTGATGCATCTACATATGCAATCGGGAGTATTCTGGCTCAATCTGGAGACGGAACAATGGATTTCCTAGTTTGTTATGCAAGCCGACAGTTAAATAGTGATGAAAAGAACTACATAACCACCGAAAGAGAGGGGTTAGGAATGATTTATGCTGTAAAGAAATTTCGCATTATTTACTCGCAAACAAATTTGTGTTCTTCACAGATCATCAAGCTCTTTTGTATCTCGTAAATAAACCGTGCAATACCGGGAGAATTGTACGCTTGTTTATTATATTGCTAGAGTTTGATTTCACAATGGTAGTCAAAAAGGGTAAAACTCATCTACAGGCGGATCATCTTTCAAGGCTGCAAAACGGGGAAGCTCCTGAAGGAGTAGATGATGACATACCTGATGCGTATCTTTTCAATATTGAAATGATACCCAAATGGTCTCAAGAAATTGTTAGCATTGTTTCCTTTGGAGGTAGATTTGATAACCAGGAAGACAGATCCAAAAAACAAACAATTCGACAAACAAAAAACTTCCAGTTGCTTGCAGGACGACTGTATCATCTAGGATCGGACCAAATTCTACGATTGTGTATAAATCCAGAAGAATTCGAGTGTTATCTTGAAGAAGCACATGTCTAGGATTTTGCATTTCATTGTTCAACAGTGAAAACACACCAGAGACTGAAACAATTAGGGGTTTATTGGCCACACATGCTTATGTTAACAATTCTACTATATGTAGTGCCAAACGACCAGTGGATCACGCGACATTGTTTCAGGTAAACACTGCACCTGCATGGAGTCAATATATCATTGATTTCTTAACCACAAGGACGTTTCCTGAAAACATAACAAAAGCACGGAAAAGGGCTATAGAGCTGGAGGCTCGTGATTTTAGTTTAATTGGGAACCAAATCTATAAGCGAGGAAAGGACAATCAACTTAGAATCTGTGCAAGTGAAAGTGAATACCTGCTGATTCTAGATCACGCACATGGAGGTATAAGTGGAGGCCATTTTTCCGGCGATAAGACGGTAAAAATTGTCTTGCAGGAATATGGTGGCCTACATTGCATATGGATGCTGAAGAGTTTGTAAAGCATTGTGACGCTTGTCAACGCATCAAGGTGCCGATAAAGAGAGATGAGATGCCACTACGGCCCATGATGGCAGCAAGGGCATTTGCAAAATGGGGCATTGATTTTGTGGGACCTATTTCGCCCCCTGCATATCGCACCCATACCCAATATATCATTGTGGCTACGGACTATCTCACAAAATGGGCAGAAGCCAAGCAACACAAAAATCAGATGCACGAACCACTGCACAATTTCTGTATGAGAATGTCTTTGTACGATACGGATTACCAATAGAAATTGTCAGTGATCGAGGAACACATTTTCTTAATGAAGTCATTGAATATCTACTAGAGGAATTCATGGTCATACATAGAAAATCTGCTCCATATCATCCACATGCAAATGGACAAACTGAAGCCACAAATAAAACACTATGCACGGTTCTCACTAAAATTGTATCAGAGTCAAGAACAGACTGGGATCAGCAGTTACACTCAACACTATGGGCATACCGGGTAGCTTACAAAACATCAATAGGAACGACACCGTACAACATGGTGTTTGGCCTAAATACTATATTACCCATAGAGTTTTTAATTCCAACTCTACGAGTAGCGAAAAGCTTAGAATGGACAGGGCATGAGCTCTCTTCAAGAATAGATGATCTTGCAAAGCTAGATGAACTTCGCTTACGAGCTATAGCTTCAATCTATGCTAAAAAGAGAAGACAAAAAGAGTTTTTTGACAAGCATGTACGCACGAAAGAGTTCAAAACAGGTGATTATGTACTTGTTTATACCTTGAAACAACATGCCAAGAAACTTAAAAAGCGAGGGATGGGACCCTTTGTGATTAGTGACTTATCACAAAGTGGAGCTGTCAAGCTTGCTACATTAGGAGGAGAAGAAATGCCAAATTGGATTAGTGGGTGTCGATTAAAGAAATATTATTTACCACTAACACAGGATATGCTTCAACAAATCCATCAAGAAAAACAATGAATGAAGGAAAAACAGAGAATACGAGAAGAAGCTCAAGCAGAAGCAAAAGAGCGCATTGCAAAAAGACGGCTTCTACGACAACAACAACAGTGTGGATCACCATTGCGAATAAATGTTATTCGACTAATGAATTTTGAGGAAGACACAGTGGAGCCAATAATTGCAGCCAAAGTGGGTAGAATCAAGTTGAATCGACGGCATTACTTGATTCTCGAGCTCAAGCAAATCTAATCTCTTACGGATTATACAAACAGATCAAGCCCACAAGTCAACTACATCCCACTCCACAAGTGCTAGAAAGTAGTACATCACATTCGCTGAAAACATTGGGTTGGACTATATTGCATGTACAAGTACATCAATATATTTACCCACACAAGTTTTATGTGGTCGAGGATGAAAGCACACAACACCCCATGTTGTTGGGACAACCTTGGCAAAAAGAGTACAATGTACAGATAGATTGGAATGTGGATGCAGTCAAAATTCAGCATGAACAAGAACAACAGGTAATAGCCTTTGCTCAGCAACCCCAAAAGAATCAGCTGCCAGCAATGCAATCACTGGACAAAGAACCAAAAGGAAGGGTTCCACTAAAGAACAACATGATACCCAAGGCGAACAAATAGAGAACATCCAACCATGTTCACTACAAACATAAAACAACACCGACCGCAGTGAAAAGATCAAGGTTACCAACACGAGAAGGGCAAGTATGGGTGCGAAAGGATAGAAATGACATGGCAAACAAACCACAATACAACAAACAACCAAAAACCAAGGGAATAAGACAGATATGGATCCCAAAGAAAATGCTCAGCAACAACTTAAATGCGACTCACATTTGGATCCCGAAACCGAAGCAACAGGAACTCCCTTCATACAAGCAACATCGGAAGGCAAACAACTACATATGAAACCGACAAACCGATCTATGTGGGTGCCAAGCAGCAGCAAAACTGTGACAACCGAGGAAGTAGCAATACACCTACAAAAACCGGAAAAACAAAGCTACATATGGAAAGCCAAAGAGACAAAGTCTATGGCCAATTCAACCAAGAAAAATCTCTCCAAGGAGATGACTACGGCCATATCGACAGTAGCGGCAAAGCAAGCAACTTTTGCAAGAACGACAATAAAACAAAGAGCGGTGGAGCTTTTACTTGCAAAGAAACTCCGCTAACCAAATCAACAACAAACAGGAAAACTCGACGGCGAATTCCCATAAGCATATTGTTTATACCTTCTCTTGCACAGCATTAATTTTTCCATGCATTGACCGAGTATACATTATATAGGGCCACATTACACGGCCAAGCATTAGCACGAGTTTTCACCCATGCACGGCACATACACCAAGATGATACCTTGTCCTCCGGGAGGACTCCGGCTAGGAGGGGGGGAGGCATTCTCAAATGCGGACCCAATGGCAAAAAGAGCAAAAAAGGGCATGTTTTTCAACTATTTTAAGGGTTGTCATTTGATTGCGAAATTTTTTGGACTAACCCAAGTACATATGCCCTTATATAGCATGAATCTACAAGTATATGGGGCCAAACGCCAAATCAAGCCCCTCCTAGGTGTGTGTATATAATTGAAAATAGCCATTTTTCGGACAAAATATTGGTAAAACGGAGAAATCCAGCCATAAAAATTGCATGTGAGTGTATATAGTGTTTTGCGGTAATGCTTTTGATTTATTATGATTTTTGGGATTTTTTTGGGTTTAATTTTCTATTTTCCTTTTAATTTTACTAATTTTCGGGAGAAAAACTTCAAAAATACAAAAAGCACGTGAAAAACGGTCGTAATAAAATACAAAAAATATGGGGATGATCAGTGACTATAGGACAACCTATGGTACAATGGGGGTGCAACTATGAGATTGGAGCGGAAAGCGTGTTCTGGCCAGATTTTGACCGAAACGTCAAATTTCTCGAAAATTGGGCAAATGGAGTCCAAATCAAGAAATTTTTGAGCCTAGACCGCATCTCGCAAGAAGTTGGGAGCACATGTCAAATTTCATGAAAAGTGGTTCGGGGACCCCCATTATAAGAAATTTTCACTTCATTTTAAGCTCATTTCAGCTATTGACTGTTGAGAGAGAGCTTCTGCCACCTAGAGCGAACGGGACTTCCAGCAGCTTCTACGACGCGCAGAACCACCTGACGAGCTTCAGACATGAGAGGTAGGCTCACCACCTTGAGCTTTTCGCGCATGTTTGTCGTTTTGTCACGAAAACTAGCGTAGGGTTCACACAGAAAGTGAGCAGGAGAGACATACAAGTAGAAGCGACCACCTAACGGCTAACCCAAAATCAATGAGGCTTCATCGGTAGCTTACCCTAGTGTAGTAGACCACTCTTGGATGCCCAAAATCCAATAGAAAACCATCGGGAAAAACCCTAATTTCTAGAGCCCCGCAAGAGGCCACCAAATGAGAAATCGGCACGGAGAGGCGCCCAAATGCTATCAAAACTCATGGGTAGGAGCATCTCGACATGCTCAACAAGTCTATGTAGCCCACATGACCAAAAGGTGACCCGAAGCGACACTAAACTTCAGAAACGGCATCAGACACACAAAGCGTCAAATAACAGCGGCCAAACCGCATGTCCGTTTGCCACCAAACTTCAGGAGCGGCTTTCCTAGACCATCAACAACCAAGTCCTATGGTGGTAGACCACCACAAGTCATCAAAGACATGAAAATGCAACCACGGGTGCTTCTAGAGCGACAAATCGCCAAATGGAGCTCCGGTGAAGCCAAAGTAGACAAAAACCATACGGCAAGGATCCCCAAGGGATCGGGAAGCTATGGAGACCAACATCAAGAAATTTCATCGCCGAAAAGCACTCCAAAAGTCAGAAAACGGCTCAGAGGCTCTGAAAACCACACAGGCAGTTACATTCTATCTATTTGCCTTTTTTGTTGAAATAGGGCTTAAAAGGGACTCTGGGGGACTCAGGGTAGGCACCAGTAGCATTTTCAGTAAAAATTTCATTAGGAGACATCCTACGCGTAGGATGTCTCAAGGCCATTTCTGGGACCAACCCCAACATCTCTCATCACACAAAGTTTCTAAATAGCCTTTACATGCTAGCCACCAAGTTTCATCACATTTGGACAACAATTGACCTCATATGCATGAAAAAACGCAAAGTCAGGGCATAGAGGCAAAAATAGGCCAGGGACCTTCCAAAACTTGTCCAAATCACATGAAACTTGCACAATACATTCATGGGCACATGGCCAACCAATCTGTGTGGTCACATGCAAAAAATGATGAAATAGACATCCTACGCGTAGGATGTTTAAATGACATTTTTGGCCCACAGATGGTGTTTTTCAATTCCAGATCTCTTCATATCACCTTCAAGAGCTCATATATCAAGTTTCAAGCCATTCCCATCACTTTTGGCCCCCATCACCTCAAAGATGCACTTTTTGAGCCCAAAAACACTACACGGGGTCTTACCAACACCAATTCTTGTCCAAATCAAAATCCAAGAGCAGGACCATGTTCCACATGCCAAGGGCTACCCACAGAACAAATCTCAAGCAATTTTGATGAAAAAGACATCCTACGCGTAGGATGTCTTCAGCTCAATTTTGACCTTCTGTGCAAGAAATGACATTATGAGAGCCATTACCATGGTGCAAGTAGCCCATATATCAAATTTCAACCCATTTGAATATCATTTGCCACCTGTTGTGGACATCCTACCCAATTTGTGAGCCTAAAGCCTGAATCTGCCCAAGAATGCACTTTTTGATGCCCAAACCCAATTCCAATCACATGACCATGTTGCACAGGCCAAGGGCCACCAGCCTGCCAAGTTTCACCAAAAACTGATGAAAAAGACATCCTACGTGTAGGATGTCTAAATGATAAATTTTAGCCAGAATTATACTGTGAGCACATGGAGGGTTTCCCAAGTTCGTTTTAAGTTTTATTTTCAGTTTTCAAGTCATTTGGATAGTTAAAACTCAGTTTCTCAGAGCTGATATGGAAAAAACGCTAGCTTCGGACTACTGAGTGCAACAGGATCTATGGCAGCTGCAAAATCACCGGCAAAGAAGAAGAGAATGACGATAAAAGATTACTTGGAATAATTGGAGCCGTTTGTCATACCAGAAGGAACTCTAAAGCCAACCAGCACATGGATTCAAGAGGACTTGCTAGAGTCGAATGATCTGAAGATCTACCAAGGCGTGTTCAAAGATACGGAAGGAAATGCAATAGAGCTAGCCATGCTACCTCGAGAGCTCAATAAGTTTGTCAGAAGTAATATGGCAGAGTACCTGGAAAAAATAGATCTCCATAACTATTTTGAAGCTGTGCCGGCAGGAATTGACATAAAAAGAGTGTGTGAATTTGTAACTACAATCAAAGAAGATGGAGTGGCCAAAGTCACTGATCTGCAGGGCAAGCCGGACACTGCGATTGTAATCACAGAGAGAGTGGTAGCAGTAGCACTAGACCTCTCCAACAAAGGGGATAGTGTAACCAAAAGAAGAGATGAAGTCAAGGTGTACTCTGAAAAGAAGAACAACTACACCTTCAAAGATATTGCAAACCCTAAAGTGGCGATCATGAGCCAGCTTTATAACCAATACTTCCATATGCGTACAAAGTGGCTACAAAAGTACAGAATGCCGCTGGAGCAAATGCCACAACCTTCACCTAGGCAATGCAGAAGGGCAAGCCGAAGGTGATCAACTATGCTGCCTATATCCATGTTAATCTGGTGAAGATGGGCAACAAGAACCCCACCTACATTGTGCTGGGTGAATTGATAACAAAAGTGGTTTATGGGGCATTGCACGCCAAGGGAAGATGGCCTGACCCTCCATCACAGAATGACTGGCTAAGGCTCAAAGAAGATAAAGAGGATGAACATCCCAAAGCACCCAGAGTTGCCACAAGATTGAAGCGCCGATTAGAGACCGTGCAAGAGGAGCAGCCAAAGTTTAAGAAAGGAAAGAAAGAAACCGTACAAGTGTCGATCAAAGAGACAAAATCACAGAAAGTGGCACGGCTAGAGCGGCTAATGGAAATCTTTAGAGTCGAAAGAGCCCTCAAGGGAGATTTGAGCGAGCTATGGAAGCCATCCCTGGAAGCCATGTCGGGATCATCCCGAAGGGTGCACAGAGATAGGTTTGAAGATTATATCAAGAATTTTGAGATCCTGGATGCTATGGCAGAAAGCATCCCTAACATCCCATTTACAAAAGAAGAAGTGGATGAAGTACGACGGCAACTGCTAGAAGAGCAGGAAGGCCAGGAAAGAGAACGGAAGACCAAGGTGGATTGGGACTTCAAGAAGAAGCCACCAACTCCACCGTCAAGCCCGAAATCCCTCCCACCGCCATCACCACCTCCTCGTAGCCCTCCACAAACCCAACAAAAGGAGGAGGAACAAGAAGGTTTTCACAAAGAAAAGAGCCAAGAGCAAGAGCAGCAAGAAGAAGATGAACAGAAAGAGGAAAAGATAGATCCAGAGGAAAGAAGGTTTAGCACATTTCAAGATCTACTAGCTGTAGGATATTCAAGAGAAGAGGCAGCTACAGTAGCATTTGACTTGGCAAGCACAGGGCCCAACGAACAGATGCAGAGCCTGCGGTTAGTAGAACTAAAAGAGATGGCCACTGATACAGTGGACCTGCAACCACCCACCAATGATTGGGATGTGGTGATGAACAAGCTAACCGGGCTCAGGGCTCAATCGATGGCCACGGAAAGTGAGATGGCTAATCTCAAAGCCAATGAAGTTCAGATCAAGGCTGAAGTTGACTCTCTCCAATAAAGTTCAGATCAAGGCTGAAGTTGACTCTCTCCAAAAACAAAGGCAAGGGCATATAGAGAAAGAAGCAGAGCTGCAAGCCAGTCTGGCCACGGCATTGCAAAGATGCCAAGAGATGGAACGAGAAAATTAGGTAGTAGCTCAAAGACTGCAAGGAGCTGAAGACAAATAATGAAAACTCGGCAAGGCATTGACAGATGTAGAGAGGGAAAGGGACAACCTAACCCTACAACTTGCTGAAGAATCCAAGGAAGTGGAAGCCATGAGGAATGCCAAAGAGAAGGTAGATATAGAGCAAGAAGCTAGCCAGAATGAGGTAATAGAGCTTAAAGACCAAATGAAAGTCAAAGATCAAACCATCCAACCGCTACGGGCATCTCCTGCCAGAGTCAGAGCTACTAGCTCGACTCACACCACTTTAGAGACGGAGCTTTATGAAGAACAAATGAAAGAGCTCCAAAAGGAGTTAACCTTAGAGAAAAAGCACAGGCTGATGATGGCTGAGGGGTCAGTGGTCATGCAAACCCGCATGGAAGAAGAGCACAAAGCAATGCAGAATGAGCTAGAAACCATCAAGAGAAAGCTCGAGGAGGCAGAAAAGATAAATGCAGATCTAAACGACCTCTTTGTGAATATGGGAGAACAAGTTGAAGCAGAAAAGAAGACATTTCAGAAACAAATAGAAGAGCTGAGAGGCCAGCAGCAAATAGAAGAGCAGTTTAGCACAGGGCCAGCAGCCATGGAGGGAATAGACTTAGAAAATGTGGAAGATCCTATGGACACCACCATGCAAGAGGAAATCCTTGTAGGACCCTCTCAAGAGCCACAAGATCTGACACAAGAAGAAGAAGAGAAGCTGCAAAAGGCAATAGAAGTAGCAGTCAAAGACACAGCCAGAGAAGCTTTGGAATGGGAGCAGAGGGTCTTTAAATCAATGACCATTCAGAAGATAGATGCCAGCAACCTTCGGCGTGAATGGCTACATCCCTCTCTCCATATTCTCTACTGAAATATGAAGCTGCAACAATCAACAAGCGGATCAGAGAGGAGCCAACAGTGCCAATGTACAAAGGAGACATCTCCAAGCCTGAAGGGATAAAGTTGATAGTCGACTCTCAACCCAGGTGGAGAAAGGCATGGCTGACAAAGTATCCACAGTATCTAATCCATCTGGTAGAGGCACCTAAAGTCATCAGAGATAACCTAAGTTTTTGCCCTCTACTAAGGATGCGGGCGTGGAAGGCCCATGAGCTATTGCAAAGAAGCCAACCTACTTGGCTAAATTACCCGAAGCTCCCAGGCTCGAAGGCAGGCGAGAGAATAAGTGAGCAATACAGGGTGAAAACCCTAACGAGCGCCATCAAATTGTTCACTGACTCACCTGACCTATCTTGCATTATGATGAGAAAGATTTGCAAAACACTTTTGGCAATCTTCGAGACGTTCAAACCAGGCCACGCGACAGACAGTATCTTCTTCTTTCAAGATACATACAGATGTGCATACGATCTGTCTGGTCAGCCTTCCAAGGAGGTGATACATGCATTGTATCAAAGGATCATGTTTTTGCCATCCTATCACCTCCAGGCCTTTGAAGAAGCTTTCTACACCGACTTCTTCACAATCAGCAATGACATATTCGGCCCGACGCTACTAGCTCAACATGCAAGATATGAGTCACTGCTCAACATGAGAGAAAGCCTAAGATGAAGAAGCAGCTCAACAGCCATCTCGGGGACGACATGAACAAGGAGGGGGGGAGTGTTAAAAGCTGGACACACCCTACGGAAAATGGCTGCTCGGCGGATTATTATTTTTTGTAATTATTCCTTTATTGAGGAAACCCGACATTTCACCTTTGTAAATATTGGGGCTTACAGAAGTTTCCAGATTGAATCCCAGTTTTGACATTTAGATTAAGTAGATGGTTAAATTGGAACATTAGGGTTTGAGAATTGTAAGGTATTTATACCACTTTTTGACCTTAATGAAAAACCCTTTTTTGTCATTTTAAAAAAGTTTGAAGTCTGTGAGTGAGCGTACTGCGTACGAGAGAGAGTGAGAGCTTCATCTTGACGCTACGTGCGCACTGGTGGTCGGAATCGAGTGCGGAGAAGTGCAGCGTGTTGCCCTCGACGAGAGCTATGCGCCAATACCTACATTGCGCACGTATGGTCCGGTTTTGCGAGCTCTACCTATGAGCTTCATCTGGTGATTTGGTGAGCATACGTTATCCTTTTTCGCATTTCAGCATATCCACGCGTTCGCATTGAGTAGAGCTACACATTAGGCACTTCAGTTTTCGAAAACGACGACCTACAAATTTCGGTCAAACATCCTACGTGATTTTGCACCGGGTGTTTTGGGTTGGGGTTTTGGTTCATAGATCTTAGGGAGAGCGACCTATTGGTGTTAGTAGGGTCTCCTTCAAGTTCTATGGCGTTTCAAGATTGTTTGATGGGTATTCGGCTCTAGAAAGCGTTGTAGGAAGTTTCCTCTTATGCACTCATGAAGACTGTAGCTTAGACATTGGGTAGAGACCTCTGTAGGAATTAGTTAGGAGTCAATCAAGTGTAGATTGACACCCTATGCTTGCTTCCACACGCCTGCGGGTCGAGCTTCGTCCTTAGCTGACAAATCTTGTTAGGTGAGTTCTCGTTGTGTTGACGTCCGTCGCGGCGTATCCGTCCAAAAAGAGCAGTAAACAAGGAACACAATGCAAGGTTTCGAATCAAAGTGTGATTACCAGAGCTCAAGATATGATGATTACAAAGTGCATGAGAGTAGCCGGTCTGAGTCGCATGCTCAAACTCAAACCTTGTGATATTAATCAGTGTCCCTTTTCCATTTACAAATATGAACTGTATACCTAGGGCCAATGGTCGACTTTACAAGGCTCAGACTCAAGTACAGACTTTATAGCTCAGATTTTGCATAGACAAACTCAAAAAATAGCTTTTTAAAATGAGAGGCTCTCTTATAATTACAAGACTTTCCAAAAAAAATGGTGGACATTCAAAATTTTAGGGTTCGTGAAGAAGGGGTTGACTAGGAGGGCGCCCGTCTAGTTTGATTGCCAACAAACATCATAGGCTAATTTTCCCTCAAGCACAGAGCTACTAATTGTTATGCAAAATATGTCCCATGAAGAGAGTAAAGAGCATAATAAAAAGATGGATTGTACTTCATTGTCAAAATCGAATCCCTATGATTTTAATTCATGAAAAAGTACATTGAATGCATTCAAATGGTCGAAAATTGTGTCACCTTCTTCATACAAAGCTCAAAGAGCTTCTTCATCAAGTACACCTTCTTACTTGCACTTTTGCTCTCATATGCATTGCATAGCATGTCATTCCATAGGGCTTTAGCAGTAGCTTCACCCACTATGGTTAAATACACACTCTGCAAGATGTAGACGTATAGTGGATTTAGCTTTGGCATCAAGCATCTTCCACTACACATTTGTATAACCATTTCCTTCTTGGCACTCGGTGATTGGCTCCAAGTGGCCCTTTTAGATTAGCACATCCTAGATTTGTTCTCTCCACATATAGAAATTCATGGCATTAAGCTTTCTAATATTGTAAATGTCCTTCTCAGTGGAGGATGCCATATCTTTGTGTTAACTTTAAGCGTCATTCTGATTATTTATTTGTATTGAGTCATGGTGAGTCATGGACCACGCTTGTTGGTTCCACATGTATCATTATGGGGTGATTGCCAATGATAGGTGAACACCAAATTCAATAGAAAGAGATAACATTTTTTGATTGTCGACCGAGTGTGGGTGCCCATATGTGAACGGGACGATCCACATAGGTGGCTTGTAACCTAAGTTTTGCTCATTCTCAAATGTACTAACATTGCTCTTTCTCTCCTCATGTCCTGCATTATCTCCTTCCTATGTGTGAGCATAAGTGTGTGAGCATGAGAGAGGGCATGGTGATTGAGTAGTAGCAAAGGCGAGGCAATCAAGCAGCAGTGGCAAGTTTCTTCCTCTCTCTGTGCACAAGATGTCTTCATCAATGGATACATAGAGATGAGTGACACATTGATTGCATCCATTGAGCTTGCATGCATCTAGGTTATGTGTTTACAGCCCCAATGGCTCACACACGATGCACAACAAGGCCCCTACAATTCGACATTTTTTACGACATTGTCAGGGAGCACTGTGCATCAAGCTCTAGGTTCAGTTGTGCTTTTTTTTTAAGTTTTTTTTTGCAATTTCATAGGAAAGGTTGGGAACGGTGTTTGTTTTTTGTTTTGGTTTGCATAGACCTGTGGTCAGTAGTACAGATCTATGCTTTTATGCTACGTTTGCACAGATCTATAGTGAGGAGTTCAAAATTGTTGTTTTTGGTTGTTGGAATCGATTTTGCAATTCTTGTTTTGCTTTAATTCTATTTTGCACAGATCTATTACGGTTATTTGTTCTTTTGTTTGTTGCTAATTCTGATTAGTTAACAATTATTTTTTTATAGTTTCTTGAAATTTTGTCAAAAAATGTAAAAAAAGAAATAAAAAAAGAAAAGAAAAGAAAAAATGCCATCATGCAATTTTGTGCTAGAAAAAATGAGTGAGCAAAGGAAAGGATGAAAAATTGAGTATGAAAAAAGATAGGAGTTCCTCAACCTCGGTCTTGATTTATATATATAGGAAATAGCATTCTCCATAGCTTCCTTTCAAGTGAAGGCATAGTGTGTCCCAACTTACATATATACACCATTTCTCAAGGGCTAAAGAAAGCTTGCATGGTTTAGACTTCACCTTTCCCTCCACAAGCCTCGTTTAGACTTTTGCCTTTTGCCTACATGCCCAAGTAGAATTTGACTATTTTGGGGGTTATGAGAGCTTCAGGTAGCCTAACTGTGTGCTCTAAAGCAAGCCACATTCCTTCAAACAATAGGCTTGTTTTGAGCTATCACACGATCTAGTCCACATCACGCACATCTATTAAGTTAGAAAGAATAAGAAAAATCAACTGAAAATGACCAAAATAGCTAGTGTTGGTGAGGTCTCTTAGGGTACTCGTCAATGCTTTTAGAATACCCATGTCACATCTATCTACAATCCGGCCGACTCCTAGAGTTTGAAAAGCTTAAGAGTGCTTCAAATTACATGGGCACACACTATCCATCTACATTAGGTTTTGGACGTTTGGCCGAGACCCAAGGTAGTGCGACCCAAGATCCACATATCGCGGCTAGCGACTCTTCCTCCGACTATGATGTCATGAAGGGGTATTCTACACAAACTCTAAGAAATGCATGTCTTAGCCCCACGGTCAAGGTCTAGCATGTTTCTTCGCTTAAAAGAGACCTTTAGTTGAGCCACTCGCTAATGAAGGGGGCAGGGAAGTAAATTCACCTTTCACATCCTACACTCCTCAAGGGTGTCCATGTGAATATTCCATCCACTGCAATCACTGGCCCTTCAGAGTTAACCCCCTCTAAAGTATTCTGACATGATGGTAGGAGTCTTGCAGAAGTACAAGAGGTCAAACGCTACATCCTTGTAGCTAGGGAAAAGGAAATTGAAAGCTTACACAAGGTAGAACAATGTCGAGCACTAAATATAAAGGCCCATATGGTATCAACTAAACCAATTGAGCCATCGCGATCTCCTGAATTAGCAACCCCTAAGAGTCAAACCATAGGGAGCATAGTGCATCCACTTCAAAGGACACCCCTAGCACATGAATCCTAGATTGAGTATTTATCAATGAAAATTAAGAGTATGATCTACAAACAGAGACTTTAACTGACCTATACACGGTCACACATACCATGTGGGTTGGTTAGATGTTGTACAATCCACTTGGGCACCACTAGTTTAGAGGAGCAATAACAGAGAGTTTGTGATGTCATCCATAGGGTTATCAATTTGGAGAGGTAAAGCAAAGGGATTAACATACGGGCTGAACAACCGACCCTATCACAGATGGAGATTCCTTCGTTGATTCCCTGGGATCCTTCTTATATTTTTTCTCTTGGAGTCTCATTGCAATTTGAGCCCACACTTTAGTTTTCCAAATATAACTCCAATTTCCCTTGGAGACCGACGATGAGCATGACAAAAAGTGCACCTCAACCTCAGTGGTTAGTATTGCACCATTACATAGTAATGTAGTGCCTACCCGAGTACCTACAAGTGTGCATTAGTCATATGTACCAATCGCCACTTATGCTCATGTAGCTCCTACACCCCCAATTGTTCTGATGGCTTACGCTCCACGACCACACTATCCAAGTCCTTATTCTAGTGAATCCATGCCAATGAACATTAACATGTCACATCCTGTTAGGTGTGCAGCGACTATGGTGGGTGATACCGGGGAGAAACCATGGCGAGGAGGGTGCAGCAGACAGAGTCAATGAGAGAGAGAGAGAGAGAGAGTCGACACAGAAGAAACCAAAAGCAGCACTATATTATTGCTTGTAAGCCTTACATATAAAGTAAAAGGTTTCCATGCAAACCAAAACAGAGCTTGAGTTCATCTGCATGCTCTAGGAGATGTTCCCACGGGCTTGGAAACCCAACAATCCCCCCCTCAAGCCCAAACTAAACAGGCCACTCTCATGATACCTCAAGTTTTTGGTATACTCGGCAACCGTGAGTTTTAGGTTCTCTCACAAGCAAGGATTTTGGTGTATCCATAACCTGGTGCTATGATAGTAAACCCCCCCTTCAACAGATAGGGTGTAGGTTAAAAATTAGCTACCAAAAATGGAGTTTTTGGTTCACTTCCAAACCTTGGGTTTAAGGTGTACCCAATAACCTCATGAGAAGAGAAACAAAAAATAGGACTTGAACAAAAAAATGATATTTTGGAGGTCTTACCACTCATGTGTGGTTGTGTCTATAACCCGTATAACCTTTTTTTACTTTGCTTTGGACATGGCATTTACAGACAATTTATAGGCTAAAAGAAGGCTTTGACTGAAAAATATATGATTGTTTTGACAATAGACATAACCATAATGAATCTATGACACTGAGCAAGTAAAAACAAGTTTTGAAAAATCTATGTTGATGTACCAAATTCTTGAGGAAACTATCTACTTGTTTGCTATTTCTAGTGTGAACCTTGAAACTCGGGATTTGCCACGCTTGTTGATTCCATGATTTTACTCGTAAAGGCATCGTTATAAACTTGGAAATATTTCTTTTCATCTTTACTCAAAATTTTTGAGTAATGATTAATCTTCATCCATACCTATATCTTTCAATCCTTCGCTCTCTACATGTATTGTGTGAGCTCTTTGTAAGGTCCGCTCGTAATGATTAAGGGAGTCTTGGACCAAATTGACATCCATGGGTTCCCTCTCTTCTACGTGCGTTTTGAGAAGCTTGAAGTCATTGGACTATTGCTTCATTGCCATACGCGTTTTGAGATGCCTTGTTGACTATGCTTTGCTACAACACCATTTTGATATGCTTGGAAAATCCCCAATTGGCTGCTACAGATAGCGTTTTGATATGCTACACCAATTTGCCCACTAGCAGACTGTCTTCTAGCATTTTGATATGCTGACTGCTCCTGCCTGCCTAGGATCCACCAATGGGTGTCTTGATATGCCTACACTCCACGCATTGGACTACCTGCAGTTGCCTGCGTCTTGAGAGTCCTTGACCTAATGCTTGAAGAACTGCCACCTTGCCAGGGGTGGGGCTCTACAGTGTTTCGAGATGCAGGCATGGACTTGCCTTGCCTTGCCAACACCAAGGGATCCTTGCTTTGGCCCACCTCGGCTCTGATACCAAGTGTTAGGTGCACAGCGGCTATGGTGGGCGATACTGGGGAGAAACCATGGCAAGGAGGGTGCAACAGACAAGGTCGATGAGAGAGAGAGAGAGAGAGAGAGAGAGTGACACTGAAGAGAAAAAAAAGCAATGCTATATTATTGCTTGTAAAACCTTACATATAAAGTAAAAGGTTGCCATCAAACTTAAAAAGAGCTCGAGTTCATCTACATGCTCTAGGAGACAATCCCGTGGGCTTGGAAACCCAACACATCCCGCATCTGCCATTCCTAGGGCCACACCTATGAATTTTGAACCACCACATAGTGCAATTTTCTACCAAGCATGGGACCCAAGGGCCATATGTATGCCAAGACCAATGCCATCCTCCATTCCCCATGTAGTCCCAAGAGATCCTTTGCTTGCTATACTTGCTCACTTGGGTAATTTGGCAGCATTTTGTCAATCTATCAATCAATCCATTGTAGAAAATATGAAGATGGTGATGTTCGAAGGCACATTGAGGTATCGGGACACGTAGATTCTCTAGAAGAGCACAATGAACTACATAAGTGAAACACTTTAAATTATCCTCCATCAAGCTCCGAGTCAATTTCAATTGATGGTTTAGAATTTCAATCACATGGGCTATAGTTTTTTGAGACACTACTAGTTTCAATGTCAATCTAGCCTTCATCTTGCACGTCATCAAAAGCTATAGGCATTGCTCCAATCATATTTATAGGTACAAATTGTGGTACTTTGTTCCCCTTAGGTGTTACCCAAGTTGTCTCTCCTTTTCCTCAGGTGTCTATGGTTGTCGCTAGGTGGACCCATTCCACGTTGTCTGACTCGGCCATTCTAGGTCCCTATAAGGGGAATCTTCTCCAATATTGGTGTCCTTTTTACATGTGTAACAATACTACAATGGGATTGAGTGAATTGTGGAGTCAGATCAATGGTCAATTATAAATATGCTCCCTAGAGGATGCGCCCGATCATTTACAAGATCAAGTCAAATGATAGATTCTTGCTTGGAGAAATCCATATAAATGAAGGTATACCTTACCTTGTGCCCAAGGACCTTGATCTTGAGATCTTTTAGCATTCCAATAGGTTTAGCAATAGTCCCATTGGCCATGTTTACCACTATGTTTGTAATCCTAAGGGGAGGTCTTCCCTTAGATTCCCAACAATCTTTAGTTACAATGCTGACTCCAGCACCACCATCAAGAATTCCCTTTATAGTTAATATTTTAGTAGTGATTTGTAGGGTTTCCTTAGATTCATCACCTTCAAAGTATTGTCCTAACTTGTTAACATGTATTTCAAAAATAAAGTTATCATCTAGGTTGGGTTGTGGACTCAGTTGGCATTTTGTTAGCCCTATCCATCTACACAAATTGTGGTAGCCCAACTTTTAGTTTTCCATTCAGGAGTGCTCAAAGAGCTAGGAATAGCTTGGGATCTCCATACAATTTAGACATTATGGTGGTTCCGACTTCCAAAGCCATGAAATCCATTAATTTGGCAATATTTAATGGCACTTTTTGGGCTTTAAGTTCTTGACATAGGGAAGAGGAATATCCATTTCTTCAATAGGGTCAGGGAATCCCTCCTTGAACATTCTCTCTAACAAGAAAGGAGTACGCCCATTTTTCAATGTCTCAAAGTCAATTTCTTCCTAGATGATACTAGGTATGGTTAGCAGTCTACGATCTTGTGAGTTCGAGTTTGTGTAGGAAACATTGTGTTCGTAATCTACATCTGCCTAGGTGCTAGCTCTAGCTCTCTTTGGGTTTATTCTACCAAACTCATTAAGTGCTTTACTCGCTTGATCTCCTCTTTAGGGTTTGGGTAAGCCCCGATCATCTTCGTGGGTTCCTTGGGTTTTGGCCCTCGTGGCTCATGATGATCCTCATTTGTTTTCTCCCTCATAATGGCCGTTCTAGTCTCCATGGTCTCAACTGAATCTGAATCATCTTTAGGGTTGTTCATATACATGAATCGTCACCAATCCCTATGTTAGTCTTTGAACTAGGGTTTGAATTTGTCTCTTTTTGTGATCTCTTCCTTCAGGTTTTTATCTTCTTTGCTTGGGCTATCAATGCCACGTCTCTCTCTTCGAGGATATAATTTTGATTTTGAAGCATCGACTGTGTGAGTACATTTACTTGTACCACCATGTAGTTTGTGATGTCGCCTTAATAATCTCAACTACGTTCAATGGCATGATCTTTGGTGCATTTGGATTATTAGGACATTGGGCAACCAAATGATCTATGCCACATCAATTACACGTGAGTATTGACATTGTAGATTTGCTCCCTTGACTTGTCTACAGTGGTGTGGCATTCCTTTGTAGTCTAATAGGACACTCAGCTATATAATGTGGTCATCCACACTCATAGCATTGAATAGGTGGTGTCTTGGTAGAGTGAGATTGATGTTTTGGCCTTGATCTGCAAGAGCAACTACTTGATAAACAGGCTTGACATGTCCCCAATAGTCCTCCATATAGTATTATGGACAATCCTCAAGAGTATCAACTCCATAGACAATATTAAGTATCCATGCTTGCCTATTTTAAGAGAGTGATCGGCAACAAAGTATTTAACATGTTTGCTTAGTATTCTATCCCAGATTCAATATAATTTTACATCGTAGTCTCGTCTAGGTTTATTGATCAGGAGTTATGGCTAAGCTAGTTTAACCAAGACAGAGCATGAAAGATCTTCTTTTAATATCGTAGAGCATTCTTCCTAATTCTTAATAGTTACTTTAGGTTCTTAATTTGATATTATGAAGCCATTGAGTCAATGTGATGCTAGAGATGATATGAGTCAATGCCGTCTTCCTCCACCGAATAAAAGCATCATGCTTTGGTATCGATGTCGATCTTGCACCTGCTTAAAATTTTCAAGATGCAAAGCCAAACACGTTGATGCTCAATGAAGTAAAGCCGCAATGTGCGGCCAAAACTTGTAGAATCTCCTCTCAAACTCTTGGGTCCAATCCTTTGAGGGAGATTATGATGGTGACCACAGATATTCTAGCTCCCGTGAACTCCTTTGTGTGTATGCATTACACACTTTGTGGTGTGTGTGTGTGTGTGTGTGTGTGTGTGTGTGTGTGTGTGTGTGTGTGTGTGTGTGTGTGTGTGTGTGTGTGTGTGTGTGTGTGTGTGTAGCTATTTAAATCTTAACTAATAAGACATGATTGAATTTTTACATTCAAAAGACAGCTGGCCAAGGAATAATGAACAGATATGTACAAAAATAACTCAGTATCAGAATTATTTAGGTACAATGATTGTAGGAAAGAGATCCTCTTTCAGTAAGATCAGTAGTAAAAGAACTTCCCCGTTCCTCAGTGAGTACTTCATTACAGTAAGGTTGCTTGCCAAAGAAAAGAAAACCCTCCAAGATAGGATAGAGTCCTTACCTGCATCCATCCAAACAAGACAACAATTATGTTCGCCTTGGATGTGTTTTATAGGTATCAATGGACCATATCAGTTGTTATCCATGTCCATCTTACAGAATTTAATCACTTTAGACAAGCTAGGTCATCTATTAGAACTTGTATGTTAGCAATCTTTACTTATTTACTTCAAAAAATGAATGGTATAATCTTCTTTCTGAATGGTGAAGTCCACCAAAAATTGAACAATATTGAGGTTTTACTTGTTAGTCTAGAGCAAAAAAGACCCTTTTAGTTTATAGAACTAATTTACTTGATGAATTCAACATGTAATTTTTTCTTTAATCTTTCACTAATGGCTAGCCCAAAAAGTAAAGGCATAGCACTTCCAAACAAGTTTATATATGCCATGCTGATTAGATCAATTACAGTGAGCCCTATAGCAATTACTGTCTCCAGTACCTCAATTTTTAGAGAAAAACCACATCATAAGCACTATCTCCATTCGGAAAGCTGTTACAAGTACCAAAAGGGTGGTATGCAATACAGTACTACCGGCCTCAAGAGTAAGAATCCATCGTCTCAATGAGGTACAAGATTTAAAGAACCATAGCTTGGTTACTATGTCAAAGCCCAAGATAGTTGTTATATACTTACCTTCAGAAGTACCAAACCCGTGATCTCCTTATACCAGCTAATAGCATCCCTTAAAACAAAGAAGGGTAATGTCCGGCCATGTTTGTGCAAGATATCAATCATTTTTTCATACCGTGTAACTACCAAAGGTACTAAACGAATAACTCCTTTTTCCAATGAGCAACCAATAAAAAGGCGACATAACCAGTTAAGCCCGTAATTACAACATCCTACAGTAGCTAGAACAGAGCCAAAAACAAACCCCAGACAAAACCAATTTGTGCAGGTATTGCCTCAGTTAATATAGTCGAAAAAAACGGTCACCTTTTATGCATAAGAAGTTATTAGGGGCACACTATATAAGTGCCCAGGTGTAGCTGTTGTTGAGAACAGCCATGTTATCAAGCCAAACCAGCAAACTCACACACACAAACACACACACACACACACATTGTGCCTGCAATGGTAAAGTCCTGCAGCGGCAAAAAAACCAATATAATAATCTGTAGCGATACTCAGCTCATGCAGGTGTTCTCCCCATTAATACAGTCAACAAAAAGACCCAAAATCAGTTTCTATTTATGCACAAGCAGTCCCCAGGCCCAAAACAATGCCCAGGTGTAGCAATTTTTTCCATGTAGTCAAGCAAAACCAACTATATATGACAACCGGCTCTCGATCTTAACTACTATGTACACATTGTTTAGACCAAAATAGCAACAAATAAGAACTGTAAAACATAGTACCTGAGATGTTTGAGCGGCAAGCTCCATAGCTCAGAAAGTTCAGACAGTAACCTAATCCAAGGCTAAGTGAGGGCCAAGGTGTGCCCTCACCTTTGTTTATATAGGTTGGTTTGCACGCATCCATAGTAGATGAAATGAAAGGGCCCACCAGCCGCCCACTATTGTGAGAGTTCCTCAAGCCCCCAGCGGATACTATCACCTGGGGAGTTTCATAGCCTGAGAGTGGAAGGGGCCGCCTGGCCCCTTCCTCGTATAATGATAGCAGGATATTTTTCACGCTTTTGAAAGTTATGCAAGTGCCATCGCCTGGGGAGGGCGATAGAGAGTGAACAGGGGCCGCCTACCCCGTGTGATGATAGCACTCATTTCTTCACGCTTTGTTTAAGCGGGGGTAATGTCCCATTATAAGGCGGTTTTTATTGGCATAGCAAAAAAGGTATTACTACTATGCAAAATGGGGGTGTTAAGGAGTTATGACTAGTATACTAGTGTGTGTGTGTGTGTGTGTGTGTGTGTGTGTGTGTGTGTGTAGTTGTTTTTACATAAATAATAAGACATAATTGAACTTTTACATTCAAAAGATAGCTGGCTCTAGAGAATGGGAAATGATAACTACAAAAACAACTCAGTCTTAGAATTATCTTTGTACAATGATTATAAGAATGAGGCCTCATTCTAGTATACAGATACCAGAAGTACTTCCCTAGCAGTAGGTGTAAGTGTAATCATGTGTAGACAATTGCTTTAAGCCAAAAAAACTTCCAAGATAAGATAGAGTCCTTACCTGCATCCATCCAAACAAGACAACAGCCTTGGATGTGTTTTACAGGTATCAATGGACTATACCAAATGTTATCCATGTCCATATTACAAATTTTTTAACTTAAAAGCACAGTCCAAAGTACTCATGTGTTCCAAATTTTATGTTTTATTATCCCAAAGTTTATGTTTCTCAATTTTTTATCATAATAGCATACATATTATTTTGATCAAAAGGCCACTACCCCTGCTGACAAAGTGTCTCATCCCTATTAAAAGCTTATTAGTCTTTTGAGTTTTCTCCTTTGCCGGATTAGTCAAGCTCCACTTCCATTTGCTATATGAAGCCATAACGTAACATAAAATTCCATTACTATTTTTAAGAATATCAAACTTGTTTCTATTTATTTAGGACAGACTTTGAATAGTATATGCTCATTAGGGTTCAAGGAATCCAACCACCCTACGCTTGTATGCCAAATGGACGTATGGGGAAAGTGAACACACATACACACACAGTTCAATTGCCATCACTCAACCCACAAATGGACGTCTGCACAAAGTAAACACACACACACACAGTTCAAACTTTTTATGCAACAGAACACACACAAGGCTAAGTGAGAGGCAGAACGCGTCCTCACCTCTTTAAATAGAAGAAGGTAGATCATGATCACTCATGGCGTGCAGCGTGCAAAATCCTTATCACCCCAAGCACTGAGTAGGCTAGGTGTTGTTTCTCCTGGGGAAACCAAAAAACGTAGCCGCCTCTAATGCAGTCCGGGACAGTAGAGCAGAGCGACCATAGCGCCTTTAGCATGACAGGGTAGGTGAGGCCCAGTTATAGAGTAAAAGATTTTAAACCACGTTAATAGCTACCAGCTAAAAGACTTCCAACCATCATAACCCTATAGGGGTTCCTTCCCACGGTGGATATCGACTTAGTGTAGCTAGGAAAGATATAAAGCCATATTTTAGGTGGAAATACATAGCCATGATGACTGCAGTAGGGGGTAGTATAGTTTCAAAAAAAACCATAAACAGAAAAATAAGTACCAATGTGTGTGTGTGTGCGTGTGTACATGTGTGCGTGCATGCGTGTGTATGTGTGTGTACCTGCCTTGTCCAAGACACCAAACACAATGGTGTGTATGTGTGTGTACCTGCCTTGTCCAAGAAACCAAACACAATGGTCAATAGTAGGCCCATTGTGAATGTGTCTACTACCTTATTAGGGAGATGAGAATATCATGGTTAAAGTGTAGCCCAGGCCAGTCATGCTGAGAGAGTGATAGTATAATTTCATCAATTATATCACACCTTTTGAAACCAGCAAGGCAATACTTGTGTATTAGTAACTTAATATCTTCCCAAGCAAGGAGGTAGCTGGAGGAGGAGTATATAATTAAGTAACTCAATTTCTTCTCAAGCAAGGAGGTAGTTGGAGTTGGTAACCTCTTGTAGGGATGTGTTAAGTATTGTGAATTCCTAATTCCCAGATACCTGAGAATGTGTTACTTTCCAAGGTAGGTTTTTGCAAATCAGAGTGAGACAATTAGGGCTTTTATCCTAACCTACTATGAATCAATTTTTTGATAGTTTTTGAAATTCAAGAGCCAGTTGTGGTGTAATCCAAGATCCCTCTGTAGACAACCATTTACCAGGTACATGTGAGATTTTTCGGAAGAAACATTTTTCACCAGTTTTGTTAAGCCCAATAGGATTGTCTTCTCCAATCAGAGAGAGCTGACAAGGTCAGTTAAGCAACTAAGTAAAGCTGCTAAAGCAAGATATGGGTTTCTGGGAAAGTTAGGTATGTGATTAAGCCTTTAGTCAAAATTTTCTGGACTGTAATATTTTCAATGATGCTAAGATCACAATATACAAAATAGTTAGTAAGGCTATGACTACTTATGGTAGTAAGTAACACAACATCTGGCCTTTCTTACCAAGAAAGGTCGAGTTCTAAGTGCTAAGGCGTTTCTTGGAGTTTATTCTTTTACGTAAAACTTAATCTGCTCTATAATCCTTGTGTGATTCTCTGGGTTGTATTTTACTTTAATGCGAGTAGCATTCTAAAGTGTTTCTGATCCTAAAAGGAAATGTATAAACATAAGTATAATTAGTCTTGTAGACTGGGGCTGCAATCCTTAAACCGGAAAAGTCAGAGACTATAACAGCCGTGAGCAAGTAACCAGAAAATTAGTCTCTGAGGGACCTCCTAACACTAGTCAACCAGTCAAGGGATTATAGACTGTGGGTCCAACTTAGAACTAAGATTCAAAATTAGTTTCTAAAGCCAGCGTCTTGATTTATCCAAAAGAATGGAAAAACCTTATGTATAGGACGTGTGTGTAGCTATTTTTACATGAATAATAAGACATGATTGAACGTTTACATTCAAAAGACAGTTGGCTCCAGAGAAAGGGAAATGATAAGTACAAAAACAACTCAGTCTTAGAATTATCTTTGTACAATGCCTATAAGAATGAAGCCTCATTCTAGTATACAGATATCAAAAGTACTTCCCCAGCAGTAGGTGTAAGTGTAATCATGTGTAGACAATTGCTTTAATCCAAAAAAAAAAATCCAAGATAAGATAGAGTCCTTACTTGCATCCATCCAAACAAGACAACAGATACATTATCTTTGGATGTGTTTTATAGGTATCAATGGACTATACCAATTGTTATCCATGTCCATCTTACAACTTTTTTAACTTAAAAGCACAGTCCAAAGTACTCATGTGTTCTAGATTTTATGTTTTATTATCCCAAAGTTTATATTTCTCAAATTTTTTATCATAATAGCATACATATTATTCTGATCAGAAATACCCCTTCTGATCCAAGTGTCTCATCCCTATTAAAAGCTTATCAGTCTTTTGAGTTTTTTTTTTTGCCAGATTAGTCAAGCTCCACTTCCATTTGCTATATGAAGCCATAATGTAACATAAAATTCCATTACTATTTTTAAAGAATATCAAACTTGTTTTTTTTTATTTAGGACATACTTTGAATAGTATATGCTCATTAGGGTTCAAAGAACCCAAGCACCCTATGCTTGTATGCCTAATGGGAAGAATACACTAACTACACTTCCTCTTGGTTTCAAAACAAAATCTTGTGCCCTATTGTTTAGCCCACCAAGTGGCCAAACTCCTAATATAAACGTGGTATTTAGCCAAAACAAAGGTTTAAACCTTGAAGCAAAAAAGAGCAGTCGCCTTGTGGGGATTTTTTTTCCTTTTCAATAGTATCCGAACTAGTGAATGCCAAAACAGTGTTATGTAACAACCCATCAAAACAGTGTATAGATTTCTAGCAAGTAACACCAAGCACCAGAGTTGCTACCAAACCATCCCAAAATGGTACGCCCTTCTAAGAGATCCAGTTAAATACTGCACGACTTGTATCATGTTTAGAAGCAACAACTAGTAACAATCTAGCGACAGTAAGCAACCAAGGCATACCCCCCATCTATTAAAAAAACTTAATGAACAATATGCATACGTAGCAGGTCATCCCATCATCAACAGAGTAGTGTTTTATCACGTCAATCAATCAACAAATATAATATACCTCAATTTCTATGGTTCGGCTTAAAAACAAGAAAAACCAGTTAATTGTTTTCACAAAGTTACTCAAAACCAAGTAGGGGAATCCAAATATCATATAAGTGTTATACCATACGACCAGTAATGCCACGTACTGTCAAGCAAAGTCAACCCACACAGTGGGCCTTACCAGGCGAAGTGACAGCGTATACCAACCCATAAGCTTGGGTGCATATATCATCCAAAGCCAAATATGTAAACAAGGAGAGAAAAAACCAAAATACCAAGCTCAGTAAACAGTAGCCAACCTGTGTTGGTTGTGTTGCAAGCTCCATGATTGGTGTAGTAGAAAGTGAACACACTGAACATCGCCTTCCAAGTCACGTTCAAGTAACCCAACGGACCTCTAACTAACCTAGACGTGCACTAGTTTGCCATAATTGTGCGGCTTTCAAGTTCCTTTTAGCAATTTTCTGATTATGCGTTCGTATTTCACTTACTTTGCTATGCTTCGTAGTCCAAATATGTCTGCCCTCCCAGTTTCGTAGTCCAACTCTCTAATATGCACTATTTCTCATGTATGCATCTCTAGATATGCTATTTATGGTTAAAATCCGAGTTCTCATATACATTCTTAATGGAGTTTTTAAGCAAGATTTATCAGCACGCAATCATTTACACATTTACTTGACCGCTAGAGTTCAAAACTACACTTGAGAACTCACAGAACAAATCAATCACTCATTGGTTTTCAGATTATTGAACATTGCAACTAGAATCACTGAATAGATTTGCAAACTTTTCAATCAAAAACACCATAATAATCTCGTAAAATGTAAATTTCCATTGCAATTGTCAAAAACTGACAATGATTTAATTTCCCTTCCCAAATGCCATCAATCATGCAACAATATGCAACATTTCATTTCCAAACATGCCTTTTTTTTAATGTCTGAAAGTATTTTAAAAAAACTAATTTTTAATGCTTATTTCATTGAATGAACTCGACTAACCATTGTTCTCTTCAATTTCTTCTGAACACTTTCGTGCATAGAATCCCGTTCGGCTTCGTCTCTTCTTCTTTGCTCATTCGGAAAGCAGTATTTCACTCTTTTTCTCTCTCAAATACCTCTCAGGTAATGATATGCATAGTATTCTCTTTCTCTCTCTCTCTCCCCTCCTAGTGGCTCTTCTTTCTCAACCACGCCCTCATGGCTCTTAAACGGTGCTGCAGCAAGCAAACCTCGCTTGCTCTTTAATTTTGCACATAGCCTACGTCATCCTCTTCATGCAATATGCGTAGGCTCCTCTCATGCTCAATTCCCTTTCTCGCTCACGGCAGCCTACAGAGAATTGGTGCCCCTTCTAATGCATTCGACTCCTCATGACGGCCTACATACTGCAGCCCTCCTAACTCTCTCTGTCTCTTCTCCCTACTCTCCCCTTGCACTCGACTTCCTACAAGGCAGCGTCTTCTTCTCTCTGTCTAATCTCCTACGCTTTCTCTCTCTCTACTTCTTGCACACACCCTATGACCTGCTCTTCCTCTCGCTCACGACTCTGCCCGCACACGAACTGCTCGCGGCCTCCCTATCTCTCTCTAACTTTAAATGCGTCTTGGGTGCCTCCCAATTACTGCACTCCGCCCCCTTAACTACTCATGCTCGTCTTCTCAGGTGCAACTTGCAGCACCGTCCCTTCGATGCTTGTATGTCCATGGCAACCCTGATCTCTCTTACTCTCGCGACCCATCTCTCCCTCTCCTTTGCTCACTACTATGGGCCTCCCTCAGTATGGCCTGCAAAACGATGCCTTCTTTCCATGCTTTCTTGCTTGCTCACTCACGGCCTCTCCTCTCATGCTATATGCAGAGACCCTGACCCCTTTCTTCTCTTGCTCTGATATTGTTGCAGAATCGTCGTGCCTTCTCTCCTCGTTTTCACTCAGAGAGAATCTTTCTCTCTCTCTCTCTCTAACTCAGTGCTACATCAAATTCATTCTCTCTCTCTCTCACTACACACAGACACTAATACACATAGGACATAAGCACTCTCTCTCTCTAACTATCTAATGGCGCTACACACACAATCACTAATGGCGATACAAACACAGCAACACACTAACGTTTTTTCCTTTCTTTTACACTCTCTCTATCTATCTCTACCTTCTTGCTCGCATCCATCCTCTCTCTCCTCGCTCTCGAACACCTTCTACGGCGCCCTCTCGGCCTCTTACTCGCTACAGCAGGTACGAAAATCTCTCTCCCAGGGCAACGCCTCCTCTTGGGCTCCCTCCTACTCTCCCAACTACTCCCTGGCGGCTCCCAACTGCACTCGGCCCCTCTCGACTCAGCCCCTCCTGGCGGTCCCCAAACTCTCTCGCGACTCCTGCTGGCTTGTGGCTCATGCACTCGGCCTCTTCTCTCCTCGTTTTCACTCAGAGACAAACTCTCTCTCTTCCTATGCTCTGCACACACAACAGCGCACGCAAGGGTAGCCCTCTTGGGATCCCTTCTTCCCCACTCAGGTTCTCTGGTTCCCCCCCTCTCGCTCTTGCGACCTTGCCTCCAGGCGGTTCCCCTCTCGTGACAGTTTCGACCTAGCTCAATAACCATAAAAAAACTTTATTGTAAATTTTTTTATAAATACCTATAAGCGCTTATTCCCACTACACACAAAAAGTCGCTCTCGAAATCCTGTCCAGCAACCTTGACTCGGATCTCATCGACTCTCTCGACCTCGTCTCAAAAAATCTCATGGACTTGCACTACAGGGCAACCCTCTCTACATCTTCTTATCGATTCGAAAAATTATTTCACAATGCAGTCATCAAGTGAGAAATCTATCCGACTTGGGATTGTCCTATGACTTCAATTTAACAAATTACTTTTACAGTAGATATTTTATGCAAACGAGTCAGGAACTTCCACCTCTACCATGTCAACAGGCCATAGCTATTTCCCAAACACCCGTGTTGATGACATAATGGTACTCAACTAGAAAAGCAACTACCTACTTAAGACCATACACCCACTTTCCTCGCAAATACTTGAGTTAAAATGCATCTCACTCATCAAACAACAATCAACATCTGCACACATTAATTAACATTTTTGTGATGATATGCAATTCAATATGCCTAAATGCACTTAGCATGCCCATGCAGACCCCAAATTAATGTCAAAAGTTTACAATTTTGGTGTAGATTGATGGGTCTACACACACACACAGAGTTCAAACTTTTTATGCAAGTAGAACACACACAAGGTTAAGTGAGAGGCAGAATGCACCCTCACCTCTTTAAATAGAAGAAGGTAGATCACAATCATTCATGGCGTGTAGCGTGCAGAATCCTTATCACCCCAAGCACTGAGTAGGCCAGGTGTTGTTTCTCCTGGGGAAACCAAAAAATGTAGCCACCTCTGATGCAGTCCGATACAGCAGAGCAGAGTAGCCATAGCGCCTTTAGCATGGCAGGGTAGGTGACTCCCAGTTATAGAGTAAAAGATTTTAAACCACGTTAATAGCTACCAGCTAAAAGACTTTCAACCATCATAACCCTATAGAGGTTCCTTCCCACGGTGGATACCAACTTAGTGTAGCTAGCAAAGATAAAAAGCCATATTTTAAGTGGAAAAACATGGCCAGGATGACTGCGGTAGGGGGTAGTATAGTTTTTTAAAAAAAACATAAACAGAGAGATAAGTACCAATGTGTGTGTGTGTGTGTGTGTGTGTGTGTGTGTGTGTGTGTGTGTGTGTTTGTGTAGCTATTTTATCATAATTATAAGACATAATTGAACTTTTACATTCAAAAGACAGCTAACTCCAGAGTAAGGGAAATGATAAGTACAAAACAACTCAATCTTAGAATTATCTTTGTACAATGTTTGTAAGAATGAAGCCTCATTCCGGTATATAGATATCAGAAGTACTTCCCTTGCAGTAGGTGTATATGTAATCTTGTATTGAACAATTGTTAAACGCCAAAAAAAAAATCTAAGATAAGATAGAGTCCTTACCTGCATCCATCCAAACAAGACAATAGATATGTTAGCCTTGGATGTTCTTTACAAGTATCAATGGACTATACCAATTGTTATCCATGTCCATCTTTGAACATTTTTTTTAAACATTCTAGCTTAGTCCAAAGTAATTATATTTATTTTATATATAAGTTTTTATTAACTCAAAAGTTATTCGTATTTTAGTCTTAGCCTAGAGGGTCATACCCCCTACTACTACAAATGGTAACAACTTTGAGTAAATTAATGGAGCTCCATTTGTAAAAAAACATGCTATAAACAAGTATAAATTCTAAACTAGTATAGTTTAAAGAGTAATCCAATCCTTCCTACTTTTTCCAAGTTACAAACTCCCATCAAGTGGTGAATGCAAATAAAGTTTTACTTTTTCCCATTTTTATCAAAACCAGGTGTCAATATGTAGTGTAAAAAAAGCGCCATAGGGTCACCCAGACTAGTGTGTTTTTAGCAGGCAATGTACGGTACAAAAGGAATCTCAAAGTACACCAAGCCAAAGGTGTTTACACCAGTAATTATAGTGATAGTACCAACCATAGACGACAATAGTTATCCAGGGAACACCTTCATCCCAAAGCATCTTAATGTAATGACACCGATAAATCCATATGCAAGAACAGACCCTTCCAGGGTGTATCCAAAGCTCTATTGTGAGATACTTACCTTCTCGGTGGCCAAACCTTTTATCAAGCCAATTATCACGGATTTCAAGAGAATAGCTTTAAGTCAAAGAGGTATCAGCCAGAACATTTAAGTATAACTTTGCCAGAACATCTTTGTTTTAAGTGCACCCATATTTAGGCACTAACCCAGTTGAGGGGTTTAGCCAAAAATTCTTTAGTTAGTGCCATTAATTGCCAGAGTAAAGCGACTATAAAGTGGTTTTTTATTAGAAATGCAACAAGTTATGCCCACCCATATTTTAGGCAATGTTTCCAATTATTGTCTTGCAGCTGAAACCAGTAATCATTGGGTTAGACCCACCCTTTTTAATAAATTTTCACCATACAGTCTGCATAAAAACATATACTGCATGGTCCAGCCAGGTGGGAATACCCCAATAAGCAAATGAAAAGTTTTCTCAGTGCAACCCAGAAAATTAGTGAGTCTGGACCAAAGAGTCAATCATTAACCAAATGATGCTATGCAAAGCCAGTAAATAACGTGGCTAAAGCAGTTTACCAATACCCTTTAGTTGTGTTACCAATGTCGTCTCATACCATGGTATTTTACCAATCAACCAACTCGTAGCCTGCTCCGCCAAGCTGAGTCAAAACACCCGTATACAGAGCAATGTCAAGTATGTAGCAATTATGTCCCCCTATTTTAAGATGTTACCAAGCATGTTATGTGACTGAAACCAGTAATCATCAAGTTAGACCCTTCCCCTTTTAAAAAATCATATTGTATAGTCTGCAAAAAAATACATATTGCATGGTGTAGCCAAGTGGTAGTACCCCAGTATCAAGTAGATAGACAGTTTTCTTAGTGCAGCCAAAAAAACAGTAAGTTAAGCTCAGAAAATCAATTTATTAACCATATGATGCCAATTATAGCTAGTATAAAGCGGGGCTACAACATTTTAGCAATACTTCTTAGTGGTGTTACCAAAGCCATGCCATCCCACACATGGTTTCAACTCACAGCATGCTTTATCAAGCCGAGTTAAACTTACCATACACAGAGTAATACTATAATACTAATCTCAAAAAAACTGTAACGCAATCAATGAGACCAAAATATGGTAGCCAACCTGTGTCGCAGTAGTTGCAAGCTCCATTGAAGGTGCACTAAAAAAAAAAATCACTCCTCACACTTTACGCAAGCAGAACTCACACGAAGCTAAGTGAGGGGCAGAGTGCGCCCTCACCTCTTAAATAGAGGAAGGAGGAAAGCCGCCATCCTTGAGTATGTTTAGCATGTAGGTAGCACTGAGTGGAGCGTGCCCCTCCTGGGGATTTGATCAAGCACGGTCGCCTACGAAAGATACCACCATAGCACCTTCACGGTAGGGTTCAGATAGAGCAGTAAACCACTTTTTATACAAGCTAAGGTTTTTTCTTAAAGAAACTCATTATACTTATAAGGACAGTATCCCACGGTGGGTATCAATAGGATAAACTAGGTAGCTAGTTCAACAGATTTTCTATTTGTGCTAAAGAATTACAAAGGTAAGTACCACTGTGTGTGCGTGTGTGTGCGTGTGTGTGTGTTTGTTTAGGATTGATTATCTAACAATAGTTTGATTTCACAAACTATTGAACCATACAATGGGACTAGAGACCCGATATTTTGTACCTAAGAACTAAAAAATATGCATTTATAGAAATCACGAAGTAACCTATAGATTTGAAAAAGTCTATAGTCCACATTTAGTCCTGAAAGTATGACACAATTTGTATTACTTGTAAATATATACATTTATCAAAGAGGCGTATACAAGGGTTATCTATCAATCATAAAAAACAACCGAACAATGGATGATCTCCTGCTATTGCTGCAGTTGTTATCGTGATCCCAAGGAAGGAACCTCTTACCTGCCACCATCCAAAAATGCAAGTCCATCAGTATTGGCATTAATTGGGAAGACAAGTATCAACGACCCCTCCCCCTTGTTATCGGTGTCAAAAATCACAACAAAACTAACAACCTAGCATTGAGCATATCTTTTTCTTCAACTTTGAATCATTTATTTACTATAATGTTTATATTCATAAAAATATCGGATAGCATCTTCTTCGTAACTTGGATAAATTTTCAAAAGTCCAGTCCAATGCCATCTCATCCGAGACCCTCACAGGAGGATTAAGGCTCTTTTAGAGATAATGGAAAATATTGACTCTTTATTTCAAAAAAAAATCCACATATTTGCTAGCAAAGGAAAGTATCAAAAAATAGCTTATGGTTTTAAACTCACCAATGTATACTTACCTTGATTGGGTTGTAAATCCAACATATCCATTTCCTTAGGCATTCATCTACAATATCTAATGTAAACTATCTATCAAAAAAGATTGTAAACTCCATGTATCTACATATCAACAAGAGCTACCAATATCCATATTTCACCCAAATGAAGCACAATGTGAAGCACTTAGCCATGCGTATCTACTTGATTTCTGAATATTAATCCAACACTTTTTCTCCTTAAAAGGCTTTGAAACTCCAGCCCCAAAAAAATGTTATTTACAGCTCAAACTCCATGAAATCTTGATCCACAAGAATGTAAACTTCTATGTCAAAAAAAAAGATGTGTGTTCAACTTATAAACTGTTAAAACTTCAACTCTAATTCTGCAATTATTTCTAACAAACAAAGAAAGGTAGCAGCATCATGCATCACTCTAGCTTCTAGTGTTAACGCTCTCTAAAAAGTGAAAATTTTGGCAGCATCTCCTTCGTTCAACGGATAAATTTCAAAATTCCAGTCGTTGCCATCTAATTTGTTGAGATCCTCACATGAGGTTTTAAGGCTCTAGCAACCATTCGAAAGTAGAAAAAAACTTTGCCAACACTCCTGTGCTTAATCAATTGTGTCAACACTTCTCAGTAAATTTTAGCTACCTGTATTACTCAAGGTCAGAACACCCAATATCCTCATATGAATACATGGTCGATTATAGATCAAAAAGACAAATAGAAAATACATTTAAGGTGAGGAGTTCATCTGAGTCAAAAAAGCAAAACCTTCTATACTGAATGGAACTCAATTTTTCTTCTCAATTCAGCTTAGTGTGTTATAGTTTAAATGCTAAACACTTATCCTATTCATCGTTTCCCAATACAACTTATTAGAAAGAAATGTTACTAAGTCCAATTTAATTCCTGCTTTAAAAATCACAAAATTAACCAAGGTTTTACTAAGTAGGTGCAAGGGCACCTATCTGTCTCGTTGTTGCCAATAGAACAGTCAATTGGATCGTAAGTGAAGTATTTCGAGAATTTGCTAACACCATTTAGCTTGATGAGGTCAAGATTATGCTATATGGCCATAGATTGTAGCTTCATGTATCTGTTGTATCGTCATGAGTGGTCCAAGGAACAATGATTAGCTATCGAGTTGCGGATGAATGTGAGCACGAATGCATGTATGGGTTATGCTAGAGAGAGAGTAAGACTAAGATTGAGTATGACAGGCATGCCTAGCATCTGAGGCTTGTATTCCACTCTAGAGTCTCTGTGTGTGTGTGTGTGTGTGTGTGTGTGTGTGTGTGTGTGTGTGTGTGTGTGTGTGTGTGTGTGTGTGTGTGTGTGTGTGTGTGTGTGTGTGTGTGTGTGTGTGTGTGTGTGTGTGTGTCATCTTGTAAGAGCCACGACCAAGTGAGGGCAGATGAAGACGTCAGTGATGCAAGTCAAAATCTGCGAGGGCAAAGTATACGAGGGAACAAGCATACGACAGGTTGCAATCTGCGAGACCAATCATGTGAGGGAGATGAAACAACCCGTTATGTACTTACGAATGTGTGTGTGTGTGTGTGTGTGTGTGTGTGTGTGTGTGTGTGTGTGTGTGTGTGTGTGTGTGTGTGTGTGTGTGTGTGTGTGTGTGTGTGTGTGTGTGTGTGTGTGTGTGTGTGTGTGTGTGTGTGTGTTAACGTACTATGCAGGACATCTAAGGCGGGTAGATATGTGACGGCAAGAGACAAGAAGCAGGATCGCTACTCGTCAGAGATGTGTGTTTGTGTGTGTTTCAACCCACTACAGGGTGCAAGGGCGGGTGTAGATGATGCTCACCGTGCAAGCCAAAAGCAAAAGGCGACTTTATATGTGAGGAGAACAGGCTTATGAGAGAGTGTTTTTCTAAAAAAATTAAAGAGAGCAAATAACTTACAGTTTGCATCTTGTGACCCTTTATAAATGTTTACAGCCAAGCAACTATCTAGTATAAGAACCCATTCCCATGGGTTTTTGGAATGATGCCTCTTCTGTGTGTGCTCAAGAGTGTAGCTATATCTGAATCACCGTGCACTTGCTCTAGGTATGCTCAAGGAATTACCACAAAGGTGGAGGAAATACCTAAACCACGCGCCATCTTGAAGGAAATTATAAGCACGACTTGTGCGATCAAGGGAGAATGATCAAGAAATGCAAGAGCAATGAAAGGTTTTTCACGCATGCATTGATTAAATAAGTGAGCAAGGGTGGGTATCGCAGAGCCAAGGTTTGGTGAGCATGAAAAAACTCAACCAATGCAAGCACACAGCTATATGTTTGGGTAGGTGTAATTATTTGCAAAAGCTCCATCGTGAAGCTTTTTGAGTGGGTGGGTTAAAATATGCACGACCACATTAACTATACCCAAAACTATAAACCTATGTAAGCCAGTCGGCTACCAGCATGAATGTATATGTGTCCTTGAGTGGGATAAAGATCAAAGGATGTATATGCCATACCCTTATTTGGCAAAAGTAGAGCAAATACATCTTAGAATTCTTTGGGAAGGGAGGCACAAAAGTCTTACAAGGGCTAGAAAAGGGGTTGTCTAGTCTAAATAAGTGTGTGTGTGTGTGTGTGTGTGTGTGTGTGTGTGTGTGTGTGTGTGTGTGTGTGTGTGTGTGTGTGTGTGTGTGTGTGTGTGTGTGTGTGTGTGTGTGGCCCTACAGCCTAAAGTCTTATCTTGGTGAGAGACGGGTATGAAGTTACGAGGAAGAGTGAGGCAAGTCCGTATGTATGATAGAATGGGGCACTAGCTTTTTCCCATGTAGATATGTGTGTGTGTGTGTGTGTGTGTGTGTGTGTGTGTGTGTGTGTGTGTGTGTGTGTGTGTGTGTGTGTGTGTGTGTGTGTGTGTTACACACTCCCTTGCCAAAACGAGGGGTTAAGCCCACAGAGTTTCCTAAGGAAGTTTGACAGCTCAGCTCGAGAAGAGGAAAACTGAGCAAGCTCTTGCTGATATTGTGTAGTGAGGACTGGAAGTTGGGCAATATATTGGGTCAATAAGCTAATTCCTTCTAGGGAGTCCTTGTCCAATGTAGCCAGAATCTTTACCCAGTCATTAAATGACAACATATGCAAGATAGATAGTTTTTTATCCGAGACAAGTGTTGAATCATAAATAAGCTGTGAAGCATCCAAACTGCTTATACATCTAAGGACAAGAGATGAATCCACAGAGAGGGGCTCCGAGGTGAGTTCCAATCCTTGAGATAAGGCCAGAGTCTGCAAAAACAGTGAGGTCAGGTTTACTTTTTCTTGCCATTGTATGTAGTACATAGTTTGGCTTTTCTAGCAAGGAAAGGTCTAGTTCTAGAAGCCAAGGCATCCTTTGGTGTTTGTTTTTTAATGTAAAGCTTAATCTGATCAAGAATCTTTGCATGATTCTTAGGGTTGTGATTAGTGCTCAATCTATAGCGTGAGCAGTCCTGAAAAAAGTGACATAAAGATTAGCAAAAAAGTGTCTAAATAGTAAAGTATACTTGGTCCTGCAAACCTTCAACCGGCAGAAGTCAGAGACTATGGTAGCCGTGAGCAGGGAACCAGGAACAAGAGTCTAAAGGGGGCCACCTAACACCAGTCTACCAATGAAGGATTTATCGACTGTGGGTCCAATTTAGAGCTCCATTCCTAAGAAAATATCCTAGGCCAGCATCCCGGTTTTTCCGAAAAGGAGAAACCTTATGTATAGGATGTGTGTGTAGCTGTTTAAATCTTAACTAATAAGACATAATTGAATTTTCACATCAAAAGACAACTGGCCAAGGAATAAATGAACTGATATGTACAAAAATAACTCAGTATTAGAATTATTTAGGTACAATGATTGTAGGAAAGAGATCCGCTTTCAGTGATACTAAAAATAGGAGAACTTCCTGGTTCCTCGGTGAGTAATTCATTACAGAAAGGTTGCTTGCCAAAGAAAAGAAAGCCATCCAAGATAAGATAGAGTCCTTACCTACGTCCAGCCAAACAAGACAACAATTCAGTTAGCCTTGGATGTGTTTTACAGGTATCAAGGGACCATATATGTTGTTATCCATGTCCATCTTATAGGATTTAATTACTTTAGACAAGCTAGTTTATTTATTAGAACTTGTATGTTAGTAGTTTTTTCTTTTTACATCATCAAAAAATGAGTGGTACATTCAACTTTCTAATCTGAGTGGTGAAGTCCACCAAGAATCCAAACATTTCAAGATCCATAGCTTGGTAGCTATACTTAAGTCCCAAATAGCAACCATATACTTACCTTCAGACTTTAGCAATCCCATGGTATCATTAGTATCCCTTTAGACAAAGATAGGTCATGTCCGACCTTTTCTGTATAAGATGCCTAATCATTTAATTTCTATTTCTTGACAACAAACGGTATCATCTGAAAACACTAGTAAAGCCTGTTTATGGAATCCCCACTTTTTTTACGAGTTTGGAAGCTATGCCAAAGCCGAAAAATACCTGCCATATACTTACCTTCATAATCCCAAGATATCCACAAGTCATTAGCAACTCTTACAAAATGGTAGTGTCCGGCCCTTGACTGAGTAAGATCCATCAACCAGAGGTACCAGATGAAGTAAATAACACCCCAACCAGTTGCTATATATGAAATTTCAAGTGCCAAACTGGATTTAAGCCCAGGAGCTTATCAAGCCAAGCTAACACGGATTTTTTTGACTTATCAAGCCAACTAAGTGATATAAATAACACCCCACATAGTCATCTCAAATGAAATCTTGAGGGCCAAACTGTACTCATGGTGCGGCAGTAGTTCATTAAACTATCAAAAAATAGTTTCCAATTATATTGTTTATCAATAGATTAACATTCTGTAGCGGCTACAACAGGGCCAATATAGCAACCAGTAGTGAAAAAACCTGTAGCGGCAAAAACTGAGTCCCTAAAACAATCATTAGCGGCTAAACCAAAGCCCATATAGCAACTCCCAGCGGCTATAACAGAGCCAGTAAGAGCCAGTAATGAAATCCAACTTATGCAAGTGTTCTCTAATATCAAAAACCCATAACCAGGTACCTTACAAAACGCAGGTAAGGTCCTAAAGTGGCAGAGAAAAGCCAATGTAGCAACTTGTATAACTATATACCATCCCCTCACGTGTTCTCCCCATTGATACAGTCAACATAGATAGGCCAAAATAAATTGCTCTTTATGCAACAAGCAGTCCCAAAGCCCACAACAATGACTAGGTGTAGCAATAACAGTTATGCATCGGCCGAATTTTATGCACACGCATTCTTATGTGGAGGTGAAGTGTTGCACCCTAAGGCCACCCCATTATGCAGACCATGATCATTTTTTATGCACAAGAGGCCCACGGCCACCCATAGTGTCTAGGCTTTTAGCAAACAAAAAACCAGTCAAGTTTTTGAAAGTATATGCACCTGCAGTAATCGACATAGCCTACAGTAAGCCACAAAGACGGCCCAACCATTTCTAGGTCAGGGGCATTTTCTTATGCAAAGGGCAGGGATTCTCCAATCCTTATTTTCACTATATCCAGCCCTTTGAGAATATCAGCAGAAAGTGCTACTCTGCTCAGTTTTTGCAAGAAGCCCATAACAAAGAAAACGAGCCAACACAGTACGCATGTTTTTTCCAAGCAAAAGGTAGGAAAAGACCATTAGAATGTGTAATAAACGGTGCAGAAAAAATAGTAAACTCAGCAGAGGAGGGTTTGAACACCTGAGTCGCCTCCGAGGAGAGCTCCATTCTCTTTGGTAGTGGCAAGCAGACAGGAGATGTTTCACAAAATGACTCAACACACCCAATATAGCTAAGTGAGGGGCAGAGATGCGCCCTCACCTATTTTTATAGCAGGAGGAGGCAAGCCTTGCCTCTGTGCAGTGTCACAGTCACGAGAGAGGGAGGCCACGCTTCACCATGAGTAGGAGATACAGCATCGAGTATCACGCCTATAGCTTTCAATGGAGATCGACAGACTGGGAGGAGGATGAGGGCCGCCTTCGCCACTCCCTGAGGGTAGTAGCCATTGATCACGCTCGACAGAGCACCATTACTTAGTAAAGGGCATGGCCCCAGGTAGTGGTCAAAGTAAATAATCAATAAAAGTTTTTTTTAGACCTAGTATGGTCCAGGCAGCAGGAGTCGGAGGAAAGGGGAGAAAGAAGGGGGGTGTTTTGTTTTTTCTTTTTTGCGAGTTTTTCTTCATATGAACAGTATACAAGTGTGTGTGTGTGTGTGTGTGTGTGTGTGTGTGTGTGGCCCTACAGCCTAAAGTCTTATCTTGGTGAGAGACGGGTATGAAGTTACGAGGAAGAGTGAGGCAAGTCAGTATGTATGATAGAATGGGGCACTAGCTTTTTCCCATGTAGATGTGTGTGTGTGTGTGTGTGTGTGTGTGTGTGTGTGTTACACACTCCCTTGCCAAAAATCAATGCTACAAAGGCTCCAATGCACGGCTTTTGATCCCAAGCTCACACAAAAGCTTGTGTGTGTGTGTGTGTGTGTGTGTGTGTGTGTGTGTGTGTGTGTGTGTGTGTGTGTGTGTGTGTGTGTGTGTGTGTGTGTGTGTGTGTGTGTGTGTGGCTATTTTTATCTTAATATATAAACACAAACAAACAAAAACATTCAAAAGTCAGCTGGCTTTAGACAAGTGACCAGCGGAAGCACAAAAACAACTCATTGTTAGAATTATTTTTTGTACAAAGCTATAAGAATGAGGTCTCATTCTAGTGTTTTAGTACAAAGGTAGATCTATCAAAATATAGCCACAAAGTGGCATGAGTCTAGTACATCGAGGACAGACAATAGCTTAAGCCAAAGGAATTCCAAGAAAGTATAGAGTCCTCACCTACATCCATTCAAACAATACAACAACAATGTTAGCCTTGAATGTGTTTTACAGGTGTCAATGGACTATATCACTTGTTATCCATGTCCATCTTACAACCACTTTAAGTTAAAACCATTGTCCAAGAGAATCATGAGTTCCAATTTTGTCAAGTGGGAGAAGTGTTTTTTGTTTATTTTAAGTTCGTTTTAAAACTTATAATCCAAAAGGTCACCACTCCTTTAGGATAAAAGTGAATATTTGTGATTTTTTTTATATATAGGATTATTATATAGCTCGATTTACTAAGACTTTAGCTATTTATATACATATCATTCTAATCAGAAGACCACCACCCCTTCTAATCTAAGTGTCGTATTCCCAATTTCAGACCCAAATCATCTTGTATCTTTATACAAGTCCTTTCATACGGTATTGTGCACTTTTAGGTTTACAAACCAAATGTTACCATGAACTTTTCAAAATGCAAGACAATCAGTCTAAGAAATTCTCAAAACCAAGCAAATGTAAGCGGTATCATTCCTTCCTCTTTCCAAAATCCACACAATCATATAAAACATAAAAATTCATTTAACCTCCATTTTGGTTTTGGTATGATCATAGTTATGTACATCAAAATACCAAAAATCTTTATGAACAAAAAATATATGGGTGTTGTACCATGCGGCTTCCCTTCTCTGACACACCAACATATATGTAGTAACTCAATGAACCATGTCAAAGAATAGACCAAACGAAGAAGCTATGCATCATTTGTGGAAAAAAAAACCCTTTTTTCCTATAAAAAAACCATCTACAAGTGTTTTGAGAACAAGACCTAAAATAATACCACGCGGTAAGCAATAAACCAACAAGCTAATTGTATGAAGTAGAACCCTTACAGTATGGTCAAAACAACGACACTATACACATTATGAAAACCACCTCACAAAGACCAGCCAATGATTGTAATTAGAGCCCTTTGGGCTGGGAATATTCCCATATAGTGATGCCAACACCTCCAACCCAAAAGAACCTTTAACCCAAAAGGAGAGGAGTACACAGTTTTACGTGCAAAAGCAAAGGGAAAATCAAATTTCTCTCTTACCCTCCCAAAAACCCGGGCAGTATTTTTATTGAAAAAATCAAATCAGGATAGAAGTTTTTTGTCAACCAAGCAAGCCAAAACCATCTAAAGCTCTAGCATTCAATAGTTCCAAACATCACCCATCAAAAACGCATCAGTCTTGCCTACAATTGACAATGTCACATAAATAGCAGTGCATCACAAGATAAAAGCAATCGACCATAGAATAATGATATAGTATGTTTGAACACCCAGAACCAGTTTTGATCGGGTACAAACTTCAGAAGCCCATTCGTCTTGCACCAAATCCATATCCACATAGTAAGTACGTGATCAAACAGCCCTCAACAAACTCTCTTGCAAATACACACATTAAACGCAAAATACAAGGCTAAGTGAGGGGCATAGAGAAACCCTCACCTTATATTTATAGTGAAAATGGACCACCAGTGTTGCATTGAAATGTTATTCTCTACAAGGTGAATCCGTCCCGGTTCTGCTCATCGGGTCTCAACGCACATAAGTAGTAGCCACCATGTTGCTTATCACTGAGAAGAAGATGGGGGAGCGGTGGAACCAAATACGCAAAGAAGAAGATGGGGGAGCGGTGGAACCAGATACACAGAGGGAATTCAAGTAAAGTTGAGAGAGCACAACTCAATTAATGGGCCAAGAGGGAGGCAACGGGGTATGAATGCTTCATATCCACCCTCTAATTAAGTGTCATAGTAATCAAGATAAGGCAAGTGCCCTATGGGGAAAATTACTCCTTTATTTTTACAAGAAGGGGTCACATTCCACGTGAATTGCCCCGTCCCACGTATGTTTATTAGTAGACAAAGGTTTTACTTGCACCCATTTAAGGGAAAGCTCCCACGGGGAGAGAAAGTAAGAGACAATCCATATACTACCACGAACTAGCTATTAGTGGGGTAAAAAAATTATATGGTGTTGTCTTATTAATTGAGGGCAAGAGTCTATAAGGGAGATCTAGGTGTAAAGAAACCATAAGCAAGATTAGGGATTATTTATTTTAGGGTAATAGGGGGCAAGGTTTTGCTAATCAAGGGTAATAGGGGGCAAGGTTTTGCTAATCAAAGGTGGTAGCAATACGTGTGTGTGTGTACGCGCACGTACGTGCACACACTCTCCCAAAAAGAAGTTTCAAAGCTATGATTTTTTGTTTCCACACGGATCCAAGAAGCTTCACATTTTTGCTTTTTAGTTTGCTAAGGTTGAAACCTTTGCAACCTTTTCCAAGCCCAAAGCCTCCAAGACTTTTGCTTAAGTTGATCTCCCCCAAAAGCTTCAAGAAGAAGAACATTGATTTTCTACAAGTAACTAAAAATCTAAGTTTCCAAACTTCACATTTCTTTCAGAATCTTCACTTTTCTTATTTTCCAAAGTATTGTACCTTAGAGATAGCTTCTCTAAGGTTCAAGGTTCCCCTTTTCTAAAATCTTCAATAAACATTTCTCCCTTTTCTAAAATCTTCAATAAACATTTTTGTTTCTCTCGTAGATGTAAGAAAAGCCTTGCCAAAACTAAAAATGCTTCTTCAAGTCTTCACATGGAGCTTCACATGTAAGGGCCTTCTCCTAGCCTTTATGCAAGGCCAACACATCTAAGCCGCCGACTTAAAAGATGAAGAATAAAAAGAAAAAAATATAAAGAAAAAAAGTCTAAGAAAATTCAGGTTCAATTTAAGCACCAAAGTATACTTACAAGACACTTTCAGCTTGCGCCATGGGAACATGGACGTAACCAATGCATAGAAAATTAGCTTTTTATTTTGAGAAAAAATAGCATAAAGGAAAAAGATAAAGATAAAGAAGAAAAAGAGAAGATAAGGATAAGGTGAGTAAGTAAGTTGTTGAGAAAGTTTTGATAAGTAAAATAATTTACCAAGATAAGTTATCAAAAAAAATAAGTTATCAAGATAAGGAAGATAAGCTATCAAAATAAGTGAAAGCGCTTATCAAAAATGTGCATAAAAAGAGGGTTTCTCTAAGGTTCCTAGCCCCAAGAAGATTGGGGAGACTTGATAGATGACCTTCCTTTATTCTCAAGCTTCGTTGATGACGTCTTACTACGATTTCATAAAGTAAAGATACAAGCAACAGAAGAGAGGAAGTCCTCTATCCATTATGTTCTGGTTATAAGGGTCATACACCACAAGCCCGGTCGATAAATCAAGGATTCTAATGAAAGCTATTTCCTAACATAAAGGAAAAATCCCATTGACATATTTAGAATCTATAAACAATGCCTTTTTTCTCACGTTTAAGACGCATGGCTGCCATCCATAAACCATAAATATGATATGAGATTTAGTCTAGACTAACTATAAATCTTGTGAAAAGTATTCGACTAATCAGATCAGTCAGGATACTAATCTCCCACTTTCCACACCACACTCACCCGTTGTTCTTGTTTTTTAATTACTACCACATTTTACAAATACAAACAGTGTTCCGTTATTAGTTTCGGACACGGATTCATTTATACAACCCTTCAAACAACAGCATAAAAAGTCAAACAAGACCTAATGAAAATAGTCCTATATTTCAACAAAAAGAATGTTTCCAATTTCTTATGAGTTTTTCGCTAGCCGCGGACTTTCTCTGTCTAACCAATAGAGCCTTTGCAAAGGACTTATTTGCTAACCGTGAATTGCGCAACCTTCCCATCTCACTAACCGTGAGGCATCCCGCTAACAACCAGGCATCTTGCTAACCGCCAGACATCTCGCTAACCACGAGAGATAAAAGAGAGCCGATAATCTCAGCTTAATCTTCGCTAACCACAGGATCATCTCGCTAACCGCGATGCATCTCGCTAATTGCAAGGCATTTTGCTACCCACAAGGCATCTCTCTACCCGTGAGGAACAAAAGATATTCTTCCTATGATTGTTCTCTTTAAATGATTCTTCAAACATGATCAACCAACTCTAGATAACAATCAATAACAACTTATCAAATAATAACAATTTATCTAGCCCTAACAATTTGCTTAAATCCCTTCTTAAAAAATAATTAGCTAATCATTCACACACTATTACATGAGCATTTTTCACTACACTAGCATGTCCACTCTCAAGAACTTCGCTATTTTTTTACGCTTACACTACCATGCATGGATGGGTTTCACTCTTGCATAAGCACTCAAAGGAAGTTTCTTGAGTATTTGTCTCAAGATTGCAAGTTGGTGCATTCCAAAGTTTTGTGTTTATCACGCATAGATCACACCAAAGAAAAACTCGTTGTAGAAATCATATGCATTGTTCATTTCAAGTTTTTCTACTTTCAAGTTTGTTTTGCAAATTCAAAGGGGGGAGTAAGTGGATAGCTTCATGGAAATGATGCCCGTGTTGCTTGAACATAAAACTCCCATTGCTTCCATGGAGATGCCCTATGGATGGCAAATGATAAATGATGCAAAGGGACCAAAATGAGACTCGTCAAAGTTGGGGTTCGATTGAAACTTACATCGAGACAAAACCTTAACTCCCAAGAGACTCGTTGTATTTCTTAAGGCCTTCTTTGAGTATACATTAAAAGGAAAAAGGAACTAAGGGATTATAACTTAAGGAGCTCACTCAAAATTTCAACTATGACAAAAAACTTTATCGAGAAGATTTGACATGGATAGCCCTAGCATAACATAGTGTGAACTTTGTCTTACATGCTTGGAAAAAGCCAGTGCAGGTGTTTACCTATGGGACGCAACAACATATGGTCCTTTTTGGCTAGAACTGATAACTATTGGTCTATGCTTTGAGCTCAGGTTTATTCATTGTCCTAGAAATAGGATTGAATGGGAGTGAGTACCGGTCAGGTGATAGGGACCCGCGGATGCATATGGCAATCGGATATTGACGGGAAGAGGAGGAAGGAAATTGGATCTATGAAGGGATCGGGTTAAGGGAGGAGGATGTGATTTAATTAAGAAAACTCTTCTAATTGTTTAGTAAAAAGGAACCTTAGAAAGGCTAGAAACCTAAATGGGCTATTTCGCAATTGCCCTCATCAGCCAGACCTTTGCTCTGCTTCTCGGATTATTGATTTAAAAAGCATCTAAGGTAGATTTTTTATTTTGTAAGCCTTTCCCACACAAGATAAAGAAAAATAGGATTTGAAAATTGTGTCAAGGCGCCACCTCCACAGGTGACAGAGGAGACATGATACCCAAGTCCTGTGATAGGGATATGCCTGGGGAAGTATATGTGATTGTTTGAAAGATAACTATATAATTTTACTAATACTAAAGAAAAAAGGAAGTAAAATATTCTAAAAAGGAAAAAGGTGGGACTGACCTGATAAATGCACGATTGCAAGGGTATGCATCAATTTGCATACTGCTTTCAAATGTTTGAAATGTATTCTTTGCTTGACATGATTGCAATATTTTTTTCTAGTATCATAGTATTACCTTGGGAAGGTGCATTATCAAACGGTTCGACGGGTAGGTGAATTCCGGAGGGTTAATTTGTTGACCAAAAAGTTGAACCCACTTTTTAAGTTGTCCAGTCGAAAATGGGATAAGGCATTCTGATCTATGGAGCGAGAATCAAACTTGGGAATGAGGGCTTTGTGTAGCTATTAAATACACTGGGTGAACTAGAGAACACCCACCAATTGACCCTGGAGGATTGAGTTCACATTTAGTCTGATGACTTCAATTGGAAATTTCAAAGCAATAAGGAAAGATATTTTGGGGTTAAGGGTTTTGTAAGAGAAAAGTGAATGTTATCACCCCCTTGAGTTGGCATTGAAGAGCAGGAGGAGTCCTTTCTTGGTATCGGTCTCAAGTGGGAGGGATGTCAAGAATTGTGGTGTATCCATGTAGAGATGGTGGAGCCGATGGTCCTTGGCATGGCCCTCACAAGTGGTATTAGAGCATAGTTTCTATCCTTGGACAGACAAAGATTTTTTATTTGAACTTTTGTAGGAAGAGAGTGAAGTATTGACAAAAATGACATGGGAATATTAAGAAGAGAAAGTTCTCCACTTTTGTGTATAAGAATAAATGGAGATAGCAATTGTAGAAAAGAAAGAGGACATGATAAAGAACTTTGTCTACCTCATCTTTTCTATCAAAGAAAAGAATTAGGAAGTTTGCAAATATGGGAGACCCAGTACATTATAGCTAGAATAATTCCTTGGGGGCCATTTCTATGATTTGGATAATCTCTACCTAGAAATGGTGATAGAAAAAATTGGAAGTAGGTTCCGAATATTATTGTTGGACCCTTGTTGAAACAAATTGGCATTGTATTTGGACTTGCAAGTCATTTTTAATCCAAGTCTATAACATTATATTTTGCCTTACTATGAACCCTAGACATTTAAGGATAATCCTCTAAAAATCATGAAATGTGAGAACTTAGGAGGGAAAAAAGTTAAAGAAGAGCTTCACTTTACCGTTAATTATTTCCCAAATGTAAATTTTGGATGAGATAAAGAGAATCCACCTTTTGAAATTTCTGAGCTTTTAGAAATCTACCCTTGAGTATTTGTGAGTCTATTGCTAAGAGAAAGTAGTTTTGTTTGCCATAGCCATAAAATATGCCACGTAAACTCCCAAGAGATAGAGCTGCTTGGGACTCACTTGTATCTAACACTTCAAATTTTGGTTCTTCTTGTTACACAAGTGCCACCAGCACCCCAAGTTGTCCCTGTACCAAATCAGATGTCGCTTGCTACAACACTCGTAGAAGATTTTGGGCGTGACAAGGATCTGAAGGCCCTGCACAAATCTATGCAACCACGTTCATTTTTAGGGACAAGTGATGATGTGCCTACTCAACTAGAAGAATGGATAATTTAGATAGATGACTGCTTTGCTCTTACACAATGCAGTTGCTCAAGGAATAATGGGAAGAGCTAAGTTAGAAGGACCACCAAAAACGTGGTGGAAGCTCAACTACCAATCTCGCCAAGTAGTAGAGGTGATCCAAAGCTGGGATGAGCTAAATCATCATCTGAAGGAGAGATATCTTTCCCTAGATTATCCACCACTAAGATGAACAAATTTCTTCCTTGAAAGTTGGGAAATAGGTCTATTGAAGCTTACTATGAGGAGTTTGTCCAACTTTCACGATATGCTCTTCTCATGAAGAGGAACAAAATCTAAGTCGCTTCATCCTTGGGCTTGGAGAAGATTTAGCTCCCAAAGTAGAGTCCCTTCGACCTGCCTCACTCGCAGACGCTCTAATCTGGGCCAAGTCAAAGCATAAGAGCCTTTTTCAGAGACACACTACAACCAATAGGAAACGAGAATTTCCTTCCTACCTCAGTCAACCCTATCAAGCAACCAAAGTACCATTTATACCAAAGCCATTCGTCCAACCCCAATCACCACCACGCTTTGTTCATGTGAATGCTCTTCCACTCACTCGAAGGCAAATTTAGTGCTATGAATGCCTGGAATCTGGTCATAAGAAGGCCCATTGCCCTAAAGGAAATGACCCTAGTAATTCAAGCCTCCTTGTTAACCTTCAAAATCCACCCAATCAAGGGGGACAATTCAAAAATGTTGGAGCAAGAGGAAGAAATTCAACCCAAGCAAGAACTCCCCCTACCACTCATTTTTGTTCTCAAAGGCCAACCGTCAATCCACCTAGATCACAATAAACTTTGTCTCAAAAAAAGATGAGATAGATGAACAAGCCAATGTTTATGCTACCTTGGATACTAGTAACCGGAATCAGTAATTCCCCATTCTCGATATTAAAGAAGAGTATGAGGATGGAGCTAGAGAAACTTTTAGACATGAAGGAAATGAAGCTGCTACATAGAGAATAGTTTAGGAGTTTTTGGTCCAATGGGAGGACTATCCCACTGAAGCCTACTTCTAGGAAGACCACTCATATCTTAATTCTCAGTTTCCTTATCTTTTTGTAATGATCTTTCTCCTTTTGTGATCATATTAATCTTCCCTAGCCGATGTAATCGATGAAAACGAGCTCTATCTTGTTACCTTTTGTGTCACTCAAGAAATTCTACCTTTTGTAAAACGATTGTTTTTGCTACATAATAACAAGATTAGCGTTATCCTTTGTAATTAATCTAGCTACACTTGTATTTCTTTCAAGGGATTCTGCAAAATACAAAATACCATATATAGGAAGCCAAGAACAAATTTAACTATGCTTACTAAGAAAAAACAAAGAAAGAAGTATTTAAGACAAGAACCAAGATCTTAATAAATGACAAAATTGTTAAGAGATACAATGAAGATGGATTTTTTACAAGTCAATAAGCCCATTCGTCACATGATCACAAAAGCAACTATCACAAGCGGGACACATAATAGGCCTTTCATCTATGGAAAGAATTCGCTGTGAAATTGTTGCACTGATCTCTCGAGTATGAGGTGAGAAGTTAAAGGGCCCTCTAAGAGGTAGATCAAAGTGAGGGTAAAGATATATCTTTTGATGAGGAAGAAATTGTGCAAGCAAATATACTCGCTCGGAGAACCCATGATATATCTACCTCATCACGCAGTAGTATTGAGGACCCAAACCCATTGCTTCAATTACCATAGCCAAGCGGACATTGTTGCAAAAGTGATCCTGACTCCAAATTCCAACATCCACTTCTAATAGTCATGGGCCGGGCTTGTCGGTCCAATAGGAAAAGGGTAAGGGTGATCTCCAATGAGAGGCGCACTCTAACTGGAACATTCAAGGGTTAGGTGGCTAAGCATGGGTGCCCAAGTGTGAATGGGCGAGCTCATATAAAAGCCACCTAAACCTAAAAATCACTCATTCTCTCATTTGTGCAATTGAAGAGTGCTCTTGCTCCATCGCCATCTTCTTCTTCTTCAACTACTTGTGTGTGTGTGTGTGTGTGTGTGTGTGTGTGTGTGTGTGTGTGTGTGTGTGTGTGTGTGTGTGTGTGTGTGTGTGTGCGTGCACGTGAGAGAGAGAGTGTGTGTGTGTGTGTGTGAAGCGGTTGAGCGCGGCACGGCGGTAGCTCCTTCTTCTTCGTGGCGAGGACACCTCCACGAAGGCAAGTGTAGGGCGGTAAGTGACACACCCCTGCTCTCTTGAGCTTCCTAGATTAGTCTGGTTGTGTGCTTGCAGCCATTTGTGGCTCACACATAGTGTACGGCAAGTCCCTTGCATTGACACATGCGACAGACGTGCACATTTTTGGAACCGCTGTCGGGGAAAAGCCCTGCATTAAACTTAAGTAGCACTCTATACTGCTTTGTGGTGCATTATGAAATATAGGAAAGGTAGAGAAGGAAGGTGTGTGTGTTGAGAAGGAGTTTGTTTTGTTGCAGTGTATTGTTTCTGTTAATAAGGTGTTGAAAGGTATTGTATTTTCTCTGTGATAAAGTGTTAGAATTAAGGTAGTAGATCCATAATGTTAGTTCTGTGTAAAGTACAATAAGTAGATCTGTTAGCTAATGAGTTGTTGTAGTATTGTGTTAGTGTGTAACAGTAGCTCTATTAATTGTAAGTAGGTAGGTCAGGTGTGTGTGTGTGCTCGCGCATGCAGCACGGCCGCGGTGACCTTATCCCATTAAAAAAAAAAAGGTAGAATCGAGATCGGGAATATTCCCCAGGCCCAAGCCCAAGCCCACGCTTAGGCTCAAGCTTCAGTCACCCTTTAAAATTACTTATTTTAGCCTCACACCTAAGTAAAAATCGACCTTTTTGAGGACGATTGGAGCTTCGAGTAACCGAACGTTGTGTTGTGAAGCACACCACGACCCCCTAAGTGATATGCTTGTTTTGAGCTATCACACACTTTAATCCAAATATCAATCATTAAAAAATATTTAAAAATATCAAAAACGAGTGAAAACGGGGTGCAAAATGCCCAAAAAATCAGGCGGTTAACCTTCGAGGGTATTCGTCGACGCTTATAGGGTGCCAAAGGCACATGCATCTACGCTCTGGTTGTGTGCTAGAGGCCAAGCAACTAGCGAGTATTTTGACTTATGCGAGTTCTCAATACCCATCTACTTTAGGTTTCGGGCCCTCGGCAAGAACCCAAGGTAGTACCACTCAGGACCCGCATATAGCGCCTAGTGACTCTTCCTCTGACTACGATGTCATGGAGGGTTACCCAATGCCTAATCTAATAGCTCAAGCCAAGACATGCATACCATGGTCCCACGGTCCGGGCCGAGCGTGCTTAGCCACTTGAAGGAAACCTTTAGTAGAGCCACTCGCTCCGAACATGGAGCTAACGATGTAAATGAGGGGGATGGGGAAGTAAATTCGCCATTCATGACCAACGTGGATCCTATGCTCTTAGAGAGTGTGCATGTGAATACTCCATTCACTGCACCCCCTGACTCTTCAGAGCTATTCCCCTCTAAGGTTATATTACCTGATGGTAGAAGCCTTGCCGAAGTACAAGAAGTTGAGCGGTATATCATCGCACCTAGGGAAAAGGAAATTGAGAGCTTACGCAAGGCGGAGCACCCAAGAGAGTTAAAAGCGAAAGCTCCTATGTCAATATCCTTTCGAGGAGAGCAATAGAGTGCTCTTGAATTAGCGCCCAACTAAGGGTCAACCCATAGAGAGCCACATTGCATCTAGTTCAAAAGACACCCCTAGCACCTCAATCCTAGATGCAACGTTCTTAAATGAGAACTGGGAGTACAAACTACAAACGGAAACTTTCACTGACCTATATACAGGTCACACCTATCACGTGGGTTGGTTAGATGTCCTACAATCCACAACGGGTGCTACTAGTGTGGAGGATCAACAACAAAGAGTTTGTGAGGTCATCCATACGGTTATTGAGCTAGAGAGACAAATCAAGGGGATCCACATGCCTTCAATGGGTCTCATGAGATTCTTGGATACAACGAAGGCTCAACAACAAACCTTATTGCAAATGGAGACTCCCTCGATAAGTCTGATGGATCCTCCATATGTTGTTTCTCCAGGGGTCTCAGTGCAATCTAAGCCCACAAGTGATAGCTTTACCTTTCCAAGTCTAGCTCATCTTTCTCTTGATGACACCATGGCTACCATGCCTACCCCAATGATGGTCAAGCCAAGAAACATGCCATGGACCTCATTTGTTACTAAAGCACCGCTACATGGTAGCTCAATGCCTGCAACAGTACCTCCAAGTGTGTACCAATCATATACACCTATAGGTCCTCGTACTCATGTAGCCCCTACCTCTCCCATTGTTTCAATAACCTATGCTCCACAACCACAACACCCAAGCTCTTATTTACATGGGACCATACCGGCTAGCATTAGCATGTCACATCTGACGTCTGCTATGCCTAGGGCCACACATATGAACTTTGGGCCGCCACATGGCACAACACCGTACCAAGCATGGAACCCAAGGGCTTCCTATGCACCAAGCCCAATGCCAATACCTACTCCACATGTAGTCTCTACAGCGCCTTCACCCACGTGCATGCTCACTTAGGTGACTTGGCAACATTTGCTTAAGCTATCGGTCGGTCTATTGCTGAGAATATGCGTAACATGCTTGATAGAGAGCCTAGAAGTAAGGCAGTATAAATAGCCAAGCTCACATAAAAATTTAGTGGAGACGAGGATGTGAGAAAGCATATCGAAGTGTTTGAACAATATTCCATTCTCTAGGAGAACACAATGACCTGCATAAGAGTAATGCTTTAAGCCTAACCTTAAGTGGGAAGGCTAGGGAATTGGTATAGAACCCTAAGGGTGGAAGAAAAAACGATTTACCCTACTCTTAGGAGATTGTTCTTGAAAGAATACATACGAGAGGGAGTGCTTTGGGGTGTAGCCTCTCAGCTCCAGAAATCTCAACGAGAGGAAGGAGAGTTGGTGAGAGACTTTATTAGTCACTTAAAGCATTTGAATTCTCATTGTAATCCAAATGAGGGCTTCAATAATAATCAATTGCTTGATAGATTCATTAGGGGATTACGACATGAGGATATCTACAATGGCCTAGTCATTAGAGGTATCACCACTTGGGAAGCAGTCACCACCAATGCTATCCAATTTGAGGATAATTTAATAATTCAAGGAGAAAGAGTGTCTGTTGAGCCTCAATCTACTCGCTCACAAGCATCGGGGCATCAACCAATGACCCTAAAGCCTATTGCTAAGGATCCAAAGATATATGAGATGACTTTAGCAAATCTCACCAAGGCCATTCAATGGAGTCTTAGAGACAATCGTGCTCCGTAAAACAATCATATATGTATCCAACAAGGGAGCAACAATGGTGCTCAATATGCTATGGACCGCATAGTACCAGTGACTGCCCTACTTTTAGAGTAAAAATTCAATGGGAATTGCAATATCTATGGGAGGTATGGTCATCAAGCTAAGGATTGCATAGTATTTAAGCGTGCGATGGCCAATAGACCAACCTTAGCATGGACAGACACACCTCGAGTGCCTGCATTCATGCCGACCCCACCTCTTGAACAACCATCACAACATATGGTCCCTAGGGCCCAAAATGTTGTTCAAAACAACACCCTTACCACCTCCAGTGCTAGGACCGCAACCACCACATCCAAGAATCACTTATGTGAATCAAGTGGGTTGTGAGTCATCTATTCCTTGTTTGGAAGGCTCTGAGGTAGATATAGACCCTAATATTGCCTATGGGATGGATGCTCTTGAAGAAAGTCCACAATACTATATGGAGGACTATTGGGGATAAGTCAAACCTGTCTATCAAGTAGCTACTCTTGCTGCAAGATGCCAAAATATCAATTACACTGCTAAGTGACCACCTCTTCAATGCTATGAGTGTGGAGGTCCACATCGTGTGGACGAGTGTCCTATTAGGCTACAAAAGAACTCCACACTAATGCAAACCAATCAAGCGAGCACGTCTGCAATGCCGATACTCATGTGTAATCGATGTGGCATAGATCATTTGATTTCCCAATGTCCGAATAATCCAAATGCACCAAAGATCACGCCATTAAACTTGATTGAAGTTATGAAGGAGCATCACAAAGTATACATATGTACAAGTAAACGTACTCACACGATCGATGCTCCAAAAATGAAATTATATTCTTGAAGAAAGAGACACAGCATAAATTGCCCAATCTCAAAAAAAGAAGAAAACACGAAGGAAGAGATCGCAAAAAGCAGCGAAGTCAGACCCCAGTTCACAGACCCCAATTCAAAGAACAACATAGGGACTGGTGACTACCCCGTATATATGAATGACGTTGAAGAGGATTCTGATTCAGGTGAAACCATGGAGACCAAAACGACCACTAAGATAGAAACCAACAAGGAAGATCTTCATGAGCCACAATGGCTTGGATCCAAGAAGAAAATAGGAACTTATCCAAACCCTACAAAGGAGATCGAGTGAGTCAAGAAATTAAGGAGTTTGGTAGAAGATACCCAAAGGGATGTAGAACCAGCACCTAGGCAGATCCAGATCACAGACACAGTGTTCCCTACGCAACAACAACCTCACCAAGTCCATAGACCCTTAGCCACACCTAGTGTCATCCAAGAAGAAAGTGACTTAAAGTCATGGGAAAGTGGGCGTACTCACTTCTTGATGGAAAGAATGTTTATAGAGGGACTACATGATCCTATCAAAGAAATGGAGATCCCATCTTCCCCACGTTAAGGAACTAAAGCCCAAAACATGCCGTTAAATATTTGCAAACTGATGGATTTTATGGCTTCAGAAGTTAGAACCACCATCATGTCCAAACTATATGGAGACCCTGAGCTATTCTTAGCTCTTCGAGCTTTCCTCAATGGAGAGCTGAAGGTCACAGGCTACCACAATTTTCACAGATAGATGGAGCTATGGAGATGCCAATAGAGGAGGGACACTTAGATCCACAACCCAACCTAGATGAGAACCTTGTTGTAGAAATACATGTTAACAAGTTGGGACAATACTTTGAGGGCGATGAATCCAATGCAACCATACCAATCACTACTAAGGGATTAACTGTGAAGGGAATCCTTGATGGTGGCAATGGGGTTAGCATTGTGACTAAAAATTGCTGGGAAACTATGGGAAGAGCTCACCTTAGAACCGCAACCATAGTAGTAAAGATGGCCAATGGGTCTATTGTTAAACCTATTGGGATGCTAGAAGATCTCAAGATCAAGGTCTTTGGACATAAAATAAGAATTACCTTCATTGTTATGGATTTCTCCAAGCACACTATCTTTTATCATTCCTAGTCTTAAGTAGCTTCTCAAGAAGGTTGGGATGGTAACCCCTTAGTTGAGAGATTATATATCCTTGAAAGGCTAGATGAAGAGAGGCAATTAGCTATGCAAAATGCACTTGTGGAGAAAGATAGAAGGAAGAAATGGTTTGATTGTCATCTAAAGAACAAAGATATCAATGTTGGTGATAAAGTCCTTATGTATAGAGTGCGTAACGAAAAGAAAAAGTTGAAATATGCGGGAAAAGGACCATATAGAGTATGTGAAATCACCCCATAAGGGACCATTCATGTGGAGACTCTTGATGGAGTTAAAACCATTGGATTCCTTAATGGGAGCAAATTTAAAAGATACTATGATCCTTTAAGCCAAGAGCAACTACGTGCCATCCATCAAAAAAAAGGCAGCCAAGGCACAAACAGAATTAAAAAAGATACAAGCTCAAGCTGAGACAAAAGAGCGACAACAATGCATAAGAGGCCAGGCCAACCTTGGAGTTACACATGCATTCCACGTTGAAACCGACGAGGATTGGTTGGACTCTGACACACCTCTACGATACCCTATTGAGCTAAACAACACCTATGGAAAAGTACTATATAACTCCTTATTGGAAACGGGTGCTAAGTATAATTTGCTATCATATGGGGTGTGGTGTCAGTTGGGAAAGCCACCTCTATATGAGAGTATATCCAAGTCAAGGGTGTCAACAAGAAAAAAACTGTGGTTTTTGGAATCTGACACACTTCTGTCAGTTATGACAATGGGGTTGTAGCTCAAGACTTTTTGGTCATGCCTGTTGGAACTATGGAGGGTAATATAAACCTAGGATGCAAGTGGATGATAGCCACCAAATGCACTATTGATTGGGGTACTGCGGGTGTCACAACGCAGAAACCAACTCTTAGCCCTGCCACTTAAGCCATAGTCCCTGAGATATTTCCTCTTAAGGAAACAAAACCCAAAACATTGCATGTCCAAGAGGTTCAACCATTTGTCCCCATAGCCCAACTCTCTAGAGCTTCAACTGATGTAGTTGAAATAAAGCTTGAGACACACAAGACCCATCCCCATATAAGAAAGAAAACATACAAGTGGGTCCCTAAAGCTTCTTTAGCGACCATAGCTAGTGCTAAAAGACAGGAGCCTGGTAAGAGACGTCCCACTCGCCCCAAGAAATGTAAAGAAACGTTGCGTTGGATTCCTAAAAAACTATTCAAAGCCCAAGGCTACTATGAAGGAAATGATCAAATCTTGGTGCCAAAACATAAATTGTGCTCTTACTTGTCACCTGGCCCATGTGAGCCCAATCTTGTGGCTCCAAAACAAATTGAAGATCGCAAAAAGGAAAAAATCACAGAATGCTACACACCCGCTCCAGAGTTAGTTTGGGTACCAACGAAAGAACAATTTGTTCCACCTAGCTCAGGAACAGGGAAGTCAAATGAAGCTTCTTGCTCTTCATGTAGTTCCTATACGAAAATAGAAGCCACAACCTCCACCTACCATTGTACATATCCATACAAACAAGGAAGAGTTTGCATTTCCCGTTGTAAGTTCACCACCTACAACAATGTTGCAAATAAAATCATGGGAGAGTACCTTACCACCCTTGCAACTAAATGAAACACATAGGGTGGTCAAAAACTATTGGTTAAAGCCCTCACCCATAACAACTTGGAACAATTGGTTTAAAAAGGCAACGACATCATTCCAAAAAGTATGATCTACCCAAGGAATGGAAGAGTGTTTGTTGACATCCATCATTCACTTGCTTCCCTCTCAACCTTCCTCCCTAACCTCTCAATCTCCAATCCTAGGGAATGTATATATAAAGCCTTATACTCACAAAAACAAAATAAAAATTTGAAAGAGCAAGAGCCACCAAACAATAATGTGGAAACTTACAGGTTCTATGCATAACACAAAATCATAAAAACACATTATGCACAAGAACATGACCATTGTAATATTTGCACTCTAACCATCATCTTTCTATGTGTACAGATATGGCTAGTACGCTAGAGTCATCCACTCCTGTCTTGGGTGAGAGGTACCCTCGTTACTTTTCACAAGTGTTTCACATTCTTTCTGGTGCTTGCCTGTGAATGGGATTTGGTAGGTATGTTAGCATGTGAGAGGAATTTTGAGGAGTTAGAATGGTTGATACCTCTCTTAACCACGACTGATCCATACTTAGTAGAGAGCGTTTCTCCCATTGCACAAGCCTACCCTTTTGACCAAGATGACTATAGGCGTCTGGTGACCTTCTTAGTAAACATTGGTGCCTTTGATGAAGAAGAAGATTTACATGATTACACGAATGGCACATATGGTCTCACGGATGATGACTTTGTTTTTCTCGACGATGAGGACAGGGGTTTAGCCTTAGGGTTCCCCCCCAATCTCTGCAATATCCTATTTCCTTGACTCTCTAGGGGGAGTGCAAATAATTAGGTTAGGATTCCTTATGTTTCTTAATTGTGTTCAATAAGTGTTAGTACCTTTTCCCACTGATGTGCCTCTGGAAGGTGGATGTTTGGTGGTGACTATTGTGCAGTTTGTGACTACATAAGGATGCCTTCAATGGACAATGACAATGGATGTTTACATGTTACAAACGGATGTTCTCCATTATATCAGGTGTACTACTTCCTTTTATCTATGCTTTCCACAGTTACATGTTTCCATCTTGTCATTTAAGTTTCTAACAATGCATAGAATTTATGAAATTGTGACATTGCCAATTTAGATGCTATAATTTTTTCAAACTTCTAGTACCTTGTTCTTCTCTTTGAGTTTGGTCTATTAGTTGGCTTTAAGTAGGTATCGGGACCTTAGGCTAAATTAGGCCACTTAATTGCTGACCTTAATTCCTAAATAGTCTATTAATTATAGTAACTTTAGTAATGTTTTAGGCTATGAGAATATAGTTCTCTCTAGATTATTCCACCTAAGTGTGACTTGTGTTGTGGAAGTCCATGTGTTAAGCTGTATTTAAGACCTCGAATCTCCCGGCTAGTTTATGCTCAAACTGGTATTTGAGACCTCGAGTCTCCCAGCTACTACTGGTATTTGAGACCTCGAGTCCCCCAGCAACTTGTAGCAAATATGACAACAACAAAACAAAACAAAAAAAAGAGAAAAGATAAAGTAAATAGCACAAACTTCCTTGTATTTTATGTTGATCACACTTAAGTGGTATAAGTGACAAGATCACTAGTCCTTAGACCCCGACGAGCATTCCTAAGGTTAACTACTCTTTAGTCAAAAAATTTTAATTAACGTTGGTCAATCTAGTACTTACTTTAGCCCTAGCTCTTGTGTACTTCTCCTAGATTCAACCTAATAGACCTTAACTCAATTGCATTTCATTCAGGTACTACGCTTGTTCTAGTTGGCAATGTTACAATTCATTATTTTTTTTGCATTTCCTAGAATATCATGTATGCATCTCACTTATTGCACGCCTGCACATGCTGCCTTTGAGCTTTCACAATGTTGTTTTTCTTCTGACCCAGGAACTCCTATCATGGATCTCGATGATGTACTATTATATTCCGAGGACGGAATCTACATCAAGAAGGGGGGCATGTTAACCACCAACGTCCACTTCTAGTAGTCATGGGCCGGGTTTGTCGGTCCAATAGGAAAAAGGTAAGGGTGATCGCCAATGAGAGATGCACTCTAACTAGAATATTCAAGGGTTAGTTGGCTAAGCATGGGTGCCCAAGTGTGAATGGGTGAGCTGATATAAAATTCACCTAAACCTAAAAATCACTCGTGTGTGTGTGTGTGTGTGTGTGTGTGTGTGTGTGTGTGAGAGAGAGAGAGAGAGAGATCAAGCATTGCGACGACGGAACGACGGAGGTGAAGCGGTTGAGCGCGGCACGGCGGTAGCTCCTTCTTCTTCACGGCAAGGAATTCTCCACGAAGGCGAGCGTAGGGCGGTGAGTGACACGCCCTTGCTCTCTTGAGCTTGCTAGATTAGCCTAGTTGTGTGCTTGCAGCCATTTGTGGCTCGCACACAGTGTACGGCAAGTCCCTTGAATTGACACGTGCTACAGACGCGCACAGTAAGAGATGAGGATAGATTGTGCCTTATATATATGAACCAGGTAGAGAAGAATGAATTATCATTACCTAAAAGTTAAAGGTGTAACTTGCGGTTGACGATCTACCACCTTCCTTCATTGTTTCAAGCTAAGGACAACTCTTTCTTTTTATTGGGGAGTTTGTAAGCGCCTTCTCCTATCCTTTACGCAAGGCCAATGCATCTAAGCCACCGGGTCAATTTAAGCACCAAAGTATACTCCACGAGACACTTCCGGCTTATGCCATGGGAAAATGGACATAACCGATGCATAGGAAATTAGCTTTTCATTTTGAGAAAAATTAGCATAAAGCAAAAGATAGGATAAGAAAAAAGAAAAAAGATAAAGATAAAGAAGAAAAAGAGAAGAAATGATAAGGTGAGAAAGTAGCTTGTTGAAAAAGTTTTGATAAGTCAGATAAGTTATCAAGATAAGTTGTCAAAGAAAGATAAGTTGTCAAGATAAGTGAAAGCACTTAGAAAAAATGTGCATAAGAGGGCTTCTCTTCTCATTTTTCACTTCTCTCCTCCATTTGTAAGTTACAACTAGAGAGTAAGTTGTAGAAAATCTTGAGGAAGCCATAGCCAAGCCTCTTGCAATACACACACACACACACACACACACCTCCTCTCAAAGAGAAGGTGCATAAGAGGGCTTCTCTTCTCATTTTTCACTTCTCTCCTCCATTTGCAAGTTACAACTAGAGAGTAAGTTGTAGAAAAGCTTGAGGAAGCCATAGCCAAGCCTCTTGCAATACACACACACACACACACACACACACACACACACACACACACACCTCCTACACACATCTTCTACACACACCTCCTCTCAAAGAGAAGCAATGGCCCAAAACCATAACACTACAAGAGGTTATGTGCACTTGTGATGGCTGTAACGACGAAAATACATTAGGTTATTTTTTTCCCCGGAGTCGCTACAAGCAGAACGTCGCTATAAGCACGGCTATATGTGTCGCTATAAGCATCGCTATATAGAGATGCATATAGCCGTGCTTACAGCGACGTATATAGCTGCGCTTATAGCGATGCATACAGCTTCCAGTTTAGCGAGCTCATAGAGATGCTGCATAACCTTAAATAGAGACACCTATAGCGACGCACAAGAATAAAAAAATTTGGGTGGCAGGGCAATGAATGCCCTACCACCCATCAACCATATTGAACATAAAGTTTCCAGAATAAAGATGCAAAAGTGACAAAAGTATTTTGATGAAAGTGAATTGACAAAAGTAATACAATGACAAAATTATGCACATCATAGGCAAAATCACATGATTGTTAAGCTTTGACCAAAATGTAATAGTTACAACACGATTGTCATTATTGAGAAAATACATCGTTGACCAATAGTTACAAAAATGACGTACACACGTCATCTGATTGTACATGCTTAACAAAAGAAAACTAGTGCTATCTGGCTATGGCTAGATTGACGTTGTCTAATTCAACATCTCATCGTGCCCAAGCGGCATATCTGTCGAATTCTACGAAAAAAAACAATAAGCCTTTCTGTAAGTGTAAACATATAATGAAAAAATAGTGTATTTTTTAGCTTATCATTAAAATAGAACAAATGTAAGAGAGTAAATTTAAATATTAACCATGTCGGAGCGAGAACTGAGAATGTCCATAAGGACGATTAAGCCTTTCTGCTCGCATACTCGCGCTCGTACAATGTGGGGTCACGTCGTGTCATCGACCACTGTTCAAAACATACAAAGAATACGTTATGTTAGAATTTAAAAGTAAATTTACCCATAACTACCAAACCTAAAGGGCAATGCAAAAAAACTTACAAAGTTGGCCTCAAATGATGCCCACCTGTACAGTATCGCGCATCCGCACCTTCATTAGGTCTTCATTGAAGCACTCATCCCAATTTGACACGAGAAACTTATCATGCAGCATGCTGATGACTCTATCTTTTAATTCATTTGGCACTTCACTCCAGGTGTTTATTTAGTATGTAGTGTCGAAATACCTGAGAGCAAAGGCCGCAGATGTGCGACATCACCTTCTTGCCGTCGTCATCCAAGATGATGGTGCCTCTGATGTTGACCGAGTACGGCAAGCCCTCTCACCTATGATGCGTGCACCTGGGTGTCTCGGCAGGGGTCTCGAGTGGTGGCGTCTCAAGTGGCGTTTCAATGGGGGTACGGACGACAGGTGTCTCCACTAGAGTCTGGGCCCCAAAGCGAGGAGTGTCGATTGGGTGAATCCTAGAGGAGTAGCGAGTGGTGTGTAGCCATGAACGGCCAACATTCATGCAAAACCTAGAGTAGAGGGCGATGTCGTGGTCGCTGCTATGGAATCGGATAAAGAAGGGGAAGATAAAGAGCCTCAATGACTACGAGGTGGTGTTGAAGCATCAGCGCTAGCTCCTCCATAGCAGCCATCGCCGCTCCACAACAAGAGTGTCAGTGCCTAGAAGAGTGTGTAGATCGTCTAGTTAACACCGAACTCTTGGAGCGCACTAATTTCTCCAAATCAGAGGGAGATGCTAAAGGAGTGGAACGACGTGATGGTGCTCCAGAGCGATGACGCTCCTCGTACCGAGTCCTCTACTCGGGGTCCAAGGAAGAAAGAGACTGATCATTATCCATACCTGCATTAAATACATGAACATTAAATCTCAAGAATAAATGGAGAAGAAAATATGAACAAGTTATAATATGATTAATCAAAATTTAAATTCTAGAAGTATAGCATAGAGACAAGAATGGACAAAACTCCACGTGAATACAATATATATTATAAAAAGGAGAAAAATTTCTCAGATACAATGTTTATGGCTTTAAGAGGTCTCTCTTTCATACTCACATGACTCAACATAACTCCCTATGTCTATATAGAGCTCTTCGTTTAGGCAGATGTCCTCCGTTTCATTTTGTAGGTCCTCCGCATGCATCCCATAGAGAGTAGTAGCGCCAGGCTCGTCTCGCACCACCTCAGCGGCTTCCGAATCAGCATCCTTTTTTATCTCCTCCACTGATGCCACTGTGATTGACACATTGTAGCCCTCATATGTCCGTGCACTACGAGGGGCTACTTCTATGACATACCACCAATTTGGTACAAACTTTTTAGGATGAAATATCACCTACAAGAGCAACATAACTTACATGAGTGCTTCCAAACCACCAATCCTCTAAAGTTGGATGTTTAATATTTACAAAATTACTTGTTCACAATGCTCGAGTAGTACAAAAGTGTCTCAAAGGTCGGTCCATTTTTTAGTTGAGTCCACCTCAAGGAAAACTGACTCTCCTCTACACACAATAGCGTTGCGACCCTCCATGTTTATCTTAAACCATTGCACTCGAACAAATCCACAAAAAATCCTCTATAATCCATCCTCAAAATCTCTTGTAGCGTGCTGAAGAAGTGAGTTCCACCACCATAGGATCTGCATCAGAGGATCGTCGTCGACTAGATTGTTCGAATTTTGCCAAGATTTCACAATCTTGTGTAAAACGCTTTTTGTCGATCCATTCCACCCTAAACTGTTGAGCTTTACACCATGCTGCCGTGTATGAATTATACTACAACCAACAAAGATTGTGAGTGGCCATCCAAACATCTAAAAAACCATGAGTCATACATTGCAAACTTACCTTGGTCGTGCAGTACTTCCACTCCTCCTCAGTCACTTGTTCACCGCACTGTTGTGCACTTTTCGCTTGGTTGTGCAACCATCTTAAGCTCATGAATGTTGGTAGGCTCTCAAGACCCGTCGGATAATACATCGGTGTCGTCTCCCTCGTCTCCACTCAATTTGTGCCCTTTGTCGCTCTTGCTTTGCATCCTCGTAGTGTGAAATCCACTTTTGCATCACTGGATTGTGAAGCATGCAAAATCGATTGATCTTAGCCTCTAGATTTTTCGTCATTTTCTTTTCAACACTGAGATTTCACATGACAATCCCAGATATGCGCTCATCATCTATGGTTCACCATAGCGTATCTCGAGTACGATCAAATCCGTCTAGCCACTCTCCAATGTAAACAAGGGACTTTAATACTAGCTAACCCTCTGCCATGCTACCCTCCGGACGTGCCTTTTGACGCACATATCCCTTGAGCATTTTCATGAAACGTTCTAAAAAGAATATCCATATGGAATGCACTATCTTGCTATTTCCACCTCATCAACTATGTGAACAAGAAGATGCACTTGAATGGTTAGCATGGTAGTAGGAAAGTGTTTCTCAGACATGCATACAACCTCCATAGCATTTAGTTTGGCGGATGGTATGGAACCTACATGGATCTCCCAAACAACCCTCAATGGGACGTCGGTAAAATAAACTGTAAAACATGTCTAGAAATGGTATTAAAGTCCACACACGGATATGATACACAATTCCCACTATAATATATTCCACTTCAAACATACTTGACACATTTTATGCCAGTCGTGTGACTTCAAACCAGTAAGCTTCCCTTCTTTAGTGAAACATGTTCAGAGCGAGTGCATTACGCCAGTGGACGTCTGCATGGATCGAATGATCTCTTTTACTTTGCCTTCTTGGCCTCCTGTCAAAATTCATGGTGCTTTAGGGAGTTTTATCGATCCATTGGGTGCTGTCTCCGGCCAATATTTCTCCATACGATCCGCATTTCTAAGGTCAATTTTGGCTCCCAGAGTATCTTTCTTACGGATGGGATGGTCCCACATGAGATTACCCACATTCTTGAATATGTGCATTGGATCGAGCAAGTGATTGATCATGAGTCTGGGCCAATATGGTAACTCGTACCATAGAGAGAGTCTCTTCATCTCTGGGGGCAAACCATCATCACACATCTCCTTTTGCTCTAACCATGCTCAAGCAGACATCCTTGGTGGCTCTCTTTTCGAAAACTCGTCGTGTAACTCATGATTCTCTAGAAGATGTGCTTGATGACCTTCGTAGATTAGCTTCTTCAGTGAGGGCGCCTAACGTGCATTAAGTCTAGGTCTACATGTGACACACGCTATGTATCCGATTGTTTGAAGCCCTGCATGTATACACATGACAATAGATAAGATTGAGAAAATTAAAGGTTTATAGTGTTTGAGTTTGAGTATATATCACCTGAGCATTCCGTTAGTTTGGGATAGTCATGCAGGGTCCACATTAGAATACATCACATTATTAGCTGGGAGTATGTGCTCTTTGAGCAATCTACACAGCAAAAAAAATGCGGTACACTTGTGTAAGTAATTTGATACGTTATACATTTAGAGTTTTTTATTGAAGTAAGCACATTGTAATAGATCACTTGAAAAGTGTTGTGACGCTACTGTCACTCCATCCAAACTTTGCGTGCATGTTGAGAAGAACCAGGAGTGCCTTCAATCTAGACACACATGCTCCACCATACAATGTCGTATCGGCTTCACTTTTCATGTCATCATAGATAGGCCTTTCTGAATCCATGATCATCTCAATCATTTCATCGATCTTGGGCTCAAACATAGCCTCGTTGGAAATGTGGTTTGCATGATCACCCTCCGAGATGTCAGAGACTCCATCTTGTGGCCTCACGTGTGTTGCTTGACCAAAGCGCCTGCGAATACGTCTATTGGGTTGCAAGATTGCTGGCTGTTGGCCAGCGTCAGAGTCCGACGAGTTGTAATTTGCAACAACTTGATCTATAATAGATGGTTCAAACTCGCCAAATTCGCAAATGTGTTAGAAAGAAATGTGTCTTGTCCGTTCCACAGCATGTTTGCATTGGTTACAACGACATAAGATCCTTGTTGAGAGATAGGCGTTTCGGTTGGACGGCCCCACATCGTCGTCACTACTCATAATGAATGTAACACCTTTATAAACCCTGAACATAAATTTAATCTTCTATCGGCATACTACGTCTCTTATCTCTCTCTCTCTCCCTCTCTCTCTCTCTCTCTCTCTCTCTCTCTCTCTCTCTCTCTCTCTCTCTCTCTCTCTCTCTCTCTCCCTCTCTCTCTCTCTCTCTCCCCCTCACAATCAAGAAACCATAGATCACATTGTAAACTACCTCAAATTCTCTAGCCATGTCCAATCCCCGCAAACCTCGGTCTAGAGGTGCACGGAGATCAAAACCATTGGGTTATAATCTCGTCTTTATTGTTCAATGCCTATATTTGTGGGTATGAGAAATCTATACACCCACGTCTACATGACAATGCATGTAGTGGAAAAAACCCCTTTGCCTCCTGTTCAGTTGTAGCAATTCACGGCAGCTTAACATCGCTTCATAGCACTTGCAATTGTGACCTTGCATACAACATCCGCAATGTTTAGTTTGGAGAGAAAGAGAGAGATATGTTTGCACTTGTGAGCTTGCAAACAACTACATACCTAAACTCATGTGAGCTACATGCAAACTACTGCAAACATAACCATAAACCTAACTCTAAATTTAAACCGTAATTCTGAAGCTAAACTTTAATATAAATACTAAATCCAAAATCTAATCTTAAATCTAACCTAATCTCTCTCTTTCTCTCTCTCTCTCTCTCTCTCTCTCTCTCTCTCTCTCTCTCTCTCAAACATGCATGCACATACACAAAACAAAAATGCAGATTTTTCAAATGAAAACTGCTCCTGCCACGTCGTCCGCTTCAGCTACTCTTATTCCTACTCAGCACCGCGAGTACTCCCTCTCTCTCTCTCTCTCTCTCTCTCTCTCTCTCTCTCTCTCTCTCTCTCTCTCACACACACACACACACACACACACACACACAAGCCAACTTGATACATTGTGAAAGTCTTGAGTTATCTACTTTCCTCTTCCATCACTCAAGCTCAACAGAAGGAGAACACTTTCAGCAGCTAGTGTTGCTGCCTACCCTTTGAACATTCCAAAGCTAACTAGCTAGCTTCAAACACCTTTAAGCTCTACAAAAAAGAGAGAGATGGTTGGGCCTCTTCTTCAGCTCTAAACTTTAAATCTTGAGTTAAATCCTAAACCTAACCCCAAAGCTCTAATATTAAATCTAAACCTAAACTCTAACTTAAATATAAAAACTAAATCTTAAACCTATGGCGACTCTCTATCTCTATATCTCTTTCCCTCTCTCTTTATCTATATATGTCATAGTACGTCTATTTACAAAGACATAAATTGACAAAGCTCTTCACCGATCGATGCACTATTTTCTTGGACAACACAGACATTATTTTAGATCCACAAGGAGTTTTATCGGATTGGTCTCATAAATCATTTTGAGATTTTGAAGACGTTTAATAAAACATTTCATTTAATATTCTCTCTCTCTCTCTCTCTCTCTCTCTCTCTCTCTCTCTCTCTCTCTCTCTCACACACACACACACACACACACACACATAGCGATGCCCTAGATTTTCACATTTGAACGTCGCACTGCTAGCGTCGCTAATATGAAGAACCTCTTGTAGTGTAACCATGCTCTCTATAATTTGATATTCTTCGTCCCATTACACTCTCTCAAAAACCCTAATATTTCCATAGCTTGAATCCCTCTTGCCCTCTTTCCATTCTCTCCTTCCAAGTACCGCAATTGGTGGTCTTGAAGAGGGGGAGAGTAGCCTACATCAACAAGCTTCCTCAATCACCCAAAGCAAGGAGAAGACTCTTACCATACAAACACAAAGGTAATGTTTTCTTATAATCTTCATGCCATTGCACACTTTAAACATTGGGTTACTCTTCATTCTACATTAATTCATGCTTAAGCTCTCACATTTACATAAGCGAACTTTACTCTTTCTTAGAAGGACAAATTACTAATTTTCTCTTGTGAACTAACAAAGTTGCTAACCTCTAATTACGATGTTATTTCAAGTTTTGTTGTTTCAAGTTCTCTAGATCACCATACTAATATGGCATAGAGAGAGTAGAAAGTAATCTCTTTAACCATAGGTGGATGGAGATCATACTTATATTTCAAGTTTGTTCTCTAGATTACCATACTAATATGGCATAGAGAGGGTAGAAAGCTGTCTGTAACCATAGGTGACTAGAGATCATACTAAAAAAGCATGCATGTTGGATGATGATTAATATCTATATGTATCTATAAACCTCGCTAGAAATATCTTTTTCTAGTTTTAAGATGCACAAGATAATTGCCACATAATCACGGGAAATTAAGTATTGGAAATTTTTGGAATTAATCATTCTATTCAAAGTGGCATTATAGTTTACTCTAAAAAGAATGCTCTTATGAAAGGTTCACAAGTTTTTCTTTAAATTTAAGAAATAGGATTTTTCTTCTTTCAAAAAGAAAAAGAGCATGTGTGTAAGATTTGTTTAGTGATACAAATAATTTAATGCTAATTTTCTCAAGGAGATCTAAGTTTTGAAGGTTAGATCTATCTTAATCAAAGGAGTTTTTCCTTGGAAGTGGGAATTTCCTTCCAATTAATGTTATCATCCCCCCCCCCCCCCCCCCCCCCCCCCCCTTCCCTTTCTTATCAATTGGAAAGTCCCAAAACCATAAGTCTCTTCTAGCTACATAATTAATCATCTCCACGGTAGCAAAGGTATGCCTAAATCCCTTCTTAAAGAAGAATTATTTAATCATTCATACACTATTACATGAGCATTTTTCACTACACTACCATGTCCACTCTTAGGAACTTTGCAATTTCTTTAACGCTTATACTACCATGCATGGAAGGGTTTCACTCTTGCATAAGCACTGAAAGAAAGTTTCTTGATTATTTATCTCAAGATTACAAGTTGGTGAATTCCGAAGTTTTGTGTTTACCACGCATAGATCACACCAAAGCAAAACTCATTGTAGAAAGCATATGATTGTTCATTTCAAGTTTGTCTACTTTCAAGTTTGTTTTGCGAATTCGAAGGGGGGAGTAAGGGGATAGCTTCATGGAAGTGATGCCCATGTTTTTTACACATAAAACTCCCATCACTTCCATGGAGATGCCCCATGGATGGCAAATGATGCAAAGGGACCAAAATGGGATTTGTCAAAGTCGGGGTTAACTTGAAACTTACGTCGAGACAAAACCTTAAACTCCCAAGAGACTCGTTGTATTTGTTAAGGTCTTGTTTGAGCAGACATCAAAAGGAAATAGGAACTAAGGGACTATAACTCAAGGAGCTCACTCAAAATTTCAACTAGGACAAAAAACTTCATTGAGAAGATTTGACGTGGATAGTCCTAGCATGACATAGAAGATTTAAATGTGAACTTTGTCTTACATGCTTTGAAAAGGCCGACGTAGGTGTTTACCTGTTGGATGCAATGGGGAATGGTCCTTTTCAGCTAGGATTTATAACCATTGGTCTATGCTTTGAGCTCGGTTTCATTCACTACCCTAGAAATGGGATTGAATGGGAGTGAGTCGCGGCCGGGTGATAGGGACCCGTGGATGCGTCTGGAAATTGGCCTACTCCGGGTAGGCCTGATGCCGACGAGAAAATGAGGAAGGAAAATGGATCCATGAAGGGATCAGGATCAGGGAGGAGGATGTGATTTAATTAAGGAAACTCTTGTAATTGTTTGGTAAAAGGGAACCTTGGAAAGGATAGGAAACTAAATGGGCTATTTCGCAATTGTCATCATCAGTCGGACCTTTGCTCTGCTTCTTGGATTATTGATTTAAAAGAATCTAAAGTAGATTATTTTTTTGTAAGATTTTTCCTCACAAGATAAAGAAATAATTAAGAATTGGAAATTGTGTCAAGGCATCACCTCCACACGTGGCGGAGGAGACAGGATACCCAAGTCCTGGGATGAGGATAGGGATATGCCTGACGAGTATATGTGATTGCTTGAAAGATAACTAGATAATTTTACTAATACTAAAGGAAAAAGGAAGTAAGATATTCTAAAAAGGAAAAAGGTGGGAACGACCTAATAAATGCACACTTGCAAGGGTATGCAATAGTTTTCATGTTGCTTTCAAATTTTTGATATGTATTCTTGGTTTGACATTATTAGAATATTGTTTTCCAGTATCATAGTATTACCTTGGGAAGGTGCACTTATCAAACGGTTTGGTGGGTGGGTTGATTCCGGAGGGTTGATTTGTTGGCCGAAAAGTTGAACCCAATTTTTATGTTGTCCATTCAAAAACTGGATATGGGATTCCAATCTACGGAGAAGGAATCAAACTTGGGAACGAGGGCTTTGTGTAGCTATTAAATACACTCAGCTTAGGGGAACGCTCTCACGACTATGCTTGGCCATAACCAAGAAAAAAGCGTCAATGACCTTGGACCGAGGGTGAACTAGAGAACACCCACCAGTTGACCTTGGAGGGTTGAGTTCACATTTAGTCTGATGACTTCAATTGGAAATTTCAAAGCAATAAGGAAAGATATGTCGAGGTTAACGGTTTCGTAAAAGAAAATTGAATGTTATCACCCCCTTGAGGTTGCATTGAAGAGTGGGAGGAGTCTTGTCTTGCTGTCGGTCTCAAGCGGGAGGGATGTCAAGAATCATGGTGTATTCATTTGGAGATGGTGCAGCCGTTGGTTCCTGGCATGGCCCTCACAGCACACGAAAGAGGAGGGGAGGAGTGTTGGGAAGCCATCGCCTTTCTTTGATACTAGTTGAAGGGTGCATACATGTGGAAAAGAGAAAGAACAAGGAGAAGCAATTGGGGGAAATATCACACCAAGAGAATGAGTGTATATTACCTTTATTTTTATATGAAGAGTAGAGTTAATGGTTAGTCATGGACAAGCAACCACAAACCGGGCGGCCACACCCCTTTACCCCAACATTGTTCCTTATTTTCAACTCCAAATTACCCAAAACTCCCTATGCAGCATGTACACATCATGTATAATCCATGTGCAATGTCAAAGTCAATTTTGAACGTAAGAGCCTAGTATCGTGATACTAAACCATAATGTTAATTTTTAGATTTTTGGATGTTGATGGTTTTTGTGCATCCAAGTAATGATTTTGAAACTCTATGTACTATCATTCACAACACTTTTCAAAGCCACAAACTAAAAATATTTCTCTAGTAGCAAGAATGATTTTGAATGGATTTGAGGTTTGTTTACACCCTCAATGATATATTCTACTTACCCTATTCCTATGAAAGCTCAAAAAAACTACAAAATATATAAAAAATAACAAAAACAACACACTCAAACAATCTTAACACACTAAATACCTCCCCTACTTACCTAAGAGCTCAAAGCATATCATGTTTGTCCATATCAAGTACCATGTTTGTAGACTCTGATGTAAAAGCCAAATTTGTGAAGAAATAATGTATTGCAGAAGCCGTTCTCTAGAATTGTATTTTTTGTAGATGTTGATGCAAACAACCCGTCTAGCTTAAATCTCTTTGTAAAGTCAAATTTATGTAGAGATATTATATTGCAGAAGCCCTTCTCTAGAATTGTAATTTTTGGATTCTTCTCTCATTACTCTAAATGTGTAAACCATGGGAACTGGGGTTAAGGACATTATTTTAGAAGCTCTATGTATAAAAGTCAAATTAAAGTGAGAAAGGGACAGCATTTTGAGGATAAGCATTATACAAGAAGAGCTGCAGCCTGCTACTACATAGAGCAACATTGTAACCATCATACTTTCTTTTCGGTAATGTAAATTGAGTTTCAATTATTTCTTGTGTTTCTCTCCTCTTGATCTTTCAATTGAGTATATTCATTGTCAATTTAGATGAAGCATGTGTCTACACTATGTGATTTTAAATCCACTATTTTGATGGTATGTTTAAGTGATAATGCTAGTTTTTTAGAGAAGATTGTTCTCAAGCCTTAGTTGATTCGCTTAGACCAATTTTTTCATGTTTTGTCGACTTGGAAAATGATGGATTGTCATTCATATACCTCCCATAAGTGGAGTATCGTGGTCCATATAAGATTTGTTAGCCCATGCATATAGTCTCCCAAGTTTTCTCAGTGCTTCGAGCTCATTTGTTTAAAGAATCATTAAGTAGTTAGCAAGATCAAATTTTCAAAGCATTTAAATTATGAACTTTCTCATTGCTTTCAAAGTGTTGTACACACCGTCACTACTAGCCATATTTTCACAATTTATTTATTCTATTGCACATTGTTAATTTCAATTTTTTTAAAATAGGATAAGTCAGAAAACCATCACTTTGGCCTGCACAAGTCGGAAAAAACTATCAAGAAACCATAATTGGTTAAAGAAAACCATGACTATTTGAAATTTAAAAAAGGCTTGGTAAACAAGGCAAACAACAATAAAATTGTAAAAAAGTGGAAAATTGCATAGCAAATTGATAGGAACATGGATCGTGATCCATGTACCTCAAGCTAGGATGCAAGAAAATTGAGCACACACATTGAAACTACAAGAAGGGCTGATAAACAAGGCAAACAACAATAAAATTGCAAAATATCACTAGAGCAAAGTTAAAAATTTCATAGCAAATTGACAGGGAACATGGATTGCAATCAATCTACCTCAAGCTAGGATGCAGGAAATTGGGTACACACATTGAAACTACAAGAACCGACCCTTTGAATGCAAAAAGAGTTTGAAATCCTCCTCAAATCAAGAAATTTGGAAAGATGGCCTAAAAACCATGGGATCCAAGTGAAACACAAAGGAAATCTAAATTTGGTATCCAAACTAGCCAAAAACTTGGGAATAGCTTGCCATTAACCTCTTCCACATTTCAGACCAAATTTTGGAGGCAAGATCTTGTAGACCATGGATTACAATCCATGTAACTTGTAGACCATGGAGTACAATCCATGTAACTTGTAGTCAATTCTAACCAACAGGGATGACACTTGTTGTGAGAGACATAGAGGGTCCAACAAAGGAGCTTCAATAAAAAAAGAAGGCTAAAAGCTCAAAGGAAAGGACCAAAACCAAACTGTGAACCAAGAACCACCTTTCAGACTTAGATGACATGTTTTGACCCATTAACAGAGATCCAAATTGGGAAGACCTAGTGGAAATAGCTTGAAGATAGAGAGAGTAGGTAGCTGTGTAGGTATTAAGTGCTAAGGGATAGGAACATTGATCATGATCCACAGTACCTTGTCAGCTAAAAAATTGTTTGCACCATTAGTATTCACATGCATAGAAAAGTCACTAGGTGAAATGTCAAGTCAAAATCTTGCCAAGGTTGGATTGCACAATCCATCGTTTTCAACAAATTATACCAAGATTGATATCACAAATAGTCCTAGTGACAAGAAACCCATTGGTGCTTTCAAATTTGAATTTGGTTCAGTAAAAGTGTGTGAACCACTCTCAATAGAGTTTTAGAACCTAGAATTGATAGTTTGCACATCTGTTGAAAACTTGTTTTAAATAGCAGGGAACTTAAGAACCCTTGAGTGTTGGTTGAATTTCAGGTTGGGATTCACGAAATTTAGGTTAGTTGTATCCCCAGGAAGGAGGCAACGGGAACCATTGCATCCAAGTAATAGGTTGGGATTCGGCATCATTCCTTGTTGCAAAATTTTCATGGTTCTAAGGTTAGGATAATTTTATGAATCTAGAACTCCAATCCAAGGAGATAGGTTTAGCACTATGTCCACAAAAAAGAGTGTGAAATAAGGGGGTATATTTTAGTTAGAGACCATTTTGAAAGGAAGTCTGTCGCATACTTTGCCTAACGAATCCTACCAAATCATGCCAAAAGATGAGTTCATGTAATCTTTAAGAATGAATCTAAGGTCATCAGAACCTTTAATGCCAAACCTAAGATAAAGCTCATGTAGTTACAACATTTGTTTTATAATGATCAAGGTGCCAAGATCCACAAAGACCTGATGGAGCATTATTGCATCAAGGTGGACGATAGACCTAGCGAGTTCAAGGTGCCTAAATGGAGACATGTCATTTGATACAATGGAATGGAGTATAGAGTTTTCTTTGATCCCTACATTTTTTATAAAGTGTGGCATGATGGGCACCACCAAGGCAAATATAGATTATGAACTAGAAGAGAAACCTCCTCTAATCCACAGGCCAAATGCTAGGTTCATCAAAATCAACAAGTCTATGGGAGTTTAGATAGACTATGTCTATGGGCCTCCATAGGTTCACAAACGAGGATCAACATAACTTCTATAGATGCTTAGAACCCAAACCCAAGGAATTGTATGACCAAATACATGACGATTGACCCAAAAGTGTTGGAGAAATACACTAATATGGGAGCTCTACTACATCCAATGATGCATAAGCTCACCAGGTAGATTTGAGTCTAATCCATAAAGTTTAGAAGGTTTAACTATGAGAAGAATGGGGTTCAATGAGGCAAGGGAGCATACACATGCTTCAAGGGCTCAATCTATAGGATCAATGGATCACATACCTCCATGATTTCTATCCATGGGGGCCAAGTGCCAACCCTATATGATCCAAACAGGGGAGTATATTGTTTTTTTGGGATCAAGAGGACCACAGTTTAACAATAGAGACCTAGATTGAGAGACAGGGAGGATTCCACCAGGATTCGTTCCAAGAACAAAAGAAATGGGGAGAGATTCCTTTATGAGAGATCTAGGAATGATTAGGTATATGGCTAAGCCAGGGAAAATAAGACCATCTCATGTTGCCAAATGCATAAGCAAAAGGTATGGTGGATTTGGGGATCCTAAAACACATGTATCTCTATTTAAGAAAGTCATTAGGGGAAGAGAAAGTACACAATTTCCACACCCAATATGAGGGATTTGGATTGACATTGGAAGGAACAATGTTGACATGGTTCCAACCATTGTACCAAAATTCCTTTACCACTATAGAAAACCTAATGATAAAATTCAGAAAGAATTTTCAAAACAGGGGAACAAGCACAACACTATTTTGGAGTCGCAAGATTATCATAAGTTTTGATGTGATATTTAATGAGTCAAAGATGCATAAACAACCTCTTATGAAAATTGAGTATAGAAGAGTTGCATTTGAGGATGTTACCTCTAAAACAGTAAAAACTCAAAATTCTAATGATGTACCTTTCACTAACAATGCTCATGATTGAGCAGAAAGCAATAGTCGGGTGTTGAGACCTTCTATGAGAGCCTCACATCCACCTGAGCAATTTCAACCAGGTTTTGATTATGCTATGCTGACCGATTGTGACGAGTGTAGTGCAGTCCAGTGCAACAAGAAACTCAGATTTGGTGGAGCTTATGGTGAGCATCACTCCTTATTCTTTTGTTATATCCAAAGAATAAAGGGTTAGTGGTTAGTGATGGGAGGCCTGCAAGTTGGCCTCTCCCATTTGGAGGCCAACGTGGCTGACGTGGCTATAAGTGTAAGGGTTAGTATGTACAACTATACAAGTGTGAAGCATGACCATAGTGTCACACTACACCCATCATCTCTATGCGATGTGCATATCGCTCTAAAGATAGGATCTTTATCAGAGCATGCGATGGGTTCTCATCCGTATGGACTTTGGCTAACATAATGTGTTTGCTAGCCAAAATATATCGTATCACATGATGCCTGACCTCAATGTGTTTTGATTTGGAATGAAACACGAGGTGTTTTGCTAAGGCAATTGCACTCTTGCTGTCACAATGTAGCACTGGAGTCTAGTGTATATCAAGGTCTCCCACTAAACGATATAACCACACTACTTACTTACTAGCATTTTAAACTGCAACATACTCATCCTCAGTGGTATAAGACAAAGTGTAATTTTGGAGACACAATCTCCAAGAGAGTGTCACTCTAGCAAAGAAAAAAACCTAGCCAGATGTGGATCTCCTAGTGTCCATACAACCCACATAATCAAAAATAGTGTATCCAACTATGGATGCATCACTGTTCCCAACGTGTAAGCACTTGCTGGTTGAACCCTTGATGTATCTCAAGATATACTTCATTGCTACCCAATTCTTTTTGCCCAAGTTTTCCATATATCTGTTGACCACTCCCACTGCAAATGCAATGTCTAGTCATGTGCTAACCATGGCAAACATGAGACTACTAGGCACCTTTTCCATCTTTGACTATTAAACATCCGATTTGGGAAAATCATTATTGCTTAGTTTTACATATGCATCCATTGAGGTACACAATGCTTTTCCCCCTTACATGTTAAAACGTTGCAACATCTTGTGAATATACTCTTGGGGTGATAGTTCAAGTATTCCATGCTTACTATCTCTCTTGATATGCATACCAAGAAAGTGATGTGCATCGTCCAAATCTTTCATGGCAAACTGCTTGCTTAGGGCATCTTTGAGAAGTGCAATCTCATTTTTTGACTTCTTGGCTATAAGCATATCATTCATGTACAAGATTAGAATGATGAGGGAACCATCATTCAACCTCCCTGTGTACAAGTGTTGATCCTCTTGGCTCCATACATAACCTTGGGATTGAATGTACTTATCAAACTTCATGTACCACTTCCTTGAACCTTGCTTTATTCCATATAAAGCCTTCTTGAGTCTACACACTAGTTCTACCCTTGTCAGTTTCTTAAGTTTTATCTCCAAATCCTCTGGTTGCATCATGTAGACATCTCCTTTGAGATCCCCATGAAGAAATGTCATCTTCACATCCATTGTTAACCCTCGTGGCTCACGGACACCCTATCGCCTATGACGGACGCCGTATTATTTATTTAGTAGAGACAGTACCGGGCTTGTCAGTCCAATAGGAAAAGGGTAGAGTGATCGCCGATGAGAGGCGCACTCTAACTGGAACACGCAAGGGTTAGTTGGCTAAGCATGGGCACCCAAATGTGAATGGAGCGAGCTCATATAAAAGTCACCTAAACCTAAAATTTACCTATTCTCTCAGTGTGCAATAGAAGAAGTGATCTTGCCCTATCTCCATCCCCATCTCCATTGTGTGCTCACAGGTGTGTGTGTGTGTGTGTGTGTGTGCACGCGCGCTTGAGGGAGAGAGGGAGAGAGTGCGTGTGTGATCGAGCATTGCGATGGCACCTGCGGTGGCGAGGCGGTTGAGCGCAGTACGGCGGCGGCTCCCTCTTCTTCACGGCGAGGAATCCTTCACGGCGACAGGGAGGTGAGTGACACACCCCTGCTCTCTGTGAGCTTGCTAGGCCTGCTAGTTGTGTGCTTGCAGCCTTCGTGGCTCGCACACGGTGCTCGGTAAGTCCCTAGCTCCGACACGTGCGGCACACGCGCACATTTTTGGCGCCATTGCCAGGGAGTTGCCCTTCACCAAGCTCCGGGAAGCACTCTGTGCTGCCCTGTAAAGACACTAAGCTTAAGTAGGAAGGTTGTGTTGTGTCATGGGTTAGCTCATTTCGGTTTCTGCACAAAAACAAAGAATATTTTTTCATTTCGTTTTCTGCACAACTAGTTCATTTCGTTCTCTGCACAGCTAGTCCATTTCGTTTTCTACACAACTAGACCATTTCGATTTCTGCAAAAAACAGAGAATATTTCATTTTCTGCACAGAAAAAAAGAAAATAAAAACAAAAATGACAGAAAACGTAAAAAATGCAATGGCTAAAAAATAAATTTGATTTATTGGCGGGGGGGAATATTTTAAGTTTGTCCAAAAAGGTAGATCGGGATCATTTGATGAGCATGAGCATGAGCATGAGCTTGGGCTTGAGCTTGGTCTTATGATATGAGGTAAATGCTATTCACTATATATAGGCTAGTGCTCAAGTGAAAGGAGAAAGCATGTGGGGCAAAGCCTTCACCTTTCCCTCCACAAGTCACCCTTCAACTTTCTATTTTAAGCCATGTGCCCAAGTAGAAATTAGGAGAAATTGACTATTTTAGGGACTTTGGGAGCTTCCAATAGTCAAACAGTGTTCTGTAAAGTGCACCTAGATCTCCTAAGAGATACGCTCATTTCGAGCTATCACACGTCCCAATCCGTTTTTCGAACCTCAAAAAACATCAAAAACAAGAAAAAATCAAGTAGAAAACGGGGTGCAAAACACCCACAAAACAAAGCAAGTAACCTTTGAGGGTACTTGCCGACACTTGTAGGGCGCCGAAGCACATGTATCTACGCTCTGGTCGTGTGCTAGAGTCCGAACAACTAGCTAGTGCTTCGATTTACGGGGGTACTCACTATCCTTCCACGCTAGGGTCTACGCCCTCGGCGAGGACCCAAGGTAGTGCAACCCAAGACCCAAATATAGCGGCTAGCGACTCTTCCTCTGACTACGATATTATGGAAGAGCATCTTATACAAAGCCCCGGGGGAACAAATGAAATCGTACCTAGCTGGGCCCAACAACCTGGAACTAGTGTTTTTAGCCGTTTGATGGAAACTTTTAGTAGAGCTACGTGCTCTGAACCTACGGCTTGTGAAGTAAACGAAGTGGGTGGGAAAGTAGAATCACCATTCACATCTCCTGTAGACCCCACACTCCCTCAGAGTTTCCACGTGGACATTCTACCTACCTCATTTAATGAGGGCCCTACCGAGCTACCACCTTCCAAAGTCGCCTCTAAGGTAGCGGTGACTAAAAGTCAAAACACGGGAAGCAACATTGCATCCACCTCACGGCAACCCTCTAGTACACCAAGTTTGAACGGGGTATTTCTCAATGAAAATTGGGAATATGACCTACACACGGAGACTTTTGCCGACCTATACATGGGCTACACATACCATGTGGGTTGGTTAGAAGTTGTACAATCCACATCTAGTGCCACTACTCTAGAGAAACAACAACACATGATCTGCAATGTCATCCATAGGATTATCCAGTCCGAGAGGCAAAATCGAGGAATGAACATATCTTCGACGGGTCCTATGCGATTTTTAGACACGGGCAAAGGGAAACAACCCACTCTATCACAAATGGAGACTCCCCCAATGAGTCCCATCGATCCCCCATATGTTGTTTCGCCAGGGGTCTCAATGCAATCTGAGCCCACAAGTGATAGCTTTACTTTTCCAAGTCTAGCTCATCTTTCCCTGGATGACACCACGGATACCATGCCTACCCCAATGATGGGCATGCCAAGAAACACACCATGGACCTCGTTTGTTAGTAAAGCACTGCTACATGGTAGCTCAATGCCTGCAATAATACCTACAAGTGCATACCAATCGTATGCACCTATGGGTCCACCTACTCATGTAGTCCCTACCCCTCCCATTGTTTCAACTACCTATGCTCCACAACCACAATACACAAGTTCTTATTTCCATGGGACTATACCGGCTAGCATTAGCATGTCACATCCGACGTATGCTATACATAGGGCCACTCATATGAACTATGGACCACCACATGGCACAACATCGTACCCAACGTGGAACCCAAGGGCTTCCTATGCGCCAAGCCCAATGCCAATACCTACTCCACATGTAGTCTCTGGCGCGCCTTCACCCACGATGCCTCGTCACTTAGGTGACTTGGCAACATTTGCTCAAGCTATTGGTCGATCTATTGCTGAGAATATGCGTAACACACTTGATAGAGAGCCTAGAAGTAAGGCAGTACAAATAGCCAAGCTCACACAAAAATTTAGTGGAGACGGGGATGTGAAAAAGCATATCGAAGTGTTTGAACAAATATGTGATTCTCTAGGAGAACACAATGACCTACATAAGAGCAATGCTTTAAGCCTAATTACCTTAAGTGGAAAGGCTGGGGATTGGTATAGAACCCTAAGGGTGGAAGAAAAAAAAAACGATTTACCCTACTCTTAGGAGATTGTTCTTAAAAGAATACATACGAGAGGGAGTGCTTTGGGGTGTAGCCTCTCAGCTCCAGAAAGCCCAACGAGAGGAAGGAGAGTCGGTGAGAGACTTTATAAGTCGCTTGAAGCATTTGAATTCTCGTTGTAATCCAAATGAGCGCTTCAACAATAACCAATTGCTTGATAGATTCATTAGGGGATTACGACATGAGGACATCTACAATGGTCTAGTCATTAGAGGTATCACCACTTGGGAAGCAGTCACCACCAATGCGATCCAATTGGAGGATAATTTAATGATTCAAGGAGAAAGAGTGTCTGTTGAGACTAAATCTATTAGCTCGCAAGCATCAGGGCATCAGTCAATGACCCTAAAGCCTATTGCTAAGGAGCCAAAGAATCTGAGATGACTTTAGCAGATCTCACCAAGGCTATTCAAGAGAGTCTTAGAGACAATCGTGCTACGCAAAACACTCATATGTATCCAAGAAGGGAGCAACAATGGTGCTCAGTATGCTATGGACCGCATAGTACCAGTGAATACCCCACTTTTAGAGTAAAATTCAATGGGAACTGCAATGCATGTGGGAGGTATGGTCATCAAGCTAAGGATTGCATAGTATTTAAGCGTGCGATGGCCAATAGACCAACCTTAGCATGGACAGACACACCTCGAGTGCCTGCATTCATGCCGACCCCACCTCTTGAACAACCATCACAACATATGGTCCCTAGGGCCCAAAATGTTGCTCAAACAACACCCTTACCACCTCCAGTGCTAGGACCGCAACCACCACATCCAAGAATCACTTCTGTGAATCAAGTGGGTTGTGAGTCATCTATTTCTTGTTTGGAAGTCTATGAGGAAGTTATAGATCCTAATATCGCCTATGGGATGGATGTGCTTGAAGAAAGTCCACAATACTATATGGAGGACTATTGGGGACAAGTCAAACCTGTATATCAAGTAGCTGCTCTTGCGGCAAGAGGCCAAAATATCAACTACACTGCTAAGAGACCACCTCTTCAATGCTATGAGTGTGGAGGTCCACATCGTGTAGCCGAGTGTCCTATTAGGCTACAAAAGAACGCCACCCTAATGCAAACCAATCAAGCGAGCACGTCTACAATGCCGATACTCATGTGTAATCGATGTGGCATAGATCATTTGATTGCCCAATGTCCAAATAATCCAAATGCACCGAAGATCACGCCATTAAACTTGATTGAAGTTACCGAGGAGCCATCACCAAGTACACTCGTGGTACCAGTAAACGTACTCGTACGATCGATGCTCCAAAAACAAAATTATATTCTTGAGGAAAGAGACACGGCATCAATTGCCCAATCTCAGAAAAAGAAGAAAACACGAAGAAAGAGATCGCAAAAAGCAGCGAAGTCAGACCCCAGTTCAAAGACCAACATAGGGACTGGTGATGACCCCGTATATATGAACGACACTGAAGAAGATTCTGATTCAAGTGAAACCATGGAGACCAAAATGACAACTAACATAGAAACCAACAAGGAAGATCTTCATGAGCCACAATGGCCAGGATCCAAAAAGAAGATAGGAACTTACCCAAACCCTACAGAGGAGATTGAGCGAGTCAAGCAATTAAGGAGTTTGGTAGAAGATACCCAAAGGGATCTAGAACCAGCACCTAGGAAGATCCAGATTACAGACACCGTGTTCCCTACACAACAACAACCTCACCAAGTCCATAGACCCTTGGACATACCTAGTGTCATCCAAGAAGAAAGTGACTTAAAGTCATGGGAAAGTGGGCGTACTCACTTCTTGATGGAAAGAATGTTTACAGGGGGACTACCTGATCCTATCGAAAAAATGGAGATCCCATCTTCCCCACGTCAAGGGACTCAAGGCCAAAAGGTGCCGTTATACATTGCCAAATTGATGGATTTCATGTCTTCAGAAGTTAGAACCACCATCATGTCCAAACTATATAAAGACCCCGAGCTAGTCTCAGCTCTTTGAGCCTTCCTCAATGGAGAACTGAAGTTTGGGCTACCACAATTTGCACAGATGGATGGAGCTGGGGAGATGCCAATAGAGGAGGAACACTTAGATCCACAACACAACCTAGATGAGAACCTTGTTATAGAAATACCTGTTATTAACAAGTTGGGACAATACTTTGAGGGTGATGAATCCAATGCGACCATACCAATCACTACTAAGGGATTAACTGTGAAGGGAATCCTTGATGGTGGCGCTGGGGTTAGCATTGTGACTAAAAATTGCTGGGAAACTATGGGAAGACCTCACCTTGCGACCACAACCATAGTAGTGAAGATGGCCAATGGGTCTATTGTTAAACCTATTGGGATGCTAGAAGATCTCAAGATCAAGGTCTTTGGACATAAAATAAGGATTACCTTTATTGTTATGGATTTCTCCAAACACACTATGGCATCGGAGATGATCTTAGGACGTCCTTTCATGAGGTAAGCAAAAATGGTGCATGACTGGTCTAAAAATCATGTCTACTTGCAGTTCCAAGATTCTGTCATTTGAGTGGATCTTGTGACGGGTCGAGCACGTCGTCTAGGAAACAGGTTTATAATTGATCATAGATCTGACACCACAGTTTACTCGGCCCCATTGCAGTATTGTTACACGTGTAAAGCGGACACTGATGTTGAGGAAGATTCTCCTTATATGGATGTACTACCTGGGATGACTGAGTCGGACAATGTGGATTGGGTCCACCTAGCGGCAACCATAGACACTTGGGGAAATAGGGGGACGAACTGGGTAACACCTAAGGGGGATGAAATACCACCACTTGTACCCTTAAACATGCTAGAAGCAATGCATATAGCTTATGATGATCTACAAGATGAAAGTTTGACTGGCATTGAAACCAGTAGCGCCTCACAAGACTATAACCCACACAATTTGGGGTCAGAATCATCAGTTGAAATTGACTCTGAGGACGAAGAATCTGAGTTAAATCTTAGTGCAAATGTGGGGACAAACCATTCAGGGCCCAGTGGTAACCTAGATGATAATCTATCCAAGGGAGCAGAAGACACAAGTAGTGATTCATCTAGTGAGTCTTCACTAGAAATCGACCGTAATCGAGAATTAAACAAGAAGAGTAAGAGATATAAGAGGCGAAGATATCCAGCAAAGGTGCGTGCTAGAATAAATGAAAAGAAATCTACCGTAGAATGGCTTAATTATATAGGGGCATGTGATGCTCATCGAAAGTTGGTAGATAACTGGGGTGAATACCTTCAAAGCGTTATGTGGTGTAGTCCACAACCCATTGACATCGCACAACTAGAGGCTACAGAGAAGCCAAGGTTGAGCCGTACCGTAAGGAGACGACAAAATCGAGAGTTAGCTCAACAACAAAAGGAATCAGAAGTTAAATCACAGTCCACAGAACAACAGGACTCCACAGACTTACACCGTGCACCTGAACATTTCAAATCCTATACCACAGAGGAACGTAAGGTTGTGTATACAAAGGCCCAAAGAAAACCTATTGATGGGAGCAATGGAGTCTATGATGGTCCAGCGATAGTTAAGGAAATAGAGTTAGCAGACCCAAGAGAAGAGTCTAAACCTGTCTTCGTTGCCCAAGATCTGACAGCGACTGAGGAGTGTGTACTTAAAGAACTTCTCAAGGAATTCAGGGATATATTTGCTTGGACATATCATGATATGAAAGGTGTTCCACCTTCCGTGGTGCAGCACACAATCCCCATGAATAGCATGGCTAAACTAGTTCAGCAACGACCCTACCCAATGAATCCTAAATATGCAAAGATCGTTCAAGAAGAGATTGAAAAGCTTGTGGAATGCGGATTCATATACCCTATTGAGCACTCAGAATGGGTGTCTCCAATAGTGATTGTGCCAAAAAAGAATGGGAAACTCAGAGTGTGCGTAGATCTCAAGAAGGTCAATGCCGCCACTAGGAGGGACCATTACCCCTTGCCATATTCGGAACATGTGCTTGAAAGATTTGCAGGGAAGGAAGCTTATAGCTTTTTAGATGGGTACTCTGGCTACAATCAAATCACAATTGCGCTAGAGGACCAAGCTAAAACAGCCTTTATAACCAAATTTGGAGTGTTTGCATTCCGTGTTATAGCCTTTGGCTTAACCAATGCCCCTGCTACCTTTCAAAGATTAATAAACACTGCTTTTAGAGAATATTTGAGGGAGTTTTGCGAAGCTTTCTTAGATGATCTTTGTGTTTATTCCTCTTGGAAAGAACATCTATCATGCTTACGAAAAGTGTTTGAGAAGTGCAGATTGTATCACATCTCCTTAAATCCTTTCAAATGCCAATTTTGGGTTAAACATGGAGTCATTTTAGGGCATATAGTGTCCAAAAATGGGATTTCCACAGATGAGAGCAAAATTAAAGCCATTGCTGAATTGCCACCACCTACAAACTATAAGGGAGTTCAAAGATTCATGGGACATGTTGGTTATTACCGACGGTTTATTTTAAACTTTGCCGAGATAGCTCATCCTTTGTACAAGCTTCTTATTGAGTTCCACTGGACTGCGGAGTGTGACTATGCTTATGAGTCATTGAAAAAGACCTTGACTAGCGCTCCTATTCTACGAGTGCCCGATTGGAATGTAATTTTCCATGTGCATATTGATGCATCAAACTTTGCTATTGGGTGTGTTCTAGCTCGACCAGGAGAACATAAATTGGACTACCCCATCAACTTTGCAAGTCGTCAATTGAATGATGCCAAGAGAAACTTCACCACTACAGAGCGAGAAGGTTTAGGTATGATTTATGCAGTGAAGAAATTTCGCTAGTACCTTCTGGCCAACAAGTTTGTTTTCTATGTTGATCATCAAGCCTTGTTGTATCTCGTAAATAAACCTTGTTCCACGTGAAGAATTACACGATGGTTGCTAATTCTCCTTGAGTATGATTTTACCATTGTGGTGAGACCTGGTAAAAGACATGTCATGGCAGATCATTTGTCTCGCATACCCAATGGTGAAGCCCCTACTGGAGTCGATGATGAATTACCCAATACTTCTCTATTCCTAGTCAAAACCATACCTGAATGGATTGAGAAGATTGTGAACTTTCTAATTAATGGTTTTCCACCCAAAGAGCTTCGTAAGGACATAGCTCAAACACTGTTAAAAGAATGTGAACCTTACTCTCTCATTGCAGGAACTCTCTACAGGCTAGGGAAGGATGATATTCTGAGACGTTGTGCCCGTGAGGATGAGTATTTGTACATACTGCAAGAAGCCCACATGGGTATAGCCGGAGGACATTTCTCGGGGGGACTAATAGCTAGGAAGGTATTGCAATCAGGCTATGGGTGGCCAACCTTATTTAAGGATGCATCACTTTTTGCAAAAGGATGTGATGAATGCCAACGTTACAAGATCACTCAACGAAAGGATAGGATGCCCTTACATCCTGTTAAAGTGACTCAACCATTTGAAAAATGGGGTTTGGACTTTGTAGGCCCAATTAGTTCGGCAGCTGGTAGCACTCAATCTCGATATATTATCGTTGCCACTGACTATGTAACAAAGTGGGCAGAAGCCAGGGCGACACAAAAGGCTGATGCGAGGTCAACTGCCAAGTTTCTCTTTGAGAACATTATTACAAGATTTGGTTGTCCCTTTGAGATTGTGAGTGACAATGGTACTCATTTTATAAATGGAGTAATCAAAGAACTCACTACTAAATTCATGATAGCTCACCATAAGTCCACACCTTATTATCCGCAAGCAAATGGCCAAGCTGAGAGCACCAATAAAACCTTAATCTCTATCTTGACCAAAACGGTGAAAGCTCATCGCACAGATTGGGATTTAAAGTTAACTTCAGCTTTATAGGCTTATCATACTGCGTACAAAGTTACCATTAATTGCACACCGTTTAAGATGGTGTATGGCCAAGAAGCGGTTATGCCATGGGAGTTTGTCGTTCCTAGTCTTCGAGTAGCTTCTCAAGAAGGTTGGGATGGTAACCCTTTAGTTGAGCAATTATATATCCTTGAAAGGCTAGATGAAGAGAGGCAATTAGCTGTGCAAAATGCACTTGTGGAGAAAGATAGGAGGAAGAAATGGTTTGACCATCATCTAAAGAACAAAGATATCAATGTTGGTGATAAAGTCCTTATGTATGGAGTGCGTAACGAAAAGAAAAAGTTGAAATATGCGGGACCATATAGAGTATGTGAGATCACCCCACAAGGAACCATTCATGTGGAGACTCTTGATGGAGTTGAAACCATTGGATTCCTCAATGGGAGCAAATTTAAAAGATACTATGATCCTTTAAGCCAAGAGGAGCTACGTGCCATCCATACGAAAAAGACAGCCAAGGCTCAAAGAGAATTGAAAAAGATACAAGCTCAAGCTGAGGTGAAAGAGCGCCAACAACGCATAAGACGCTAGTGAGAGGCTAACCTTGGAGTTACACATGCATTCCACGTTGAAACAGAGGATGATTGGTTGGACTCTGACACGCCTCTATGATACCCTATTGAGTTAAATAGTGCCTATGGAAAACTGCTATATAATGCCTTATTGGACACGGGTGCTAAATATAATCTGCTATCATATGGGGTGTGGTGTCAGTTAGGGAAGCCACCTCTATCTGAGAGTATTATCCTAGTCAAGGGTGTCAACAAGAAAAAAAACTACGGTTTTTCGAATCTGGCACGCTTCTATCAGTTATGACAATGGGGTTGTAGCTCAAGACTTTTTGGTCATGCCTACTGGAACTATGGAGGGTAATATAAACCTAGGACGCACGTGGATGATAGCCACCAAATGCACTATTGATTGGGGGACTGGGGGTGTCACAACGCAAAAACCAACTCTTATCCCTACCACTCAAGCCATAGTCCCTGAGATATTGCCTAAGGAAATAAAACCCAAGACATTGCATGTCCAGGAGGTTGAACCATACGTCCCCATAGCCCAACTCTCTAGAGCTTCAACTGATGTAGTTGAAAGAAAGCTTGAGACACACAAGAACCATCCTAATATAACAAAGAAAACATACAAGTGGGTCCCTAAAGCTTCTTTAGTGACCATGGCTGATGCTAAAAAACGGAAGCCTCGTAAGAAACGTCCCACTCACTCCAAGAAATGTAAAGAAACAGTGCGTTGGATTCCTAAACGACTATTGGAAGCCCAAGGATACTATGAAGGAAATGATCAAATCTGGGTGCCCAAACGTAAATTGTACTCTTACTTGTCACTTAGCCCATGTAAACCCAATCCTGTGGCTCCAAAACAAATTGAAAATCGTGGAAAGGAAAAAATCATGGAATGTTACACACCCACTCTAGAGCTAGTTTGGGTACCAAAGAAAGAATGATTTGTTCCACCTAGCTCAGGAACAGGGAAATCAAATGAAGCTTCTTGCTCTTCATGTAGTTCCTATACGCAAATAGAAGCTTCGACACAACCTCCACCTACCATTGTACATATCCATACAAGCAAGAAAGAGTTTGCACCTCCCGTTGTAGATTCACCACCTACAACAATGTTGCAAATAAAATCATGGGAGAGTACCTTACCACCCTTGAAACTAGATGAAATACATAGAGCGATCGAAAACTATTGGTTAAAGCCTTCACCCATAACAACTTGGAACAATTCGTTTCAAAAGGTGACGACATCATTCCAAAAGGTATGATCTACCCAAGGAAGGGGAGAGTGTTTGATGACATCCATCATTCACTTGCTTCCCTCTCAACCTTCCTCCCTGACCTCTCAATCTCCAATCCTAGGGAATGTATATATAAAGCCTTATACTAGTTCTAGCAAACAAACCAAAAAAAAGATTTTTTAAAAAAGTAAAAGAGCAAGAGCGACTAGCAACGAGAGAGCACCCTATCAGATCCTACATATAAGTCTAAATTCACCATGTCACATCAAGCAGCACACAAAAACAACTCATGTTTTAAAGATCTAATCAAATCTATCTGTATTCTCAGAGATGGCTAGTTCACCAGAGGCATGCGCTTCTATTTTTTTATGAAAGATACCCTTTTTCTTTTTCTCAAGTGTTTCACATCTGCTACCCTGTACTTTCTTGTGAATGGGATTTGGTAGAGAGACTTGCGCGTGAGCGAAATTTTGAGGAGTTAGAATGGATGATACGTCTATGGATAACTAGTGATCCCTACCCACTAGCGAATGTTTCTCCGGTGGCACATGCTTGTTCTTTTGCACAAGATGAGTATCCACGCATCGTGAGGTTCTTGATTAACACGCTTGCGCAAGAGGATGATGAAGAAGAAATAATAGAGACCGAGGAAGACTATGGCCTCACGGAAAATGATTTCGTTTATCTAGATGATGAGGATAGAGGCCTAGCCTTAGGGTGGCCACCCGGTTTACATAATATCCTCTTTCCTTGATTCTAAAAGGGATGACAGATAGGTAGGTTAGGCGTCTAGATTGTGTTTTGAGTTTGTTTTCTAGGAGTTATAATTTTTTCACACTGACATGCCTCCTAGAGGTATAGTGCTTGTTTTTTGGATGTGTTAGGTAGGACTTATATGGATTTCCATCCACATGGCTGAGGACATCTGGTTCGACGAAATGAGCAACTCCATACCTCCAGGTGTACTACTTTCCATGATTCATGTTGGTGGATATGTATAATTGCTAATAATGATTTTTCATGGTTTGTTTGAGTGCAATAGTTATGTTTGTTATCTGCCATTATAGATGTATAAATTTGTCTTTGCTTAAGTTGATGGAACTAGATTTTAATCTTATGGATGAGCCTTGAGATTAGGAGACCGTGACTTTATGCTAACTCATTTACTTGACCACTAGGCCTAGCTGATAAAATTATCTGAGTATTTGAGACCTTAGGAATGTTTAAGGCATAGAGAAGCTTGCTCACTTAAACAACAAAAACACTAGTGAGGATACAAAGGAAATGGAAGCAAAAAACATAAGTGCCACAAATGAAAAATCTAATGCTGGAAGAGAAATCCTGGCTTGATTTGGTACTTCACCCACATGTATTGTCTATGGTACTAGAGCCCTAGAGGTTCTCAGTGTGGGCACTTTTCTTTGAGAAGCAAAAAGCTCGAGACATACAAAATAAGCACACACGTCAAATGATTGTGAACCAAAGTAAAAAAGAAAAAAAAATGAATGACATTTAAAAGACTTCCATCGAGCTTACAGTTAACATTTCAAGCTTTTGTTTGCAGTTGTGAGAGCTAGTTGGCTAATCAAAGCTGAAAAGCACAATTAGGGAATCTTGCATTTAGATAATCTTCTTAGCTTAGCTAGTACTAGAGTAGTTGTTTTAACCTTAGTCATAGCTAACTAATTGATAGACTCTCCCATAAGCCCAAAACTCTTGATTAATTAATTTACTCAAAGTGCAATTTATTTGTCCTTAATGGCAATCTAACATTTCATAAATCTTGCATTTACTCATTTCCACATGTACTTTACATTCCCCTCATGATTTATGGCCATATAATTCCGCTTGCTGAAACAGTGACTTTGCCTTGCAGATTCAAATCCAGATGCTCTACAACATGGGCATAACAAGCTTCAACTCAATAGCTTCCGAGGACGGAATCTACATCAGGGAGGGGGGCATGTTAACCCTCGTGGCTCACGGACACCCTATCGCCTACGACGGACGCCGTATTATTTATTTAGTAGAGTCAGGCACCGGGCTTGTCAGTCCAATAGGAAAAGGGTAGAGTGATCGCCGATGAAAGACGCACTCTAACTAGAACACGCAAGGGTTAGTTGGCTAAGCATGGGTGCCCAAATGTGAATGGGGAGAGCTCATATAAAAGTCACCTAAACCTAAAATTGACCTATTCTCTCAGTGTGCAATAGAAGAACTGCTCTTGCCCTATCTCCATCCCCATCTCCATTGTGTGCTCACAGGTGTGTGTTTGTGTGTGTGTGTGTGTGTGTGTGTGTGCGCGCGCGCGCGTGCGCGTGCTTGAGGGAGAGAGGGAGTGTGTGTGTGTGTGTGTGTGTGTGTGTGTGTGTGTGTGTGATCGAGCATTGCGACGGCACCTGCGGCGGTGAGGCGGTTGAGCGCAGTACGGCGGCGGCTCCCTCTTCTTCGCGGCGAGGAATCCTTCACGGTGACAAGCGCAGGGAGGTGAGTGACACACCCCTGTTCTCTGGAGCTTGCTAGGCCTGCTAGTTGTGTGCTTGCAGCCTTCGTGGCTCCCACACGGTGCTCGGCAAGTCCCTAGCTCCGACACGTGCGGCAGACGCGCACATCCATCTAGACCAATTCCATGTCCTCTATATAGAGGCTACTAGACCAAGCACAAGATGCAGTGTAGTCATCTTGACCACTAGAGAAAAGATCTCATCAAAATCTACACCTTTCTTTTACTTGAATCCTTTAGCAACCAATCTAACCTTATACTTAGGCTTGGAATCTTTTGTCGTGTACTTCTTCTTGTACACCCATTTGCAAGGCAATGCTTGTTTACCCTGTGGTAAATCTATCAATTCCCAAGTCTCACTGGCTAAGATCGAGTTATACTCAAATTGCATAGCCTGCTCCCACTTCTTGCTATCTTCCATCTGAATAGCTTCTTTATAACAAGTGGGCTCATCGCAGTTAGTGACTAACAACTAGTTCAATCTTGGTTGAAAATGCTTAAGTGCACGAGATACACAAGTAGATCTTCTAAGTGCATGATTGATAGATTTCACTCTCTTTGGAGCAACATTTGTTTGTGTACTAGTGGAAGGTGCATCACTAGCACGTCCAACACTCTTCATACTTGTGGTGGTGAGGCAACATCCTCAAAACTTACTTTGTGATATTCAATCTCTTTCACTAGCTATATATGCATCTTAGACTCATTGAATATCACGTGTGAGCTGCATATAACCTTTTTAGATTCTGGGTGCCAAAGACAATATCCCATCTCTCTGTCCACACCATATCCAATAAAGATACACGTGTGATTTATCCAGTTTTGGCCTAAGCTCTTTTGGCACATGTGAGAATCCCTCACATCCAAATACATGTAACCTATTGTAATTAGGTTGTTTGCATATCCATGTCTCTTGCAAAATCTTATACTTCAGTGGTGTATTGGGTGACCGGTTTATCCAGTAAACATCCATCATAGCAGCTTCCCCCCAAGTAAACTGGCTATAGACAACATAGAAGTGACATGTTCCTGGATAGTCCTATTCTTCCTTTCTACCACACCATTCTGATTGGGTGTGTAAAGCGTGGTGAATTGTCTTATAATTCCTTGTTTACTGCAAAATTCTTGAATTCAAAGGAGATATACTCACGCTCTTCTACTTTGAGAGATAAACCCACACCCTCCTAGTATGAAAGTTAGGAAGTATAGTACCCCCCTAGAGACTTAACACGCATAGGTCCACATAAGTCGCTATGAACAAGATCTAGAGGGCTTCCTAATTCCTTGTCTAAAGGTGTTGAAGTCAACCTAGTCTCGTTTCCATAAATGCAATGCTCACATAAAGGAAAATACAAGTAATAAAGAAAAACACGCGGATATAACCAGAACACTGCAGTACTTTCATTTCTTTCTAACGCATATGTCCCAGCCGGCTATGCCACAACTCTATAGACGGTAGCTCGGCTACACAAATAGACTTCTCTTTCACTGAAGAGACATAGAGTGAATACAATGAGCCAGAATTATGGCCTTTAAGCATGATCAGGTTTCCTTTCTTGATTATCCAAGAACCATGTGCAAAAATAGTAGTGTAGCCCAAATCGTGTAATTGCCCTACAGACATCAGACTCTTTGTCAATTTGGGTACATGTCTGACATTCTCCAGCATAAACTCGGTGCCATTACGTATACAAAGTTTTATGGCCCCAATATTGCATATATCAAGATCAAAAGAATTTACCAATTTCATTGTACCATGTGTAGCAATATATGTGGAGAACCACTCCTTATGAGGAGTCACATGAAAGCTAGTAGCACCACTTAATTCCACTATCCAAATTTGGGCATAACACTCGTCAAGAGCTAACAATGCATCAGATCAACACCATAGGAACAATCTCAATAGCTGCAGACTCAACAACATTAAGTTATTCTATCTTCACGGTGCTCTTAGGCCATGGGGGATTCAATAGTCTACTCCGTATGGTACCACATGAGTGTACAATAAGGGGGGAGGGGGGGGGTAAGTGTGCATAAGCATATACAATAGGGATAGTCCTCGAATACCATAGATTTAAGGGAGGGGGGAAGGAGAGAGATAGAGGAAACTTTAATGGATACAAGTGCTATCTTTTTTAAGACTATTAGTGAATAATCTCTCTCTCTCTCTCTCTCTCTCTCTCTCTCTCTCTCTCTCTCTCTCTCTCTCTCTCTCTCTCTCTCTCTCTGGTAAGGATATTGTCCAATTTATCATTGGTAAGGACATTGTAACTTTGAATCATGTTGCTTTTGTATATGATTTTTTCAAGGTAGGCAGACATGGATTACAAGAAGGAGAGGTGGAGAGGAAGGATAGATTGAAGAAACTCTGGCAACATTTTTTCAAGGAGTTCTTGGAAATTTCTTTAAGCTATTGAATTGTTAGTACATGTAAGGTAGGGGGGTCATGTTAATACTAAAGCAATCTTATGTAGGGGTTATATTATCTCTTCAATCTCAGTAGATAGGGGATTGTGCTTCCACGTAAGAGACCGTATATAGGGGGGGTTTTCCTAATCGGATACACACAGGTGGCATCTCCTCTCAGATATTAGTGAATCCCCCGTGTCTTAGGCTCCCCTTAGGTGTGTCAAACCTCACTTTTTCTTTGCCCTTTTCACTTTGTAATGCACGGCAATTCTTCTGTCACTTTTTATGGCAGTGATAACACTCAACATTCTTCATATCTCTTACATGACTCTTGCTACAATTGTTCTTGCAATCCTAAGAGCAACCATACTACCTTAGCTTGTCACGAATGCCACTAGCCATATTACACATTACCATGCCCACTCGCATCAAGAGACTGATGTCTAATCTCCTCACTGAGCAACGCGCTAGTAACGTCACTAAAAACAAGCTTGCCCTTAGGGGCGGAGTCACTTATGGCTGTATTGAACGTATCCCATGACGATGGCAGTGAACTAGCAAGAAGATGGCCTTCATCTCATCATCAAAGTTAAGACCTTTGGAAGTAAGCTACGAAAAAACATTGTTGAACTCATTCAAATGAGAGCTAGCACAGTTGGCTTCTTTCATGTTCATGCGCATAAGTTTCTTCATGGGAAAGACCTTGTTCGAGGCACTTTTACCATCCCATACTGCACACTCGGGGGGTGCACTATTCAGTACCCCCTATATAACGTGTGTTCGTGGGGTAATTAAAAAGCCCCTTTTTTAAAATTTTTGAATGAATAAAATGACCCCTTATTTTAGGAGTTTTTTTCAAAATTGAATATAAAAACCTCTTATTTTAATGTATCCCCTTGTTAAATTGCCTAAATTTTTTGCATTTTAAAACCCCTCGCACTAAACTCACATGGTATATTAACATCATTACATAGGCACCCCCCGACGCTACACATAAAGCATCCCATAAATTTTTAACATTTTAAAACCCCTCCTACTAAACTCATGTGGTACATTAATATGATTACATAGTGCATCCCCCGAGGCTACACATAAAGCATCCCATAAATCTTTGGCATTGGTCTTACCTGTTGGGGTAAAGGCGTTGTGCCTTTGCTCGTGGCCAGACGTCTGCCCACTGACTCTACTAACTTATTTTTATACATAGAAGAATAAGGAGTGAGTGTTGCTTCTTGCCACTCTACTCCACCCCACACCGTGTGTTCTCTCTCTCTCTCTCTCTCTCTCTCTCTCTCTCTCTCTCTCTCTCTCTCTCTCTCTCTCTCTCTCTCTCTCTCTCTCTCTCTCTTTCTCTGTGTGTGTGTGTGTGCACGCACTACATGTGTGCACTTCAACTGGTATCATAGCTATGGCTTGGGTGTGTGTGATGGGGCTTCCCAGCTAGGCGCACAAGCATAGAGCTAGGTGGCGTCAAATTGGAGCGATATGATGTGGATCCGGCAAGGAGAAAGCAACAGCTTGACAACGTGTGTGCATCATTGGTTTGCAAGTGGTTTTGCTTGTGTACACAGAAGCTTCTACATCAGCATTGTGTGCATGCAATTTGCAGTGCAAGAGAAGCCCAGATCGCAGATATGCTCGTGTGGATATAGATTACAGGCAATCACAATTTTCACAAGTTTTTTGCGGATTTTTGCGAGTATGTTTGCTCAATACTTGCATATATGGTTATGCGCTTTACGCTCGATTGAGTTGTTTGTCCCAAATTGTATGCTTGCAAATCTAGCAAACTGTGGAGTTGTTTTATGCATATGCAAGCATCGGCTTTGATGCAATTGATCATGGACTTCATTACTGTGTAGTGGTCAAGCTTTCTCCCCCTTTGTTGCCAATTTGGCATGGTTTATGGTTGAGATTTTTCATGGATTTTTCCTCAGTTTACACAGAAGACTCTACCTATTTTCTCCCAAGATTTCTCACCATACTTTGGTTTCTTGGCATCCACATAGCAAACGTGTGACAGTTCAGAGTCGACAATGATCACTCGTGAGAGAGGCGGTCTCGTAATTGTTGATACTTGCATTGTTGGCATTGTGGTCACACAGGGCACATCAGATGTCATTGTTTAGATGAATGAGACAATGGCAAAGATGTATGCATGATGCAGATGAGATTTTGACACATGCTAAAGCGATGGCTTCATATTCCAATGACGGTGATGTCACATTTACCTTTAGTGTTGCTCCTGCTTACATGTGTTCAAGAGGTGACACTTCTTCTTGTTGGTTGCTAGATGAGGATGTAGTTTTCCACATCACACCACATCGTGAGTGGTTCAACACATTCTCTAGAGGGAGATTTCGTTGTGTGCACTTGGCCGATGGTTCAACATTTGACATTGCAAGTGCAAGAGATGTTTGTTTGTCATTGCCCAATGGTGCATCATATACATGCACTATGATCCTTAGTTGAGTCAGAGTTTGATCTCAGTGAGACAATTAGAATATTTTGGGTGTCAGACAGAGAACAATCTTTCCAGATGCATTGCGGATCAGTAGTGATTGCCAGGGGAGCCGCAGTGACTTGGTATATCCAATGCATGTATCTGAGGTATGAGACGGCATGGTCATGGTTTTGTTGTTGACATCCACTGAGCGAGAGATGAGATGTGTCTCCTTCACTAGTGAGCTCTGGTATGCTCAAGAGACAGAGCATTTAGATGTGCAAGACATGCGAGTAGACTCTATAGAGACATAGGTAGAGCGGTAGTTCTCTAGTGAGACACAACATGTGTTGTCGGAGTTTGTCCAGACAGACGTAGAGCAGCTCTACTTCCTAGAGACACATGCAAATATGACAATTATAGAGTTCTTGGGTATGCTTATGCTAGAGGCTGACATGGTTATTCCAGGACATGTAGAGAATGGTATGATGGATGTAGGGACGGTCGCAGTGTTGAGCACTAGTGATTTTTCACATCCATTTGTCTCTAGTCTTCATGGTGCAGGGATTGCACATAGTGCAAGCCAAGTTTGCACATATTTTGTCAGTGTTCGAGCATCTCATGTACGAACTACTAGTGTCGAGGCCCGACTTAGCAGCTAGAATGGGAGCATTTGCAGCAGGGATTGTCAGTCGTATGGTGACTGACAATAGCATGATGCATCGTGGAGCTTTATGGACCATACAGAGTTGTCTTCAAGATCTACATATAGGCTCTAGTGTAGATACGCATGCTCGCCTATCACTAGAGCTATACGACTCCATGTAGATCCAGAGAGCGAGCCAGTGGGCATAGGTTGAGAGAGTGTTGCTTCTTGTCACTTTGATCCACCTCTCTCTCTCTCTCTCTCTCTCTCTCTCTCTCTCTCTCTCTCTCTCTCTCTCTCTCTTTCTCTCTCTCTCTCTCTCTCTCTCTCTCTCTCTCTCTCTCTCTCTCTCTCTCTCTCTCTCTCTCTCTCTCTCTCTCTCTCTCTCTCTCTCTCCGTACATGCACCGCATACATGCACTTCAAACTGGTATCAGAGCTACGGCGTGGCGATTGATGTGTGTGCGATGGCTTCCCGGCTAGGCGCAGAAGCACGAAGCTAGGTGGTGTCGGATTGGAGCAATATAATGTGGATTCGGCAAGGAAAAGGTGGCAACTTGGCAACGTGTGTGCATCACAGGTTTGTGAGCGGCTTGGTTCGTGAACACGAAAGCTTCTACGTTGGCATTGTATGCACATAGATTGCAGTGCAATAAAAGCCCAAATTGCATATATGAGCTTAGGCATGTGTATTTAGCTTGTATAGAGATCATGCACTAATCCGTTCCTAAATTTTGCAGAGAAGAAGTAGGAACAAGAAGTGATGCAGCTCGTTTTTGTTGTTTTCGGCTCCCAAAACATTTTTTTTGCATATCTCCATCATACAGAGTAGGATAGATATGATCTAGGATAGGTTGGGGTTTTGGAACACTCCAAATGCAACGATGATGTCCATTTTTTGAAATTCTTATCATATTTATAGAAAATGCAACATCAACAAGTTTGTGTTGTGTTTTTGAGCCAAAAAACGGTGTTTTTGGCATATCTCTCACACCCGTACTCAAACTTATGAGATCCAGGAGTCTATCCTAGGGTTTTGGCATGTCTTGGAGGCCTAGTCATATCAAAATTATGAAATTTTGAGCATTGAATTTTTTGCACCTCATGGCTTCCCCACAAGTGGTATCAGAGCTGAGGGAGCTCGTCAGCATCCCGGCCACCCCATCACGTGCAGCTCTCCTTGAACCTTGAAGTTTTTGAGCTTGAAGAATTTCTTGGCAGCATGCACATGGAGCTATAGAACCGAATCAAAGGCTTGAGAGCGGGCTTGAGAGCATGGGGATAAGCTTAGAGCAGTGCAAAGCAAGGACAATAGAGCTTGCAAGCAAGCTTGGGCATTGGAAGCAAGTCGAGGTAGTAGAAGCAAGGGAATTAAGGAAAATAGGAGTAAAATTTTGCATTTTGAATCAGGTCATGAGCTATTGAGCAATGCAGACATCAAAGCATTGCAAGCAAAGCATGTGCAAGCCTTGAAGGCTTGAAGCCTTGGCTTGAATCGGCAACAGATCCAACATTGTTGATCACACATGGGAGTAGGGTTGGAAACTAGGCAGTGTTGGCAACGCTAGCGAGTAGAGCAAGAGAAAGACAGAGAGCACTGAGCCGACCACCCACACATGCACACGCACCTTCCTTGTCAGAAGCAGAGTGCAATTTTGACATTTCTGCAGAGAATTGGGATTTTTTAGAAAACACACACCTTTTTGTGTGCAAGCCACCAATCCCACCTTTGCCCTCGACAACACCTCGACATTTCGGCTCGACTATCGTGACACCCACTCACGCACACACAAGTGTGTGTGTGTGTGTGTGTGTGTGTAAGAGAGAGAGAGAGAGCTGTGGTAGAGAGAGAGAGAGAGAGAGAGAGAGAGAGAACGAGTGAGAGAGAGCGAGACAGGGGTTTCCGACATCGACATTGGAGACTCTCATCTGACGACGGGAGGTGGCCTCGACATCGGTGAGAGTCGATTGGCTCTCGGCTACTCTTTGACATCCACATCGGTTTTTGGCATTCTGCGACGACACGACACATCAATTTCGACACCGATTTTTTGCAACTTGACACCTCACATTATGCGGTGGATTTCTGACATCCGACCCCAACATTAGCATTCCCACGTACGAGCATTTTCTCGTGGACAACTGTGCTTGCGACATGTGTGTGAGGTACAACACCTGGCATCGGCAATGAGCACACTGATTACGCTATATGGCATAGTTTTCAACTTCGACTCCTTTGGCGACTATTCAACTAGTGCACTTACATTCCCATTCTACACCAACAGCAGATTATAGGGGGATTTGGAGCCCACATACAGCAATTTCTCTAGGTTTTCAGATGCTTTACAGGCACAACGCCTTTCATAGGTGATTTTGGCATTCATTTTGGCAGTAGTTCCTCTGCGGATGACCATGCATTGATAGATGCTTGTCCTTTTGAGCACACCTAGTGCTATTTGTTGGGTTATAGGCAAGTGGACCATGGCCAGTTATGGCCGAGCACCCGCCCACTTCTATTCTTTGGTTATAAGGAAAATAAGGAGTAGAGAGTGATTACTCTCTAATGCTCCACCCATACACTGTGTATTACTCTCATCTCCTTCCCCTTTCTCCCCTTCCCTCTCTTGATACACATCCTATGGCAAGTGTATCGTAAGAAGGGAACTCCAGCTGTTGGGATCGACGAAGAGCACACACACAGAGAGCCAGCACGAAGAAGGAGATAGAAACAGTGTGTGGTGGGGCGGTACTCACACTACAATGTGTAGTTATGAGTTAGTTATTATGAATGAGTAAAAGAATGGTTGTACATGGGCGGCTGAACAACGGGTAGCCGGGCACACAGGCCTTTAACCCAACAATCTCCCACTTAAAGGCAGTGTGCCTTTAAAGTGGCCAAAGTACAGCAAAAGAAGTCAAGCCATACCCATCAGCGATCTGCAGTGTGCAAACCACTGTGAGGCTAACGACTTCGTGAGTAGGTCAGCAGGGTTATCGTCAGTGTCTACCTTGACAAGCTCTATGCGCTTGTCCTCTAGCACCTCTCATATGAAGTGATACCTCACCTCAATGTGCTTTGTCTTCGCATGGAAGACAGGATTCTGTGCCAACGCTATGGCACTCTGGCTATCACAATGTAGCATCGGAGCATCACCAGCCATACCAAGATCTCCCACTAGTCGTGAGATCCATATGGCCTCCTTGGCAGCCTCAGTGGCAGCCATATATTCAGCCTCTGTAGTGCTCAAAGCAACGCATGGCTGTAAACGTGATGCCAACGAAACCGGTCCACCTGCAACTGTGAACACATAGCCACTAGTAGACTTCCTCGAGTCCACTGACCCTGCATAGTCTGAATCTGTATATCCGCAAACAGACATATCCTTCTCACCATAACATAGGGACAACTCTAAAGTCCCTCTCAAGTATCTGAGAATACCTCTCACTGCATCCCAATGACGCTTGCCCGGGTTAGACATGTACCTACTAACCACACCAACTGCATGAGCAAGATCTGGACGCGTAGCCACCATGGCATACATCAAGGAACCAACAGCTGACGCATAGGGAATATGAGACATCTCTGCAGTCTCCAAATCTGTATGAGGTCAGTCATCATGGCCGAGTTTTACATATGGAGGCAACGAGGTACTAATGGCCTTCCCCCCTTCCATATGAAAACGCTCAAGCACCCTGTCAATGTACTCTTTCTGACTAAGAAAGAGCACCCTGCGAGAACGATCACGAGTGATCCGCATACCCAAAATATGACTGGCATCCCCAAGATCCTTCATGGCAAAGGTTTCATGTAGCCTATGTTTCAAGGCATTCACATCAGAAATACACTTCCCTGCGATCAGCATGTCATCCACATACAAAACCAAAACAATAAGACTGCCATCTGCAGCCTTGCGAGTATAGAGGCATGGGTCCTCATAACTGCGTACATAGACCAATGAACTCATGAATGCATCAAACTTACGATACCATTCATGAGGTGATTGCTTCAGCCCATACAAGGTCTTAAGAAGCCGGCATACCATCTTCTTTGAGCCATGAATAACAAACCCACTTGGTTGCTCCATGTACAAATCCTCGTGCAAGTCCTGATGTAAGAAAGCTGTCTTTACATCCATTTGCTTCAACTCCATGTCTTCTGTAGCTACCAAAGCAAACAACATACGCAAAGTAGACATCTTCACCACTGGGGAGAAGATCTCATCAAAATCAATGCCCTTCTGTTGCTTGAATCCTTTAGCCACAAGCCTTGCTTTGTACCTAGGCTTTGCATCCATTGAACACAATTTTATCTCGTAAACCCACTTGCATGGTAGTTCCTTCTTACCCTTTGGCAAAGGAGTAAGCTCCCACGTATCATTTTGGATCAACGAATCCATCTCTGACTGCATAGCCTGCTCCCACTTGAGCTTGTCAACACTAGACATGGCCTCATCATAACATGATGGCTCCCCGCAATTAGTCTCAACAATACATAATCCATAGAAGGCACAAAACCCTGAGGCTGTCTTGCACGCCGCTCTGAACGCCTCAAAAACTGTGCAAGAGGTGCATCTGGCTGTCCCACATCTACATGATCTCCCAACAAGGGCTGATCTCCCACCTGAGGGTCAATGGGCTGCTCACGAGCAGCCATGGGACCATCATACCGATGACCATCCTCCTCAAATATCACACGCCGAACCTCAACCGTTCGCGGTGATGCTCTATACATAGAGTCCTCATGAAAAACAACATCATGGCTGCGCACCATCTTCCTGTCAATAGGATCCCACAATCGATAACCCATCTCACCAGAGCTACCATAACCCAAGAAGATACATCTCTTGCTCTTTGGATCCAATTTGTTGCATTTTGCCTTAGGTACATGTGCATAAGCTTCACAGCCAAAAACACGAAGGTGACCATACGAAGGTGGCAAACCTGCCCATACCTCTTCAGGCACTTTGAAGCCCAAAGGAACACTAGGTGAACGATTTATCAAATGCACAGAAGTGGCAACTGCTTCAGCCCAAAATCCATCTGACAAACCAGCCATAGAAAGCATACTACGGACTTTCTCCTGTATAGTCTTGTTCATGCGCTCTGCCACACCATTTTGAGGAGGTGTATAGGGAGCACTAAGCTCATGCCGTATACCCTTCTCAACACATAATGTAGTGAAAGCATGAGACATAAATTCACCCCCATTGTCCGTACGTAAGCACTTCAACTTACAACCTGATTGGTTCTCAACAAGAGCCAACCATTGCTTAAATATATCAAACACCATATCCTTCTTACGAATGGGGTATGCCCATACCTTCCTGCCAGCATCATCAATGAACGTAACAAAGTACATAGCACCTCCAAGAGAAGCATTGGGCATCGGCCCACATACATCACTATGCACCAAAGCTAGCTTTTCCAAAGATCTGTGTGGAACACTCTTCTTATTAGAAGACCAAGCATGTCGACCATAAAGGCAATGCTCACAAAACTCAAAACCACCAAATCTGAAACGGGAATGTAATCCGCACGTGCCAACAACTTCAAACCTTTCAGTGACATATACCCCAAACGTTGATGCCATAAAGAATCAGGAGGTTGCTCAGTGATCCCCACAATGTGATCAACCACACTAGCTACACAAAGGAAATACAACGTATTCCTCTTAGCACCTTTAACCAAAACAAGGCTGCCCTTAGTGATCTTCCAACCTCCATCACCAAAAGATACATTGAAACCAAGTGAATCCAACTGACCCACACTAATCAAGCTTTTTGCAAGAGCCGGCACATGACGCACACGATGCAAGACAAATGTAGTAGAATTTGGCAAAGCCAAATGAATATCCCCAATGCCATGAATCTGCATAGAACGCCCATCGGCAATCCTGCCAGTACCTGTGCTCGAAGAATCATAGTCATGAAACCACAACCTATAAGGCGTAACATGAAAAGAAGCACCACTGTCAATGACCCAATCCATAGGCATACTACTCTCATGAGTGAGAAGAAAAGCATCATCAAAATAGGATGCAAGCAACACATCACCAAGCTCTTCACTAGTAGCACTAGTCAGAGCACATACATGGTCATCTTGAGAGCTACACTCTCCCTGTGTTGCATTTAACTTCTCAATCTTGACATTGGGCTTAAGCTTGTCCTTAGCATCATGGTCTTTCTTCTTACCATCTCCATTTTCCCTTTTCCACTTGTAGCAATCCTTTTTGAAATGGCCTTTTCTACCACCATGAAAACATCCTACATCCTTTTTTCTTGTGCCTGCACGGGACTTGCTTCTAGATTTACCCCTGTTGGACTTATACTTGTCCATAGTCCTGCCTCTGACAACCATTGCACTAGAAGACTTACTACCTGCATTATTGATTAATCTCTTCCGTGAGAAGACTAGACTCCACATTAGTACTTGTCAACTCATCCACAGGAACCGAGTTACTTATGGTTGTCCTAAATGTGTCCCATGGCTCAGGCAACGTGACAAGTAAAAACATAGCTTTTACGTTGTCCTCAAACGTAATTTTCTACGTAGCAAGTTGGCTGAAAATTGTATTGAACTCATTCAAATGCGCATTCATGGAAGCACCTTCCTCCATTCACAAATCAATAAGCTTTTTAATCCAATACACCATAGAAGCAGCCGAATGCTTATCATACATATCGCAAATCCGTTGCCATAGCTCATAAGCTCCACCCTGTGCATCTTTCACATTGTAATAAACAGACTTTGAAAGGGAAAGCCTAATGGTAGACCTGCACATCTCATCCAACTCCTCCCAATCATCCCTCTCCATGTTCTCTGGCTTAACTCCCTGCAACTTTAGAGGTCGAATCTATTTCTTCTGCACCAAGACATCCCAAATCTGATCTTTCCTATATGAAAAGTTAGCACCATCCAACTTCTCAATATTGAAAAATGTGTCCTCTTTAGTGCCCATTACAACAAGAATGCAACAATCAGAAATCTGTAACCAACCAACAAACTGCCACAACAAAGTAGTGCTGCAAATCTGACAACACCTGCTGCTCAATCAAAGAGCAAACGCATAGAGTATAAATCAGCCCATAATATGGTCAAAAAACGTACGTAGAAATCCACAAACAAATGCATAAACCTGTGACACCTGTAACTCAACCGGCCTAGGCAAATCGTGCCACAAAATGCATCAACCATGAGTTGTCATAGAGGCATAAACATACTCCATGTCTGAATAACCACAATAGAGACATAAGCTGACCAAGCTTACACAAATCCGTGAGCCTAAATGGATCCAAGTGAGCATATAACCAATGCACAAGCTCAACGAAGTCCAATCTCTACTGTCAACCAAGTACCTGTCTGTACTCAAACCGCAACACTGCAAGCAAGAGCAAACCCGCTCTATGTATAAGTGAACCAAATCTCCACAATATCATGCATAAAGAGTGTCTGTCAAACTGCCATATCCACATCCATCAACATACATACATCCATCAACATACATAGATGATGTAAACCTGTAGCTCAAGAACACGCATAAACAGACTGCCCAGAAAAGTAGAAGCTCCCACTCAAACCACAACCATATACATGGCTGTCCCGCAGTCAAAATACATGTTTTGTAACCATAGAAGAAACCTGTATCCAAAGCTCCCTGTAACCTGTACCTGTACCTGCACCTGTACCTGTAGTTGAAGAAGACAATGCCGCCAAACTCCCACTCTGTCTGTGTGTATGAGGCCACTCCAAGAAGAGGCTACACACTCTCAAATGAGTTGTGGGCTCACGTAAGTGGAAGACACTGCAGCAATGGCACCTGTAATGGCTATGGAAGCTCTGGTAGCAGAAAACTACCAAAGAGAGCTGGAAAAACGTAGCTCCTAGTCTGTAGCTCGGATGGGATTTCTGATGGCACAAATGGCTCCGAAAGAGGGGTTAAACTCTAGGACACATGTTGAAAATACTCGCGGAGTGCTGAACCTTCCAATGCCAATCTCGGAAAAACCTTTTGCTCTTTAGAAATGCGTGCCTGCACGAGACCGAAAAATGGCAATGAAATAGCAGCAATTTCCAGCACACTCAACAATGATGATGAAGCTCTCAATGCTCTCACAACCAAGCTCTGATACCACTTGTTGGGATCGAAGAGCACACACACAGAGAGCCAGCACGAAGAAGGAGATAGACACAGTGTGTGGCGGGGCGGTACTCACACTACAATGTGTAGTTATGAGTATAGTTATTATGAATGAGTAAAAGAATGGCTGTACATGGGCGGCTGAACAACGGGCAGCCGGGCACACAGGCCTTTAACCCAACACCAGCTACCTATATCACCGAAGGTATCTAAACATTTGAGAATACCCAGCTCAAAGAAAGCCTCATGCAACACCCTCCAAAGGCTATTTTGGCAGTTTTCTCAACGGTTTTTGAGACTCCGACCAAAAGAGCCCTTTTGAGACCGTGGCTATCGTTTTGTGTCTACTTTAGCCTTTGGAGGGTCATTGCATGTTGTTTTCTTTGATCTGGGGTATTCTCAAATGTTGAGATACCTTCGGTGATACAGGTAGCTGGAGTTCCCCTCTTACGGTACCCTCGTCCATAGGATATGTATCTGGAAGGTGTGTTTTTTACGCCGAGTTGGCGGTCACACAATAGTGTTTTTAAGAAATTTATGCGAGTGGTAATTTTTTAGCAGTTTATGCGCTTACTTTTGTACTATCGGGTTTGAGAATTAGCTCCCGGTACAGAGGAGACTCTGCTAGATTTTTCTCGCGAGACCATTTTATGCGTTCTTGGCACTTCTATCTGTTCTTACACAATGAATTTACTACTTTTGGTTTGAGTTTTTACTCTTCTTCTAGGGGAAACTCTGCCAAAATTATCCCAAGAAATTCACCATAAGAATTTTGGCCACATTCTCTTGATTCATGGTTGCTAGTAGTGCTTCCGAAAGAGAAGAGTACTACATCAAAAAGTTTGATCGCACAAACTTTGCTATTTGGCAGCAGCGTATGCAAGATGTTGATCAGCAAAGGCTTGATAGTACTCTTGCGTGAAAGAAGAGAGAATGTGTACATTGATGAACAGTGGGAAGACTTGAATGAGCGTACTATGGAGACCATTCGCCTGCACCTTGGTGAATCCATTTACTTTATAATAATGGAGAAGACCAATTCCAAAGACTTATGGGGTGCTCTATGTGTAGCATGGGATGGCAACAATGCCTCGAACAAGGTTTGTTTGATGAAGAAGCTTATCCATATGAATATGAAAGAGGGCACTAATGTTATTTCTCACTTGAACGAGTTCAACAACATCTTTTTGCAAATACCTCAAAAGGTCTCAATTTTGGTGATGAAATGAAGGCTATTTTCTTGCTATGTTTGCTACCATTGTCATGGGATCCCTTCAACACAGCCATAAGCAATATTTCACCTAATGGCAAGCTAGTTTGATGAAGAAGCTTATCCATATGAATATGAAAGAGGGCACTAATGTTATTTCTCACTTGAACGAGTTCAACAACATCTTTTTGCAAATACCTCAAAAGGTCTCAATTTTGGTGATGAAATGAAGGCTATTTTCTTGCTATGTTTGCTACCATTGTCATGGGATACCTTCAACACAGCCATAAGCAATTTTTCACCTAATGGCAAGCTAGTTTTCAGCGATGTTGCTAGTGTGTTGTTCGTTGAGGAGATGGGATGTCAATCTCTTGATGCAGGTGGGCATGGTGATGCATATGTGGCTAGTGGCAATTGTGACAAGCAAAGGCAGCGTGGTCGTATCCACGGTCATTCTCAGCATCGCATGCAAGGTCGTAGCAAGAGTCGCGACAAAGACAGGAGAAATGTTGATTGTTACTACTGCCATGAAAATGGACACTTGAAGAGAGATTGTTGTAATGCAGCATGATAAGGACAAAGAGAAAGCGAAGTCTGACAAATCTAAAAGCAGCGTGAAAATTGAAGAGATTAATGTGGTTGAGTATCCAACCATTGAGATAGTTTTTTATGTGCCAAATGATGTGTTGATTTTCACATTGGATTTGAGTCATGATGCATTGTTAGCTCTTGACGAGTGTTATACGCAAAATTGGATTGTGGACTCAGGTGCTAGCTTTCACGTGACTCTTCACAAGGTTCTACGTACACTGCCACGCATGGCACAGTGAATCTAGGCAACTCGTATGAGCTTGATATATGCGGTGTGGACAGCATCAAGTTTTCTATGCATAATGGCATTGAGTTTATGCTGCGTAATGTCAGACATGTACCCAAATTGACAAAGAGCTTTTGATGTCAATTGGGCAGCTGGATGATTTTGGTTACACTACCATATTTGCTCATGGTTCTTGGATTATCATGAAGGGAAATCTGGTCATGCTTAAAGGCCAGAAGTCTGGCTCATTGTACTCACTTTATGTCTCTTCCGTGAAAGAGAATTCTATTTGTATAGCCGAGCTGCCGTCTACAGAGCGGAGGGTGAAGTTACACTCACGCTTCACATTACTTGGGCCACATTAGCATTCAAGTGGGAGATTGTTGGGTTATAGGCCAGTGGCCTGTGTGGCCTGTTACGGTAAGATGACCTAACAAAGAGCTTAGCCTCATAACGGTTTGCACATTGCATAAAGATGATGGGTGTAGGGAGAAGCTACACTCACGCTTCATGTTTGTATAGCTGTACATAATAGCCCCTACATTCTTTAGCCACTTGGGCCACTTGGCCTTCAAGTGGGAGATTATTGGGTTATAGGCCAGTGACCTATGGCTAGTTACGGCCGGGCACCCACCCTCTTCTATTCTTTGGTTATAAGGAAAATTAAGGAGTAGAGAGTGATTACTCTCTAATGCTCCACCCATACACTGTGTATTGCTCTCATCTCCTTCCCCCTTCTCTCCTTCCCTCTCTTGCACCCGCACAACCGTTCCATCACTATTGATCTCTTTTGAGAGCAGATATCCCTGCAAGGATCCCTTTTAACTGCACGCAGCAGTTCTTGGCGCTTGTTCATGCGCAGTCACTCGTGTACATTGAGTTATAGTTGCTCCCTATGTACGTTGTTTGTGGTGCCAATTTGGTGTGATACTATGGCAATTTTCTTGGCCTTTTTGGAGACTTGGACCGAAAGAGCCCTTTTTGAGAATATGGCTAGTAGTTTTGAGTCTACTTTAGTCTTTGGAGGGTTGTTGCGTAAGGTTTTCTTTGAGCTGGGGTATTCTCAAATGTTGAGATTTCTTTAATGATACAAGTAGCTATAGTTCCCCTCTTACAATACCATCGCCATATATAGGATATGTATCTAGACGGTTTCTTTTGCTTTTGAATTGGCGGTCACACAGTAGTTGGTTTTGACCATTTTATGCCCATTGGTTATTTTGAGCGCTTACTTTTGTCATGTCGGGTTTGAGAGTTTGCTCCCCGTATAGTGGAGATTCTGGTCGATTTTTTCTATGAGTCCATTTTATGCGTTCTTTGCACATTTGGTTGTTCTTACACAGTGAGTTTACTACTTTTAGTTTGAGTTTTTGTTGGGGAAACTTTGCCAAAATTATCCCAGGATATTCGCCATAAAGTTTTGGCCACATTCTCTTAAGTCATGGTTGTGAGTAATCCTTCCAAAAGAGAAGAGTACTACATCAAAAAGTTTGATGGCACAAACTTTGCTATTTGGCAGTAGCATATGCAAGATGTTTTGATCAGCAAAGGTTTGATAGCACCCTTGTGTGAAAGAAGAGAGAATGTGTACATTGATGAACAATGGGGAGACTTGAATGAGCGTGCCATGGCAACCATTCAATTGTAGCTTGGTGGATCCATTTACTTTACCATAATGAATAAGACCAATGCCAAGGATTTATGGGATGCTCTATGTGTAGCATGGGATGGCAACAATGCCTCAAACAAGGTTGTCTTTATGAAGAAGCTTATGTACATGAATATGAAAGAAGGCACTAATGTTAGTTCTCACTTGAATGAGTTCAACAACGTATTTTCATAGATTACTTCAAAAGGTCTCAATTTTTGTGATGAAATGAAGGCCATTTTCTTCCTATGTTTGCTACCATCGTCATGGGATACTTTTAATATAGCCATAAGCAATTATGCACCTAATGGCAAGCTAGTTTTCAGCGATGTTGCTAGTGCATTGCTCATTGAGAAGATTCGACGTCAATCCCTTGATGCAAGTGGGCATGGTGATGCATATGTGGCTAGTGGCAATCGTTACAAGCAAAGGTAGCGTGGTTGTAGCCGCGGTCGTTCTCAAGATTGTAGGCAAGGTCGTAGCACAAGTCACGACAAAGACAAGAGAATGTTGAGTGTTACTATTGCCATAAAAAGGGCCACTTGAAGAAAGATTGTAGCACAATGTAGTGTGATAAAGGCAAGGAGAACGAGAACTCTGACAAACCTAAAAGCAGTGTGAAAATTGAAGAGCTTAATGTGGTTGAGTCTCCAGTCATTGAGCCTGTTCTGACGTGCCAGATGATGTGTTGATTTTCACATCGGATTTGAGTCCTGATCCATTGTTAGCTCTTGACGAGTGTTATGCGCAAGATTGGATTGTGGACTTAGGTGCTAGCTTTCATGTGACTCCTCACAAAGAGTGGTGTTATGTATACACTACCACACATGGCACAATGAAGCTAGGAAATTCTTATGAGCTTGATGTATGCGGTGTGGACAAAATCAAGTTTTTTTATGCGTAATGGCACTGGATTATTTGGGTTACACTACCATTTTTGCTCATGGTTCTTGGATTATCAAGAAGGGGAATCTGGTCATGCTTAAAGGCCAGAATTTTGGCTCACTGTACTCACTTTATGTCTCTTCCATGAAAGAGAATTCTATTTTTGTAGTCAAGCTTCCATCTACAGAGTTCTGGCTCATTGTACTTATTTTATGTCTCTTCCATGAAAGAGAATTCTATTTGTGAAGTCAAGATTCCATCTACATAGTTGTGGCATAGCCGGCTAGGTCATACGAGTTAGAAGGGAATGAAAGTCTTACAACATTCTGGTTATATCCCTGTGTTAGATTTTCTAACTTCTCTTTATGTGAGCATTGTATCTATGGCAAACAGACTAGGTTGACATCATCACCTTTAAACAAGGAGTTAGGGAGACCACTAGATCTCGTTCATAGCAACTTGTGCGGACCTATTCAAGTCAAGTCTCTAGGGGGGGCATTATGCTTCCTGACATTCATAGATGACTCTACTAGAAAGGTGTGGGTTTATCTTTTGAAGCAAAAGAGCAACGTCTTTACTGTCTTCCAAAAGTTCTTAGCTCTGGTCGGGAACTAATTGGGTACAAAAGCTTAAAGCTTTGCAAAGTGACAATGGAGGCGAGTACATCTCCTTTGAGTTCAAGGACTTTTGCAGTAAATGAGGCATTAGAAAACAGTTTACCATGCCTTACACACCCGTCCAAAATGGTGTGGCTAAGAGGATGAATAGAACCATTCGGAAACGGGTCACTTCTATGTTGTCTATGGCCAACTTACCTTAAGAATTTTGGAGAGAAGTTGTTACGACGTCTACTTATTTGATTAATTGGTCACCTAGTACACCATTAAAGTACAAGGTTCCGCAAGAAACGTGGACAAGTAAACAACCCAATTATGACAGGTTACATGTATTTGGGTGTGAGGCATTCTCACATGTGCCAAAAGTGCTTAGACAAAAGTTGGACCCCAAATCACACAAGTGTATCTTCATTGGATATGGTGTGGACAGAGAGATGGGATGTCATCTCTGGCACCCGGAATCCAAGAAGTTTATACGAAGCTCACAGGTGATAGTCAACGAGTCTAAGCTGCATAATCAGTCAATGAAAGACATTGAGTATCATAGAGTACGGTTTGAGGATGTTGCCTCACCGTCAGTTATACAGAATATTGGACGTGCTAACGATGCACCTTCCACTAGCACACACACACACACACACATGTTGCTCCAGAGAGAGTGGAATCCAACAGTATAGCACTTTGGAGATCTACTTGTACATCTCGTGCACCTGAGTGTTTTGAGCCACGATTGGACTATTTGCTAATCATTGGCTACAGTGAACCCACTTCCTATGAAGAGGCCATTCAAATGGATAATAGTGTGAAGTGCAAAGAGGCTATGCAATCTGAGTATAGCTCGATCTTGGCAAATGAAACTTGAGAATTGACAGAGTTACCTGCGGGTAAATAGGCATTGCCATGCAAAGGGGTGTACAAGAAGAAGTATACCATAGATGATCCCGAGCCTAAGTATAAGGCTAGAGTGCTAAAGGGTTCAAGCAAACTAAAGGCGTGAATTTCAATGAAATCTTTTCTCTTGTGGTCAAGATGACTACATTGCATCTTGCGCTTGGTCTAGTAGCCATCGAGGACATGGAATTGGTCCAAAAGGATGTGAAGACAGTGTTTCTTCATGGGGATCTTGAAGAGGATGTCTACATGAAACAGCCAGAAGGTTTTGCGATAAAGCTTGAGAAGCCAACACGGGCTAAACTAGTGTGTACACTCAAGAAAGCTTTGTATGGATTAAAGGAAGGCTCAAGGCAATGGTACATCAAGTTCGATAAGTACATTCAGTCCCAGGGTTACGTACGGAGCCAAGAGGATCACTGCTTGTACACAAGGAGGTTGAACAATGGTTCCCTCATCATTTTAATTTTTTACATGGATGACATGCTCATAGCTGAGAAGTCAAAACATGAGATTGCATTTTTCAAGGATACCTTAAGCAAGCAGTTTGTTATGAAAGATTAGGGTGATGCACATCACTTTCTTGGTATGCATATCAAGAGAGATCGCAAACGTGGTATACTTGAACTTTTGCAGGAAGAGTATGCTCACAAAGTCTTGCAACGTTCTAATATGCAAGGGGGGAAAGCATTGAGTACCCCAATGGCTGTATACAAAAAAAACTTAGCAAGCATGATTGTCCCAAATCAGATGCTGAAAAGACAGAGATGGCAAAGGTGTTGTGTTCTTCGGCAATTGGCAGTCTCATGTTTGCCATGGTTGGCACATGGCCAGACATTGCATATGTAGTGGGAGTGTTCAGTAGGTATATGGCAAATCTAGGTAGGAATAATTGGAAAGAAGTGAAGCACATCTTGAGATACATCAAGGTCTCGGCCAACAAGTGCTTATGCTTTGGGAACAGTGATGCATCCATAGTTGGATAAACTGATTCGGATTATGCGGGTTGTGTGGGCACTCGGTGATCCACATCTGGCTATGTTTTCTTGTTTGCTAGAGCGGTAGCCTCTTGGAGATCATGTCTCCAGAATTGCATTTGTCTTCCACCATTGAGGCAGAGTATGCTGCAATTTCTAGTTCTAGTAAGGAAGCTGTGTGGTTATCTCGTCTAGTGGGAGACTTGGTATACACCAGTCTCTCGTGCTACATTGCAACAGTTAGAGTGCAATTGTGTTAGCAAAGAACCCTATGTTTCACTCCAAGTCAAAACACATAAATGTCAAGTATCATATGGTACGAGACATTTTGGCTAGCAAACGCATTGAGTTAGCCAAAGTTCACACAGATGAAAACCCAACGGATGCTCTAACGAAGAGCTTAGCCTCAGAGCAGTTTGCACATTGCATAGAGATGATGGGTGTAGGGTGAAGCTATGGTCATGCTTCATGTTTGTATAGTTGTACATAATAGCCCCTACATTCTTTAGCCACTTGGGCCACGTTGGCCTTCAAGTGGGAGATTGTTAGGTTTCAGGTCCCGTGGCCAGTTATGGCCGTGCGTCTGCCCACTTACTTATCCTTATTTGGTATAATGACAATAAGGAGTTCAGACACATTACTCTCAATAGCTCCACCAAAGTGTAGTATCTTCTCCTTCCCCCTTCTCTCCTTCCCTCTCTTACACTCACCGAACGGCTTCCCCACAACACTGTGGTGCTATTTGAGAGAGAATTTACCTTGCATTTGTGTTTGCAAGTCATTCTTTGGGATGTGAGTTTCGGAATGTTACACATTCAGATGTGGCTTTGTACTCATTTTGACTGTGTGGGTCATTTCAAAGAGTGTGTAGCATGGTTTTGTGCAATTATGCTATGTATGTATATGGGGATACATATTGATCTTGTTATAGCTCATAAATAACATGTTCACAGATTTAAAGGTGTCTCTTGGACAGATGCAATCATCCATAGAGCCACTCATTCAGGAGTAAGTTAGTTTGCCAAGGTTTTGGCAGGTTATATATAATCACATGTGGATTTGTTTACTAAGACATTGAGTGTCTATTCTTGCTTTATGCGGTTTTGGTGAGACTTTTGAGTTTTTACTCAGTTTTCAGGAGAAACTCTGTCAAATTTTTTCCGAATTCTCACCATGTTTTATGTGTATCTGCAATTTACTCTCTAATGGTTTAGTAGTCAAGTTTGACTCCCACTGTTGACAACTCTTGTCAGTTTGGACATGGGCCATTGCAGCAAGGATTGTCAGTCGTATGATGATTGACACTAGCATGATTCATCATGGAGCTTTGCAGACCATACAGAGTTGTCTGCAGTACCTACATGTATGCTCTAGCATAGATACGCACGCTTACCTATCACTAGAGCCTATACGACTGCATGTAGATCGAGAGAGCGAGCCAGTGGGCATAGGTTGAGAGAGTCTCTCACCTAGTTTCTTGTACTACATACTAGTAGTTTAGCTTCTCAAGAGTGGAAGTAACTGCATAAGATGTAATGTAATCTAAGCACGACCTAATATGAATCCCATATGAATAAGCCATGTATGGAGAGGTTTCCCATAGACCTAGTAAACGGACTCTAGAGTTGAGTTTGAATCCTCAAAATTTACCCTCAAAGCAATGCAATAAGTTCTTTGGTATAAAATCTATCCAACCAGAAAAAGAAACAAAGACTAAAGATCACTTGTTGTTTAATAGGACTGAAAACAAAGACTGAAGATCATTTTTTCCTTCATAGGACCAAAAACAAAAATATTCAATAAACATACTGCAAGCTAGATAAATTACTTACTGATCTCTCATGTCTTGACTTTCTTAGCCTAGATATTTCTAGGTGTTCTGTAAGAACACGAGTCCTACGGGCAAGGCCACCGGTATGACTGGATAGTGTGTACGCTAGGGGGAGGCTATAAGATAGCATGGTTGGGTGGAGACTAGCACACGGCATCACTCCCCTCCTTTCAGTGGTATCAAAGCTATTTTGAGAAAGGGGTTGCATATGCATGTGACGCACATCTCCTCTTCCATGATCCACAGGAAATAGACGGGGAAGACGATAGTCCACAACACAGCAAAAGAGAAGAGAGACACAGAGTTTTGTGCGTAGCTTGCGTGGACAGACAACAAGCAATAGCCGCAGCCCCCCCCAATCGCTCTCCACAGCAAGCAACCAAGGCAAACTCGATCGGCAACTCTACGGCACCGAGGCTCCATTGCCATTGGCTACGCGCGTAGGAAGGCCCTCTAAACCCTTGCGTGAAGGAGAGTTTATCCCACCCCATGAGGGTAAGAGGCAAACACCCTACCATCCAAGCTATTAAGACTTGTTCTATACAACAAGGAAAGATAGCATACTTGAGTTGACAGAGAAAGCTAGAAAGAAAGGAAAGCTACAAACTTCAAGGAAGTAATTTCACCCTTTGTTTTCACTCCTTAGAGAAATACAAGTTTTCTTCCAAAATTCCTTTTTCTTTAAGAAAGAAGCTTCACAAGTGAACAAATTCCTTCGCAAAAACAACAAGTTTTTGTGAAGAATCAACGAAGGTGTTCTTACAAAGAACAAGACATGAAGCGCTACAATTTTCGCAAGGCGAGGATTGCATGCAACGCAAAAGTCGCCAAGCATAAAAAACACAACAACTTCAAGATTTACACGGTACAAGTTGACGTTTTCTCTCTCTCTCTCTCTCTCTCTCTCTCTCTCTCTCTCTCTACATTAGCGTGTGTTTACCATGACCAAGAGAGGAAAGGAAATGTTTCCTACCCTAAGAATACTTTTGCTAAGAGCAATTCGGGTAAGAGCGAATGGCGAGGTAGATCTTCCTTACATTCTAAGAGGAACAAGAGATAATCTACCTCTCCGTGCCCTCAAGAGGCTAAGAAGCCTAAGAAATCATGAGATACTCCACGTGGATCTTGTTGAAGATGATGAAACAGGAAACAGAAGGAAGACAGCAACTCAGAGTAGGAATAAGATGGAGAAGGAGAAGACACAGAGCTTGTGTACGAGATCTCTGTAGTCTGTCTCTCTGTATTGGAATAATAATTTGTCTATAACTCAGAGCTACAAAGCTTATATGAAACCCTAAGAGATAAGGTGTCCTTTCACACCAAGTGTCCAGGGGGAAAAACCCAGTGGGAGAAAAGTGCCCCTGGTGAAGCGCGTATACACACTAACACTACTACATGTCTACAAATCCCCCCTGTAGTGATAGTGTGAATCCGTACAAGGTAGCAGATCATCATGTGTATGAGAGTAAGCCCAAAGCTTTTCGGAAAGCTTCAAACTTTTCTCGTGATAACGCCTTCGTAAATAGATCTGCAATGTTATCCTGTGTAGGACAGTAAGTTAGTGTGATCTCCCCTGCATGTAGCCTTTCCCTGACATAGTGGTAGTGAACCTCTATGTGCTTTGTTCTTGCATGAAATACTGGATTCCTTGCAACTGCCATAGCACTCTGACTGTCAGTGAAAATGGTAGTGGGTGCCTGTTGACACTCACAAAGATCTGCCAATAACCTGCGTATCCATACACAATCAACTGTTGCCGTGAAAGCTGCCCTGTACTCAGCTTCACAAGTTGATGTAGCCACTGTGGGTTGCTTCTTGCTTAGCCAAGATATACATGCATTTCCCAAGAAAAAACAATTGCCACTTGTGGAATGTCGTGTGTCAAAATCACCAGCCTAATCTGAATCGCTGTAACCAAGAAGCTGCATAGAACTGTGCTTTCCATACATATCCCCCCTTGGAAAGAACATGGCAAGATTAGGGGTACCTGAAAGGTAACGAAGTATGCGCTTCACAGCCTGCCAATGATGCATACCTGGGCTGTGCATAAATCTGCTTGCTTGTGAAACCCCAAATTGAATGTCTGGACGAGTGTTGCCTGCCAAATATATCAAGCAACCAACGGCTGCTGCATAAGTATGTACATCAAAAGGTTCTCCAGCATCGTGCATGCTCAACTTTGATCCAGTTTCTACGGGTGTAGAGATTGGCTTACAATTTTGCATACCAAACTTGTCCAAAATTTTATGCAAATATTTTGCCTGCAACATGTATATGCCATCCTCTGATTGCACAAACTGAATACCCAAGTAATAATGTAGCAAACCAAGATCAGACATCTCAAAGGTTTTTCTCAAAGCATCTTTAAACGCTTCAATTTCATCTGCAGTATTGCCTGTAAGAAGCATATCATCCACATAAAGTGTTAGCATAATGAGAACTCCATCTCTCTTTTTGACATACAAAGTACTTTCTGTTGGACTATTCTGAAATCCCTGGCCAATCAAATAAGTATGTATCTTCTCATACCATGCTCTTGGAGCCTGTTTGAGACCATACAAAGCTTTACGCAATCTACATACCTTTTGCTCTTGACCTTTTACAACAAAACCACTTGGTTGAATTACATAAACTTCTTCCTGCAAATCACCATTCAAAAAAGCAGTTTTGATATCCAACTGATGCACTTTCCAACCATGATGAGCAGCAATTGCAACTAGTGATCTAACTGTGGACGCACGAGAAGTAGGAGCAAAGGTTTCATCATAATCTATGCCTTTCTGTTGCGCATAGCCTTTTGCCACAAGCCTTGCTTTGTACCTGTCAACAGTACCATCTTGTTTCCTTTTTACCTTAAAAACCCACTTTGTACCAATAGGCTTTTTACCTGTAGGCAAGTCCACTAGATCCCATGTATGATTCTTATGAATAGAATCAATTTCTTGCTGCATAGCATCTTTCCACTGAACACACTCTAAAGCTTGTTCAAATGAATCAGGCTCATCTGCATCACAAAGAGTGCTAAAGCAAGCCAAATCTACTTACTCTCTGCCAAAAGTAGTACCAGCACGTGTTTTCCGTGGCAACGGTGCATCCAACTTGCTATCCTGCAAAGTTTTCTGAACCCATTTAGGCAAGGTTCTTTCTTCCCTGAGAACTTCTTGCTCTTCACGCACAATTTCCTCTACATCATGAGGTGTCACATGCTGATCAAAAGATTGATCAAGATTATCAACCTGTTGTGATTCTTGATTCTCCACAAAAGAAGGAAGCAAACCTTCAAATACATCATGTTTCTGCATATGAGGTACATCAAAAGCAACCATAGGTTGAGCAGTAGTTTCTGCAAAAATTACATCACGACTTTCAAAAATCTTGTTTGTAGCAGGATTGTAAAGTCTATAACCTTTACTTCCACTACTGTACCCCACAAATATACATTTGATTGCCTTATCATCAAGCTTCCCACGTAACTGCTGAGGGATGTGAGCATAAGCAAGACAACCAAAAACACGAAGATAACTGACTGAAGGTTTTTTGTCATACCAAGCTTCATATGCAGTAATGGTCTTCAAGGCACGAGTAGGACACCTGTTCAAAACATGTGCTGCACAAGCAACTGCCTCCATCCATAGCTTATGAGGCAAACTCTTAGCCTTGAGCATACATCTAGCCGTCTCCATTAAAGACCTGTTCTTCCTTTCTGCAACACCATTCTGTTGTGGTGTGTATGGCATAGTGCATTGGTGTTTAATGCCTTTCTTTCCCAAAAAATCCTTAAATGCACCTGACATGTATTCACCTCCTCGATCGGTACGAAGAGTCTGTACTTTGCAACCTGTTTCATTTTCAACCATGGCGACATAATGTTGAAAAACTGCAAACACGTCTGACTTTGCTTTGAGTGGATACACCCAACAAAACCTGGAAAAGTCATCGATGAAGGTCACAAAATAAAGGCTGTTTCCTATAGATGGCGTCCTCATAGGACCACATACATCACTGTGTACAAGCTGCAACTTTCGTGTCGCTCTAACTGAACCATCCTGCGAAAATGCAAATCTGTGCATCTTTCCAAGAACGCAACCTTCACATACATGTCTTGGTGGCATCTCCAATAAAGACAAATCATGCACCATATTATGACGTTGTAAAGTCATCAAACTGCCATAACTAACATGCCCGAATCTAGCATGCCACAACTCAGCATTCTGCATGGCCTGAGTCTTTGTTTCTGCAATACATACCTGAATCTGCTTTTCATAATGATCTAGCACAAATAGTCCATTTTCCAGCGTACCTGTAGTGATAAGAGAATAACCATTCTCTCGATCTCGTACAACACATTTGTCATCCTCAAAAATGACCCGAAGACCATTTTTTGCAAGAGAGGATACAGACAACAAATTCTTCTTGATCCCTGGAACATATAAGACATCTGGCAAGCATAAATCTGAACCATCTGAAATGGTAATCAAAATCTTACCAACGCCTTTGATTGGATAAGTAGCATTATTTGCACATGTCACCTTCTTTCCTGCTGGAGCTGCATCCAATGAACAAAACAAATCCTTCCTTGAAGTAATATGCCTGGATGCACCACTATCAAAGTACCAAATCATTTGTGTCTTGTCAACACTGTAAGCAGAAAAATCTGAACATACTACAAAAGCATAAGAATCCTGCACAAAGTTTGCAGACTCTTCTTTAGCTGTAGAAGAATCCCCAGAAGCTGAAACAATCAAACTTGACTCTTTCTTCTTTTCTTTAGCAATTCGCTTTTTACACTCACTAATGTAGTGACCAGGTTTCTTGCAGTAGTGACATTTACCTTTCTTCTTGGACTTGTCGGAATCACCTTTAGACTTCTCTAAAGATTGTCCTGCACTAGACTTGGAGTGATGAGCACTCTCTTTACCCCTGTTTTTGTTATGTACAACAAGAGCATGATCCATACCATCCACCTGTAAAGACTTGTTCTTACGTGATTGATCCTCCTGCAATAGCAAAGCCACTAACTCTTCAAAATGAAGAGGGTCAGGATTAGCTCGCAAAGACAGAGTCAAAGAAGTCTGAAAAGTCAAATAAGATGGTGGTAGTGAATTGAGTGTTTTGGAAACCAAGTCCTTCTCTGGAATCACTTCATCAATGCTAAGCAATTGCTCTTTAAGATCCCTGATTTTTGTAAGATGCTCGACAATATCGTCACTTTCGTCCATCTGTATTTTGTCAAGTTGTTTCTTCAAAAACTCTATTATGGCAGCATTTCTTCCTCCAAACATAGCTTGCAGAGTGTTCCAAGCATCCTCAGAAGTTCTGCAAGATCTGATATGTGGTGTGATTGTCCTCTTTATGGTTAAGGCAATCACAGCCATAGCCTGTGCATCTTTAGTATCCCATCTCTTTTGCTCTGGAGTGACTTGTGAGGGTCCTGCCCCAATAGCTCCACCACGACCAGGTGTGGCAGGTGCAATGCTACCTGGACGAACTTCATCTCCAGATACATAATCCCACAATCCTTTACCAACCAAAACATTTTTGGCCATAAAAGACCAAAGAGAATAGTTGGTACCATCCAATTTGTCTTCGGATGTAAACGCACCAAAAATCTCTTTCTCCGTAGATTGAGCCATACTGTAGATGCACACAAGAGAGCAAAAGAACCTCCAAGAGATTCACAAATCTCCTCTCCAATCCAAGCAAAACTCTACACAAAATCTCAGCACAAAGCTAAGACAAGCTGCTTCCCAAAAGAACTGTTTACCTGAAGAAAATCTGTCAAAAAGCACACCCTCTTGATCTAAACGCCTCCGAAAAGTAACTTCTGCTACGCTGCTCAGAACAAAATTCTGAGGGCTCGAACGGCTTCGAAAGGGGGGTAAAACCGCAGGTCACCTGCTCAGAATACTCCCGGAACGTCGAGGATGCTCCCACGAACAAATTTTCCGAAAACTGCCTGAAAACTGCGATTGCGCGCGTGGACGCGAAAACGCAAGTAGAGGCTCTGGAAATCACCTTGCTCTGATACCAATTGTTGAAGATGATGAAACAGGAAACAGAAGGAAGACAGCAACTCAGAGTAGGAATAAGATGGAGAAGGAGAAGACACAGAGCTTGTGTACGAGATCTCTGTAGTCTGTCTCTCTGTATTGGAATAATAATTTGTCTATAACTCAGAGCTACAAAGCTTATATGAAACCCTAAGAGATAAGGTGTCCTTTCACACCAAGTGTCCAGGGGGAAAAACCCAGTGGGAGAAAAGTGCCCCTGGTGAAGCGCGTATACACACTAACACTACTACATGTCTACAGATCTCTCATCAATGCCAATTTTGAGCGTAGCGGAATAAAGATAACTGTAGTGAGTATTTTTATGGGAATTCTTCAAGAGCATAAATAGAAGACTTGATTAGAGATAGCAACATATTTATTATACTTAATTAGCTTGGAATGAACAATACTTTGCAAGAGAGAGAATTAGAGAAATTGACAACAGTTGAGGACCGGATTTATGTGGAGCCAGTCCCCCCCTCCAAAAGGCTTTTGAATTGTAGATTCTCTCATAAAGAGAGACTTGGTACAATACAAGCTTGTGTTCCTTGAGACCTCGTTGGTGCAATGAAGATGGTTGGCTTCATGCACCACAATTATGCCCGTAATTAACTTAACAAAAGCATTAACTTGTCCCCAGCCTCAATTCCAAACCTCAAACACCTTCGAAGGTGGAGAGAGCTAGTAGGGAGTGAGGGTAGGGAAGAGGAAGAAGAAGTAGCATACGAGAAAGAAGTAGTGTCCTCCCATACCATTACTCATAGAGCATAGCATAGTATATCATAGTAATGGAGATGCAAAAGATGGCAAGCATAGCTCTGAAGCATGGCTCTTGGTTGGATTTGCATTCCAGAGCCAAGAGGTATTTATGTAGGCTCTCAACTTCTCAAGCTTGGAGAAGGAAATTAAGTCCTTGCACTTCACACAATGAGAATGTGTGTGAGTGTGTGGGAGAGAGTGTATATCCACAAGCACACCCCCTTCTTGCTTGGGTCGATCCCCCCTTCTAGCTCAAGCTTGGACTTGATTGGACCTCCACAAGCCTACCCAATTACATGCTTTAGTCATATCAAGCAACAAGGGTAGCATTTGGACAAGTGTCCTCCTTACCCCTTTAGGAGAGAGGGCTTGAATATTGCTTGGATAATTGACTAAATTTTCATTGGACCTCTTTAAGGGCTATCCAATAGGATCCAAGAACACCATGAGGGCAACACTGGTAGAGGGTTCACATGTGTCCTTGTTGCCTCCTAAGTCTTGGCTTGCCTTGAGAGTGTGTGTGAGTGTGTTCTCTCTCATCCCCCAGCTTCAAGGCTCGCCCCCTCTTATGTAGGGATCCCATTGACTTTAAGCACCTCAAGCACCTTATCCCTCAAGCATGACAATCACCTCAAGCACCTTAATAATCAAGCATGACAAGCACCAAAAGCACCTTAGTCAGCAAGCACGACAAACACCTCAAGCACCTTAGTCAGCAAGCATGACAAACACCTCAAGCTTGGGCAAGATTCCCACCTCAAGATCAACCCCTGCTTGCCTAAGGTCCTAGGTCTAAGGACTTTTAACACTAACCTTTGGAGGTCATTAATGAAGCTAACCCTAAGGTCTTTGAAGCTCCATTATCTGGCCATTGCTCTTTGATAGACCATCTCCCTTTTGGACCCATTGCCTTCTCTCCCTTTGGTCCTGTGCTGAGATAGATCTAAAAGCACATGCCTATATTCTAACTCTTGTTCCCATTTATTTTCCCACATTAAATGATGAATTCAATATGTGAAAATCATTTGCGTTAGTTAGATACTAGATTTTATGACATTCCATGTTGGAAGTTTATGCTCGGGTGACTGGGTTGTCGATCGACTTTGTAATTTGTGTCATGTAAGAGTCTTCTTTAGCTTGAGAAGAGGAAGAGGGTCACTTGAGAGCTCACTTCGCATTTATTTTTTTGTCTCAGCATCTTCGTTTGATAGTTATTCTCACCAAGTTCCAGAGACTATGATGGAGAATTTGGTTTCCATGCATGAGTCATACAACCATTGTAAGTATGGCTCTTCCCCATGAGAAGCATTTGCATGTTTCTAAGAGTTTTCTATTTGCTATAAAGCTTCTAAAGGATCAAAAAGAGATTCCAAATAAGTTAGAAGATGAAGCTTCTACATTGAGATGACTCTTTGTGCATCTACGTTTCCGATCCTACAAGGTCAAACTATTGTCTTGATTACAGAAGGTCACTTTGTTGGGACGATGAAAAGGCCACCTTTGTTAGCAAGATGCTGCATGATGATTATAATACATAAAGTCCTCTCTCTCTCTCTCTCTAAGTTGGTATTTTGTTCATACAGTTGTCCCTCTATCTCATTATAATATTCTAAATACTTATTCACGAATCTTCTAAATTTTTAAATACTTGTCCCTCTATCTCATTTTTATAATATTTTAAATACTTATTCGCGAATCTCCTAAATTAATTATGCGAGAGGTGATGGCAATCTTCCTCTTAATTTTGTGACCAAAGTTGTCTTCAATTATAACAAAGGTTTGTTGCTCTTTTTGGAGAGCTTGTGAAGCACTAACCACCTCCCCCTGGTCCATTGCAAGAAACGTAAAATGGAACTCTTTAGATAGAACGAAGAATAATCTTATATTGAAGCTTCTGTCACGATGTGATTCCTCATAGAGAGGCATCCTCAATTATGAACAAAGAGCTTATGTCAATTTGTTTTGGACGCATCTGAGACACTTTTAGTCGTACGCCTACTTGCACACACAAGATTGGTGTAGCTAGTTTGTTTTGGACTCATTTGAGACACGTTTAGTGGTACGCCTACTTGCACACACAAGATTGGTGTAGTAGAGCTGTACTGCAACTTGCATCAACCACTCAGGATCTTATTAAACTAATGAGCAAGATAGAGTTAAGATGACTATTTGTCAACCATGAATCCAGGAGAAAAACGAGGTAGTTGACATCACCTTCTGCCATGAGGCAAAAAAATGTTGGATAAACTGTGGTTCACACAGATATCAGTTTCTAATGATCACTTTCGATAGATATTTTACGGCCATATCATTAAACCTCAAAATATTTTGAACTATGGAGTCCTCTTCTGAGGCCGTGGGCGGCGACTAGCTTCTTCCAGTACACAGAGCTGGTTAAACGGAGGATGGGCTGCACAGCCTCCGCTAAGCCTCTCGCTGTTTTGCTCACTAGTAGCAAGGACACTTCACAAAGCCTACTTCTGAGAGGCACCAAAGTCACTATTGAAGCTCTCAACAGACAGTTGTTCGTAAACCCCAGTAGGATGCAGTTCCAGCGCCTTTGTCATGAACCAAGGGACTTCTGGATGCATCGGCCTGGGGTTATCATGCAAAAGACGCAGAATAATCATGTACAGAGAGACGTAGTGGTTCGGCATCATTCCCACCAGAGCACTCATTATCCTCAACATCATCAGCACGTGTATGGAGAAAGAAGTTCTTACAATGTACGCAGGGGGTTGACGGGGTCTCCTTATCTCAATCCTCACCGAGGCATTGTGATGTATCACCACAGAGATGCACATAGACACAGGATGCTGAGCTGCAGATGCGTACATATGGTAGCAGAACAAGCTGGTGCCGGTGTTGATATGAAGCCAGTCGCAGATGACGCAGCATGGGCTGATTTGGGGTCCAAGATGCAGGTGCTTCGCGGTGGGATTGCAAAGGGAGAAGCTTTAGAGGATCTCAAGTCTGCAGTTGATAGGTTGTTGCCATTTGCAGCGCAGGACGACTATCTAGTATGTGAAGCATGTCTACATGTAGCCCAGTCCTTTGCATACTTTGATGAGGAGCCCCCCAAAATCCTTTTGTACGCACAAAGAGCCTTAAGAGCTTATGAGTCCCACAGAGATATACCAGATTATCCTCGGTGTCTGTACCTCTTAGGGTATGCTTATTTCAGGTTGGAAGACTACCCAACTGCAGTATCGTACTTTGAACACTGTACCTCAGCTTTGGCTCACTTGGCGGAGATAGGGGGGGAAAATGATTATTGTAATGGCCTTAAGCCCGAAGTGCAAGCGTTTTTGGGGCGATCAAAGATGCTTCTCTCACAACATTCTCAAGCTATTACACACTACCGAAACTTTCTTGAGCTCAAGGAAAAGATTTTGGAGCCAGATGACCCTGATCTTGGCACATCCTACCTACAAGCAGCACGTGGCTTCCGAGGATTGAAGGATGTTGAGGGAGCATTGAGTGCAGCTCTCAAAGCTTTGGACATGTACACTAAGAAATTTGGTCCAGATTCTCTGGAGGTTGCTGAAGTAAGAAGTTTCCTATGTGGACTGTATTGTGACATGGGGAAGTACAAGGAGTCTTTGGCTGAAGCTGATGCAGCCAGGCCTATTTTGCATCAAGCTGAGGATGTGGAAGAAGTGGCTTATCTTGATTTCAGCATTGCAGAGTGTCTGCAACTCATGGGACGTCACCCTGAGTCATTAGCGAAGCTGGAAGAAGTTATCAAAACCTCGGAACTGACAACTGCAATTCATTTCAATGCATTACTCACAGCTGCAAGGGCTTGTGCAAGGACGAAGAAAAACGATTGTGTTAGTGAATACTGTGTAAAGGCCCAGGAGGCCATACGAAGCAGAGAGCCATCTGCCGATGCTGCATTGTCTCTGGCATTGTTGGCCTTGGTTTATGAAGAGCAAAGAGAGTGCAATCATGCAATAGATATCTTGAAACAGGCAAAAAGTATGCTAGATGGGCTAGGCATACGTCCTGAGGATGTACCAGCTTTTGCTGCTGCTGATATTGATGGAAAGATAGGGTTTCTTTTACTGCGGGTGGGAAAAGCCAATGAAGCCTTACCATACTTACAGTACTCCCTCTCAAAGAAGAAGACCTTTCATGCTCGAGAGCTGTTGTATCTGCATTTCAATCTTGGTGCAGCGTATATACAGCTGAGAAGGTTTCAAGAAGCTCCACAACAGTTGGACACTGCAAGGAGGTACTTAAGTGGAAATATTTCGGGATTGGATTCAACAAAGAGGGCAACGATGTATCACAATTTAGCTGCCCTCTACAAATCATGCCGCAGGTGTGTGCTTTCATTGTTTATGTCTTTTTGTATGAGTGTTATCGTCACAATCCCAGTGTTGTATTTAGGGTCATGGAGCATGGTTATGGAAAGCTTCTGTGTATCAGTTACGATATTGTAATTGCAGCCCACGTACTGGCAGGGCTAAAGCATGAAACACAGGGCATGGAAGTTAAGTTGTTCTGTGGGTGGGCGGAGCCGAGGGAACTTGGAGACTGCTGCATTGAAAAAACAGAGAGGGAGAGGGGCCCTCACAGCTTTTCTCAGCCAGCATTTAACTGTCAGCATCTTCCGTGTTGAAGAAGGAAGAAGGGGGTAAGCCCAAGAAGGGGATGATCCTGCAGCGTATTGTAGATCTCCTCAGGGGCAATCCAACCAGTTCAGACCAGCCCTACATGAGAGTGTTTTTCAGCCCTACCTTCATAGAACCTTGCAGCCACTAAGGTGGAATTTAGAGTTTCAGGGTCAGCCTTCCTGTGTTTTTGTTGGCCATTTCCAGCCCGTCAGGCGGAATTAGAGTGTCAGGGTCAGCAGTTCCTGCATTTTTGAAGGCCATTTCGAGCCCCAGTCAGGGCGAACTTCCAGCCCCAAGATTGGCCCAGAGTCTCCCCAAGAACTCAGGCATGACTTAGATTTTGATTAAGCACCACCAACCAGGTGATCAACGTTGAACGTTGAAATACTTTAGAAGTCCTAGCTTTCACCAAGGAGACAAACCTTCAAATCAGTCTCCTAGATCTGCTTGGTTCAGGTCATTTGCAGCTAGTAGGAGTTAGATATAAGTGCCTTTTCCTCAGTTCATCAGCCCCAAGGAGTATCTTGTAGGGTGAGTTGGATGAAGCCATTAGGTAGGAGGATATATGAGTGTTTTGAGAGGGTTGACATCCATTGCCAAGTCATCTATTGGTTGAATCTCCATTAAAGGTACATCATTTTTGCATGAGTACTACGGTCTCTAGAGAGCAAGTGTAGTAACCGAGGAACGCGTTTTTGGATCAGAAACCCCTGAAATGTGAACCGCAAGAGACGTTTTAGAAACGTGGTAACACGTGAGCATAGGGGAGAGAGAGGACCTATTCAATCTTTGGAGGAGATGGTGTGGCAGATGAGTCAAATGATGCTCATCTTTGTGATACACGGTCACAAGACACATGCATCTTGGCTTATAGCAATGTGAGTTGGATTGATGGCTCCACTAGTTCTCGGAGGAGGCGTGGCCGATCTCCAACTTCTCCTACAACGTATAGCTATTGATGACATCCCGACGTGGCATGGTGCACAGGAGATGGAGCTCTACCTTGTCCGGCTAACTCAGGCTACTGAAGGCTGGCGATTATGTACCATTGGTGGAGACGATTGTCTATCTTGTGCCGTGCGGTTCTGTGTAGAGAATGCATTTCATGGTGACCATGCTTCTAAGTTCTTGCTAGTTCCTTTTCACCCTCTATATCATCTACATCCTCCCCCTCATCATCGGCTACTCCCACACCCTCTTGTGTTGGTTGATATTGTAAGGACTTCTACTTCAATATCCTCTGTTACAGTTACACCACTTTTGTTGCTTCACGTAGGGTTAGGACATAGTTGTACAACTAGTGTGCTCCTGGGTTGGCCACCCACATGCATGGCATTTTAGGTTGCATCTGGTTTGGGCGAGCCTCCAGGCCACGTTAGCTCGTCGGGCAGTCTGTCTAGTACCCACTTTAGGGGCCATTTACAGGCGCTGTGATCTCCAAATTATTGGGTCGTGGGGTTATTAGGAGGGCTGGCTGATTTGGGATTCTAAGCCTATTTAAACAACCCCTTTCCTGCTAGTTCATATGATGGTTGTCTCTTTCTGGCATTTCGAGTATTCAAGGAAGTAGAGGAGAGCCCCCGACTATGTACCTCATTGAAGCAATATAAAAGAAATACCGAAAGGGGCACTAGGGTTTTGGGGCCAATGCTCTTTGGGAGTGGAACTCCGCCACTCTGTCCCTCGCGTGGACTGTGTGTGTGCATGTGTGTTCAATTGTTTTGAAGTGCTAAAAGTCTTTTCCAGTCCGTTTTTTTCAGTTGGCACGTTGTCTGGTGCATCGGAAGGATTTCGCTCGGATTTAGTACTCCGCACAAACACTAGGCTACTTCACTTCACTTGAAAAGAGAAACTGAATTGAAAACAATGAAGGGGAGAAATGAATTGAAATGAAATGTAATATTATCGTCTTCAAAAGGCCAAAAATGACCTATGAGACCAAAAGGTTACATGTGATGAATGATTTGAATTGTTTGACTCTGGTTTTAATACTAGTTTCAGTGATTGGTGATTTTTACTCCCGGGTGGGAGAAGTGAGAAATACTGTTTTGGTATTGTTTGAACCTCGGAACGACGCAAGTTTGCTTGGGGAGCGTTCCGTTGTATGCTAGGAAACTTCCGAACGACGCATGTTGATGCCTGGGGAGCGTTTCGTTGTATGCTTGTAAAATAATTGTTGTTGTTGTTGTATGCGTTATGTAGGAGGAGTATTAAGAAGTCTGAGCAGTGGTTACTCTCAGTACCTCCAAACGATGTAGGCTGCGGTCTAGGGGGCGTTTGGTTATAAAAGGCCTCTATATCTCCCGGCCCGGACCTTTTTAGGTTATGCGGGAGGAGTGATGAGGTTCGTTGAATATCTCTCGGTCCGGACCTTGTTAGGTTATGCGGGAGGAGTGTTCATCGGCGACTTTATGTTTCTATGTCTTGTAACATGCATATGTGGGCATTTGTGTTGCATTGTGATGTGCCAACCACTGAATATTCCTAATTGGATGAGATTGCCTGGGTATGTAATTTTAGTGCATCAAGACACCCGTGGAAGATCAGTACAGTCTGGGTGTGATGGCTAATTTTACTATGCCGGAATGTCAAGTCCCTCGGAATGACCCTCGGAAATTTTTGAGCTAACTTGAGTTGTTTTGCAGATATGCTGTAATCACGGACGATTACTCTCTTTCAAGAAGGGGAGATGTAACAAACTGCTAACGTGTCAAAGCCCTGAAGAATGGAGCCAACTTACAGATGCCGGCCGAGGGGCCTAAACCCTAAGAAGAACAAGTAGTAGAAGAAGAAGAAGTCCTACCAACTTATGAAGACCCCGTTCGATGGGCCCCAGTGACAAAGGGATTAAAATAAAGCAGGACTCACACACACACTCATGCAAAGCTGACGACGGGACAATTGTACGACGGATTTCCAAAAATTGTGCTGGCATGATGACGTGGCAGGTTATACGGATTTCCGCGTTTTGCACTGGCTGATGACGTGGCAGGCTGTACGGATTTCCGTAAATTACACTGGCAGCTTTTGGGACTAGAAGCTTCTGAGTTTTGAAGGCTTTTCATTGTAACTGCTTTTTAGGCCAAGGGCCTTTAAATATGAGGTTAGGGCTCATTCTCTGGCATGCTTCCTGGAGAAGGTGCAGAGTCTGGAGTTCCGGCTTGTACTATGTTGATGCAATATAAAGAAATACCGAAAAGGGCTGCCAAGGTTTGGGGCCAATACTCTCTCGGGTGGATTTCTGCCACTCCGTGTTGCGTGTCGTCGCTCTCTCTCTCTCTCTCTCTCAGTTCAGTTGTTATTGAAGTGCTAAAAGTTTGTTCAGTCTGTTCTTTTTTATTGGCACGTGGTGCCTGTCTTGTGACAGTACGTGGACAAGCTACTTCATGACAAGGGTTTAGTTAGCCTAGCTTAGGAAGTGTTTTGGCACTTTTGTGAGTCTGTTCGCAGACCGTGCATGTCCAGGCACTTAGAGTAGATGCATATCCTTTGGTTGCACATAGCAAGATCATCAGCAGTACCATCAGATTCCATTAGGAGCATTTTACAAGTGCACAGAACCTATTTTCTCTATTTTAGCCATTTTTCGCTTATTATTAATAAGTTACTTTGCTGGGAAACTGGGTAGGGCAAATTGAGTAAGTCAGTATATAAGAAAACCTAGCGCTAGCACTCTCTGGCAGAAGAGGCAGCAGGGACCAAGTGTCCAACAGAGCACCTTCTCAGCGAGACTCCCCCGACAGCAGAAGCCATAGCGTTTTTGCAACAGACACCAAATCTGCCCTAGCGTTTTTGAATCAGCCTCAAGCTCTAGCGTTTTGCAGATTTCAGCCTTACGACATTGCGACATGATCCTTTCGGTAGGAGATCTTCACCGCATCGGTTTCCCCGCGACAGATCAGCCCCAGCGTTAGCAGAAACAACAGATCAGCCCCAATGTTTTTGGATCAGCAAGACGCCTAGCGTTTTGCAGATTCCCCGCGACGGATTCAGCCTTTGCATCAGCGTTTTGCATTTTCAGCATATAGACACCGTAGAACAAGTCCCTAACCTTGCAGATCTCACCTTCCCGCAGCAGATCCTCGCCGCACAGTCAGATCAGCCAATGTTTGCACATTCAGCCCGCTATTCGCAGATTTCAGCATCTGCGTTTTCAGCGCGTCATCGTCACATCGTCGTCACCGCCGTCGTCACCGACATAGAGTCATAATTCAAAAGGTAAGAGATTTGCAGATTTCAGCCATTGGTGTTTTCAGATTTCAGCTGTCTCATCGTTGTCCTCATCGTTGTCGACATCGTCGGCAAGTCCATTGCAGTGTAGAGATTTGTGCAATCAATAGTAGACCGCTTTCGCCATAGAGACTAGGGCCTTCGGAGCAGGGTTGACAACATTCTGGTGTCGTATTCTTCTCTCTCTTATCTCTCAGTCTCAACACTTTCATTCACAGTGTTTACCACTTTGTTTGTGATCATTTACACTCTCTCACTAAAGAAAACGGAAGGCTCTCCCTTCCGTAAGTAAAAGGAACCCTTGAGCACAGTTCGGAGCACTCATCTTGGGCAAAGTTCAACATTCACTTCCGCTGCACCTTCCACACTTCCCCTCTCTAATATAATTGACCCTCTTTATAGCCTTATCCTTCTTTTCTTGGGAACTCTTTTTCTTTCGACTTCATTGTTGGAGGTCTTTCGGGTTCTCTGAGTCAAGATCTCATCAGTGGGGTAAAGCCAAAGGCAAGCCCCAAAAGACCGAATGTATCGAGAAACCTTGTTTCGCATGACCCATTAATTCTTGAGTAGAATTTGACTTTTGTTCCGAGCAGTAGTCTCGGATCTCTGTAGGGAGTCCGCAGCAAAACCGCTCAATCTTTTCCTTAAAAGAGACCTTCCTAAATGAAGAGGTTGGTAGAAAAGAGTCCCAAAACCTCTTGCAATAAGCCTCCACAAAATCTCCCTTGGTCATCCGAAGATGGTTCCAAGCGGTTCGTATATCCCGTTCGTACTTCCGGGTCAGCCAAGAAGAAATAAAGAGCGTTTTGAATTTCAACCACTTGATTGATTGGAGCTTCTTTCTTGAGAAGAAGAGTGGACCACCATGTTTAAGCATTGCTTTTTAGAAAAGATGTAGCCCTCCTAATCTTGGAGTGTTAGGTGTAGCGGAATGATTGTTGCGCTTTGCTCAAGATGAGTGCTCCGAACTGTGCTCAAGGTTCCTTTTAGTTCTTATGGAAGGGAGAGCCTTTCGTTCTTAATGGAAAGTGCTATGATCACGAAAAAAGTGAATGGACAATGTGCGTGCAAGTGTATGAGATTGAGAGATAGAGAGAGAAGAGAGATACGACACCAGAGACGACGTAAAACCCTCCTCCGAAGGCCCCACTCTCGTCGGCGAGAGTGGTCTACTTATGATTGCACGAAGTGGTACAATGACGATGCAATGGACTGATGCAATCTGGGACTATGCCGATGACGACGACGACTTTAGGGATGAAATCTGTGGTCTTCTAACTGCTGAAAATCTGCAAATCTTTGGGCTGTTTTGGGTGGCTGAAAATGACTGTTTTGGCTGCGTTTTTATGGCTGAAAATGGGGGTTCTTTTGCATCCAATTAGGGATGAATGGTCTGCTCTCCACGAAGGCTGAAAATGCTGTTTCTTCTGCTGTGGAATGGCTAAAAAACCAAAACGCTGGCAGATCTGGGGGCTTTGGCAAAAACGCTAGGCCAATCTGCAACTTGCTGCTGGCGTTAGTGAAAATGCTGGCTGTTGTGGTATGCTGGTGATGGTGCAACTGCAAACGCCAGGCTTGGGGGATCGTTGGCGAGGATCTGGGCTGAAATCGCCAAGGGCTGGATGGGGATGCTGAGGGAATCCAAAAATGCTAGGGGTTCTTCTATGGCGAGGATGGAGGAACCAAAAACGCAAGGAGTCCTGCTGGGGCTCTGCTGAGAAGGTGCCTGTTGAGCATGTGCTCCTGCTGCCTCTTCTGCAGAAAGTGCTAACTTGGGTTTTCTTATATATTAACTTAGCAAAATTGCCCTACCTACTTTTGTTGGAAAGTCACTTAAAAATAATAAGTGAAAAATCTCAAAAATAGGGAAAATAGGCTAAATGCACTGGAAAAATCCCCTGATTGAATCTCATGGATTCTGAAGGGAATACTGATGATCATGCTGTGTGCAAGTAGAGGAGATGCATCTACACTAAGTGACTGGGCATGCACGGTCTACGAATAGACTCACAAAAGTGCCAGATCACTTCTAAATCTAGACTGACTGGACTGACTGAACCCTGATCATGCTGTAGCTTGTCCACGGACACATAGGGCTGGATGTGTCACGTGACATCCCCTCCTTTTCAAAGTGAGGTACTGGTACCGAACTGTATGGCGTCGAGGGAGATCGCCAATAGCATCTGGAATCCTGGAAGGGACTCTTCGCCGGCCCACTCTGATGTGTGGGTCGTGCGGTAGTTGAACTTCATAAAGGTCTGCAATGCTTGCTTCTTTGGGCCGCGCCGAAAGCGACACAAAGTCTTTTGTGGCTCCTTTAATGCTTCATCTTCGTCTTTAGTCATGCTTCTTTCTTCTTCAAGAATGTCCATGGCTGAAAATTCTTGAAACCATTTCTAACACAAACCATGAACATACCCATTCCATGTAAAGTGAATGGAAAAAATCTTGTCTTCCTCAAAGACTGTGCATGCAATGTGGATGAACAAAGAGACAGAGTGCTAACCCGTTCACCACACACACGCAAACAATGAGATCGAATCTTTCTCTTATGATCTAGAGCAAGCAACTGTGGCAAAACACAATGGAAATGCCCACGCTTGATGCTCATACTTCCATGTGCTCTTTCTGCAACTGTGTCGTGCCAAGGAAGAGACATGGAATGTGACTTCCTTGAATGCATACTTTTCAGCTTTTCATGAAAAATCCGCATACATACGTGCTCATTCATGAGTGAAACCTGCTCAACATACAATATGTCATGCCTAGAAAAAGGGATCACATAACAATGCTGACGAGAATACAGGAAACGATCACGAATGAAACACTCGAACAATGCGTGCGTATCAATTTTGCAAACACATAATACTTCCTGTGAGGGTTCTTTGGACCTAGGCTCGAGAGCCAAGATCGCTTCTTCTTCGTGAACGATCGAATCTGCAACGAGGTTAGCTTCGCTAGAAAAAGCATCCACTAACACCTCATCCTGGTGAACAATCACATCTTCTTCATGCAACTCATCATGCTTGTGAGAAATCACATCTTGATCATGCAAATCATCATGCTTATCTTTGTCATCCAAACCATCATGGAAATCATTATCATTCAAATCTTCATGCTTCTCATAATCATGCAAATCCTGTGTGTCATGCTTGGGAGAAGAAGAGAGTGAGAGGGACTCCTTTTCCTGATTCGGTGCAAAGTACGCCGGCACGTGAGAAAAAAGTTGCCACAACTCTTTCATGTGTTGGTCGCCGTTCTCTTGTCTTGCTTTGTTCTCGCGATCACATTTGGCTCGTCTTTCTTTGGCTTCCAAGCGTGCTTGCTCGTGCTCACGCTCTATGGCTGCCATACCTTCTTTGTATTCACGCTCTATGGCTGCCATACCTTCTTTGTATTCACGATCTATGGCTGCCCTTCTTTCTGCGTAGGCCTTTCTTTCTGCTTCTCTTTCTGCTTTGTCTTCTGTGTGTCTGAGTTTCATTTCTGCCATTCTTGCTGCATTTCTTGCTTCGTGTTTTAAATTCTGTTGCATAAACATCAGCTCCAACTCCTCCATTCGTAGATGGGGAAGGGTCGGAAAAACCTCCTGGTGGGGAAAATTCTTCTTCGCCTCTCTCATGCTCATCACCTCCAAGCGAAGTATCCATTCCGCTTCGAGTGATGATCATTCTGAAGTCGTGGTTCTTGTGGGTTCTTGTGGTCTTGGGTTCTTAAGTTCACGAGGAACTTGGGTTCTTGGGGGTCTTGGGTTCTTAAGTCCACGAGGAACTTGAGTTCTTGCGGGTCTTGAGTTCTTGAGGTTTTCTTTCGCTTGCAAACCGCGTTTGAGAAGGATCTTCTCTTCACCCGAGTTCTACTCTTTTCTGCGGGCGCACCCCTTGGCGGCCTTGCGCTCACACCAAGGTTGCTTTTTCCCACCTCACGTCGATTGGCCGGCCGTTAAGTGCACGGTCCGCTCTGAATGAGTGAAAAGAGACACAAGGGGAGGCTGGACAAGCCCTTCTTTCTTGGGATTCCTGTCACTCTTCAACAAAACACGATTAGGAATCGACATGCCCAAGCGAACTTGGGTTCGTGCGACCATAGCAAGCAAAAAAATTCTTGTGATTCTTGTGGTTCTTTCCTTGAGTGATACAAAACACTGCCAAAGCTCTGATACCAATGTTAGGTGCAGCGGAATGATTGTTGCGCTTTGCTCAAGATGAGTGCTCCGAAGTGTGCTCAAGGTTCCTTTTAGTTCTTATGGAAGGGAGAGCCTTCCGTTCTTAATGGAAAGTGCTATGATCACGAACAAAGTGAATGGACAATGTGCGTGCAAGTGTACGAGATTGAGAGATAGAGAGAGAAGAGAGATACGACACCAGAGACGTTGTAAAACCCTCCTCCGAAGGCCCCACTCTCGTCGGCGAGAGTGGTATACTTATGATTGCACAAAGTGGTACAAGGACGATGCAATGGAATGATGCAATCTGGGACTATGCCGATGACGACGACGACGACTTTAGGGCTGAAATCTGTGGTCTTCTAACTGCTGAAAATCTGCAAATCTTTGGGCTGTTTTGGGTGGCTGAAAATGACTGTTTTGGCTGCGTTTTTATGGCTGAAAATGGGGGTTCTTCTGCATCCAATTAGAGCTGAATGGTCTGCTGTCCACGAAGGCTGAAAACGCTGTTTCTTCTGCTGCGGAATGGCTGAAAACCCAAAACGCTAGCAGATGTGGGGGCTTTGGCAAAAACGCTATGCCAATCTGCAACTTGCTGCTGGCGTTAGTGAAAACGCTGGCTGCTCTAGTATGCTGGCAATGGTGCAACTGCAAACGCCAGGCTTGGGGGATTGTTGGCGAGGATCTGGGCTGAAATCGCCAAGGGCTGGATGGGGATGCTGAGGGAATCCAAATACGCTAGGGTTTCTTCTACGGCGAGGATGGAGGAACCAAAAACGCCAGGAGTCCTGCTGGGGTTCTGTTGAGAAGGTGCCTGTTGAGCATGTGCTCTTGCTGCCTCTTCTGCCAGAAAGTGCTAACTTGGGTTTGCTTATATATTAACTTAGCAAAATTGCCCTACCTACTTTTGTTGGAAAGTCAGTTAAAAATAATAAGTGAAAAATGTCAAAAATAGGGAAAATAGGTTAAATGCACTGGAAAAATCCCCTGACTGAATCTCATGGATTCTGAAGGGAATACTGATGATCATGTTGTGTGCAAGTAGAGGAGATGCATCTACACTAAGTGACTGGGCATGCACGGTTTACGAATAGACTCACAAAAGTGCCAGATCACTTCTAAACCTAAACTGACTGGACTGATTGAACCTTGATCATGCTGTAGCTTGTCCACGGACACATAGGGCTGGATGTGTCGCTTGACATGGAGCGCTCTGAGTAATCATTAATGCCCTGCAGAAAAGGCTATGTCAAACTGTTGGATGAAGGCCAAAGCCCTCGGAGCATCTCGGAAATAGAAAAAAATCCAAATTTTATCGATTGTCCACCTTTTTAAAATTCTTTTGCTTTCTTGCTTTTATCTTCAAGGAAGTCATATTGAATGGCTCTGTGGAAGTGCTTCTTCTTTGCATAAAGGATATGATCATCTGAGTTCGAACTGTCAGAGGATGACTCCTTTGTAGAGCTGTCAGAAACTGGGCGGAATGTGGGTTTCTTTGCCTTTTTCTTGCCCTTTCCGAAGCTTTGCTTTTTACCTTTTTTGTACTCCTCGCCCGAGTCAGAAGAGCTAGAAGAACTGTCAAAAGAAGAGGAAGAAGACGAATTGGGTAGTCCTTCAAAGCGTACACGCTTCTTCTGCTTTCTTGCAGATGCAAAAGAAGATAGACGGCCCAAATAACCAGGGTAGTCAATCCCCTTCTTCCGCTTTTTCACTTGCTTTTTGGATTGATTGTTCGCGTATAAAAGCTGACTGATTCGAGTCTGAACCACCTCTTGAAGTTCTTGTTCTGTAAACATCCTCAGAGAAGGAGGTTTCTTGATTGCTGATTTGATGGGTGGTTCGGTCGCTTTTTGCCACTAAGGATCTTTGGCAAATTTAATCATCTGCTTTGTGCACTCGCCAACTTGCTGTCGACGTTCCATCTCTTGAAGTTCGTACTGAGTAGGCCGAGGTGGCCCATACACTTCCTCTGTTAATTCGGTTGAATCTTCTTCGTGATCTCCTCCCGTATCAACAGATGCAAAAGAAGTTGACTGATTCTTTTCGGAATCCATAAGTGTCATGAAGAGATCTGATTTCCCAGTAGAAGAGAAATTGGCCGTGCTTTAATATCACTGCAACAAACTTGGACACCCCAAGTCAAGATTCTACCGCGACACAACCAAGATAGTTAGATACGTAGTGTTCGGTACAAATTCGGTACGTAAGGTACGTAGTACAGAATGGATTGAGTTTTTAGGTATGTGTTTTTTTACAAAGCCTAAAACAGGGGGAACTTCATACATTTACTTATGCATTCACCAAGACGTCAAATAAAGACTAGCAAATCAACAGTACACCGTTACAAATGCCAAAAACTGGAGTCCACGACTCTAACCGAACAATGAAAACGCAAAGCTGAGATTAGCTAACCATTGATCAATGTCTACAAACAAATTGTATCAGATGTTTCCTGCCATGGTCACAAAACTAAGAGCATCAAAATAAATACATAGTGAATCATGAATACATAGGCATCTTACTGATCACCTGCAAGAGAGGAGCACTCATTGGTCAACTGCACCTTGCATGGTACCTGCAGGTTCTAACCAGAAGCGCTCAATAATCATCCGCAGAAGACGTTTTGCGATATAGTCCCCAACGCCTGAAATAGGGCTTAATTTAAAAAAAAAAAAAAAACGTGTACACTACCTATCTGTACGTACCGTACGGTACGGATATGATCCGTACGTACGTACGGATGCAACCTTGGACACAACAAAGATTCACTTCAAAACAGTTCACAAAAGACGACACGGCCCGGCGTAGTTCTGTGCCAAGAGGTATTGGCCCCAAAGACTTGCGCCCCTTTTGGTATTTCTTTTTATATTGATGTGTGTGCAAAGTACAAGAGCCCGCGGGTGCTCACTCTAAGTCTCTGCGTCCAGATGACCAGAGAAGTGAGCCCCTAAGGCTTATTTATTCTTACAAGGGATGCTCAAAAGCAAAGCCCCAAAAGCTTCTAAAAAGTTTCTAAAAGCAATTGGTCTTCCAAAAATTGCTAAAAGCAGTTAGGGTAATTTCCGGAAATGCCGTACGGCAGGCAGCGCGATTTGTGGAGATCCGTTCAGTCAGCGCAATTCGCAGAAATCCGTATGCGAGCCACATCAACAGCCGCTTTACTTAATTTTTAGTGTCCCCGGGGTCCCCTCGTCGCTTGGCCATAAGTTGGAACAACTTTTATAGGGTTGCCACGTTACCAGTTTGTGACACCGTTTGCCGTTTGCGTCGTTTCGAGGTTTTCAAGCATACAACGAAACGCTCCCCAGACATCTTGTCTGCATCGTTCCGAGGTTCAGACAATGCCAAAACAACATTTCTCACTACTCCACCCGGGAGTAAATCACCAAGCACTGAAACTAGTTTTAAAACTAGAGTCAAACATTTCAAATCGGCACCAAGACAGGTTTAAAACAGATACCATCCATTTCAAACAAATTCCAAACAGAATCAACAACAAGTTCTCAAACAGAACTCAAACTTAAAAAGCAATCTCGACTCAATCGAGCTCGAAAAGTCGACTGACTTTCCATCTTGAAACCTGCACAAAAAGTTAGGGTTAGGTTCCTTCCATAAGGTCGTAGCCGACCATAGCATGGTCCATCAGCTCTTGGATGTTCCTTTGGCGGCAATGTTAGTCCCAAGACATAGCAATCACACGGGACCTTGAAGGTTTTAGCTCGAAAAGAGACACATGATGAGAGATGTCGAGAAATAATAAATTTAAAGTTATAATGTGCTAGGATTTCCATGGCAAGCACTTCATTGTAACCCACTCTGCCAGAAGCTGCGAGAAACCATATAACTTTGGGCAAAAATTTCCTTCAAAGCTTGCCAAGTCCTTGGGGTGTGCGGCTTGGCAGCTATAGACATCAACCTTTGTATGGCACTGCTTCTGAGAAAAACTGTCACGTGACACATCCAACCCTATGTGTCCGTGGACAAGCTACAACACGACAAGGGTTCCGTCGGTCCAGTCAGTCTAGATTAGCAAGTGTTCTGGCACTTTTGTGAGTCTGTTCGCAGACTGTGCATGCCCAGGCACTTAGTGTAGATGCACATCCTCTGGTTGCGCACAACATGATCATAAGCATTCCCATCAAATCCATCAGAATCCTTCAGGGGAATTTTCTATTGCATTTAGCCTATTTTCCCTATTTTTGACATTTTTCACTTATTATTTTAAGTGACTTTTGTTGGAAAGTAGGTAGGGCAAATTGAGTAAGTTTGTATATAAGCAAACCTAGGCTAGCATTAATTGGTAGAAGAGGCAGCAGGAGCACCATTGCTCAACAAGCAACTTCTCGGCAAGAACCCTTGGTGGCATTTTCTCCTCCAAGCAAAGACTCCCCTAGCCCTAGCGTTTTTCATCAACATCGCCATAGCCTCCCAAGCATTGGCGTTTTCAGCAGGCACTAGCACCGCCAGGATAACCTCAGCCCTAGCGTTTTTCCCTCCAGGTATCATTGCCAAGAGAACCTCAGCCTAGCGTTTTCCAGAACCCCCAAGTCGCCCCATTGCATGGCATTTTTCAGCAGATAAAGAACCAGCAGATTTTCAGCAATAAAGACCAGCAAACCTGCGTTTTTCCATAGCGTTTTCGGCAGTAGCAGAATTCAGCCAGTAGCGTTTTTGGACAGCAGTACAAGAACAACAGATTTCAGCCCTTAGATCGGTCTCGCCATCCCCGTCGTCGTCATCGATCTAGCCTAGACTTGCATCAGTCACATGCATCCACTTTGTACCAGTTTGTGCAATCAATAGTAGACCACTCTCGCCAACGAGAGTGGGGCCTTCGGAGGAGGGTTTTACAACGTCTCTGGTGTCATATTCTCTTCTCTCTCTATCTCTCAGTCTCACACACTCATGCACAGTGTCCATTCACTTTGTTAGTGATCATTGCACTCTCATTATAAGAACAGAAGGCTCTCCCTTCCCTAAGAACAAAAGGAACCTTGAGTACAGTACGGAGCACTCATCTTGAGCAAAGTTCAAACATTCATTCCGCTGCACCTTACAAAAACAGTGACTCGAAAAATAAATCTTGGATCCTTATCTTGCAGTGATCTTTATGGCTTATGCTGTCACAAACTGGTGACGTGGCTGCCCAATGCACATACAGACCCACCCTTGCTGCTGAAAACAGCCCCGCAGAAAGCCTTGCAGAATTGTTGACGTGGCACTGCAGCGTACGGACAGCCTGCAAAACGTGGCGCACTTCACGGAATTCCGTACAGCCACGTGGCAGATGGTACGGACGACAGCGGGCTGGCTTTTTCTGGCTACGCAAATTGACGCGAGAGAGAGAGAGAGAGAGAGAGAGAGAGAGAGAGAGAGAGAGAGAGAGAGAGAGAGAGAGAGAGAATCTTTAAAATCAAGTGATTTAATTTACAAGCCTTGAGAGAGGGAGCCTTGCTTTATTTCTGAAGGCTTTTTAAATTCACAGCTTTTGAAGCTTTTGGCATCCCTTGTAAACATAATGGGCAGGCAGGGCCTCACAACTCAGAGCATCTGGACGCAGAGTCTGAGAGTGAGCGCTTGCCTACTCTCTTGTATTATGAACACATATTAAAACAAAAAGAAATACCGAAAGGGGGGCCAGTCTTTGGGGCCAATATCTCTAGGCACAGAACTCCGCCGGGCCAGTGTTGAATCAATTGTGAACTGTAAACTGTTTTGAAGTTATTATTTGTGGTGTCGTGGTAGATTCTCGACTTGGAGTATCCAAGTTTGTTACAGTGGTATCAAAGCACGACTGATTTCTCTTCTACGGGAAATCCAATCCCTTTTACGCGGCACTTATGGCTTCAGACAAAGATCAGTCAACTTCCTCTGCATCCGAAGATGCGGGAAGAGACCACAACGAAGATTCACGTGAGGAGTATGGCCCACCTCGGCCTACTCAGGCGGAGCTCGAAGAGATGGAGCGTCGACGTTGATTAGCGATGCAACAAAGATGATGCTTAATTTTGCGAAGGACCCGAAATTTGCAAAATATATGAGCCAAACTTCTTTCGATAAGGTGCATGCACAGTTGGGCAGATCACGGAGCCACCCCTCAAACCGGCCCTGAAGGAAACTGTAACAAACTATTGATGTGTCAAAGCCCAAAGAATGGAGCCAACTTGCAGTTGCTGGCCGAGGGGCCTAAACCCTAAGAAGAACAAGTAACAGAAGAAGAAGTCCTACCAACTTATGGGGACCCCGTCTGATGGGGCCCCAAGTGACATAAAGGATTAAAATAAAGCAAGACCCGCACACACGCGAAAATTGACGACTTTGCAGATTTCCGAAAATTGCGCTTACATGATGACGTTGCAAGCTGTATGGATTTCCGCGTTTTGCGCTGGCTGATGACATGGCAGGCTGTGCAGATTTCCGTGATTTACGCTGGCAGCTTTTTGGCTTTGCTTTTGGACCAGAAGCTTTTGAGTTTTGAAGGCTTTTCATTGTAACTGCTTTTCAAGCCAAGGGCCTTTAAATATGAGGCTAGGGCTCATTCTCTGGCATGCTTCCTGGCGAAGGTGTAGAGTCTAGGTACCGGCTTGTACTGTGTTGATGCGATATAATGAAATACCGAAAGGGGCGCCAAGGTTTGGGGCCAATACTCTCTGGGGTGGAATTCCGCCACTCCGTGTCACTTATCGTCTCTCTCTCTCTCTTTCTCTCAGTTGTTATTGAAGTGCTAAAAGTCTATTCAGTCTGTTCTTTTCTATTGGCATGTGGTGCGCGCCTTGTGACAGTGGTATAAGAGCATTGGGCGTGCTTTTCTGAAAGCATACCGGTCCTACAAAAGAGCAGACAGAGCTATTGGAATTTTATTAGAGGTATCTTCGGCCTCCAACCCGGACTTATTAGCCACTCCCACCCTTACTTCATCGCGCATCGGGCGCGCTCCCGTCTTCACCGCTCATGTCTTACAGGGCATAAGCCATTAAGATCACTTGCAAGAGAAGGATCCAAGAGTTGTTTCGAGCTGCTGTTTTTCTCAGAGACAGTACCATGCAGATGTCTATAGCTACCAAGCCGCACACTTCCAAGTACTTGGCAAGCTTTCAAGAAAAATTTTGTCCGAAGTTATATGGTTTTTGACATCTTCCTTTGGAGTGCAACTTCTGGCAGAGTGGGGTATCCTGAAATGCTTGCCATGGAAACCCTAGCGATTATAACTTGAAATTTCTCGACATCTCTCAATAGATGTCTCTCCACGAGCAGATGACCTTGGAGGTCCAGTGTGATTGCTATCTTGGGACTACAATCGTCGCCAAAGAAACACTGTTTGTTCAAGAGCTGATGGACCATGCTGTGCTCGGCTACGACTTTAAGAAATGAACCTAACCCTAATTTTTTGGTGCAGGTTTCAAGATGGAAAGTCAATCGACTTTTCAAGCTCGACTGATGTCGGGATTGCTTTTTAAGTTTGACTTCTGTTTGAGAACTTGTTTGGTGATCTTGTTGAAGTTTGTTTGAAATGGATGGTATCTGATCTGTTTTGAACCTGTTTTGGCGCCGATTTGAATTGTTTGACTCTGGTTTGATACTGGTTTCAATGATTGGTGATTTGACTCCCGGGTGGAGAAGTGAGAAATACCGTTTTTTGTATTGTTTGAACCTTGGAATGACGCAGGCCGATGCCCGGGGAGCGTTCCGTTGTATGCTAGAAAACCTCCGAACGACGCAGGCCGATGCCTGGGGAGCGTTTGGTTGTATGCTTGTAAAATTATTGTTGTTGTGACTCCCGGCCCGGACGTGGATGGTTATGCGGGAGGAGTATTAAGAAGTCTGAGCAATGGTTACTCCCAGCACCTCCAAACGACGCAGGTTGTGGTCTGTGGTTTGGTTGTAAAAGGCCTCTATATCTCTCGGCTCGGACCTTTTTAGGTTATGCGGGAGGAGTGATGAGGGAGTCGTTGAATATCTCCCGGCCCGGACCTTGTTAGGTTATGCGGGAGGAGTGTTCATCGGCGGCTTTATGTTTCTATGTCTTGTAACATGCATATGTAAGCATTTGTGTTGCATTGTGATGTGCCAACTACTGAAAATTCCTAATTGGATGAGATTGCCTGGGTATGTAATTTTAGTGCATCAAGACACCCGTGGAAGATCAGTACGGTTTGGGTGTGATGGCTAATTTTACTCGTCGGAATATCAAGAGTTCCGATCTGGAGGAAGGAGAAGCTAACTCCTTGATCAAAACAGCCGAAAGGAGAAGCTAACTCCTTGATCAAAAGAGCAGAAAGGAGAAGCTAACTCCTTAATAAAAAGAGCAAACTGATTGTCCCTTGGAATGACCGAAAATTGCACTTACATGATGACGTGGCAAGCTGTATGGATTTCTGCGTTTTGCACTGGCTGATGATGTTGTAGGTTGTATGGATTTCCGTGATTTACGCTGGCAGCTTTTTGGCTTTGCTTTTGGACCAGAAGCTTTTGAGTTTTAAAGGCTTTTCACTGTAATTGCTTTTCAGGCCAAGGGCCTTTAAATATGAGGCTAGGGCTCATTCTCTGGCATGCTTCCTGGCGAAGGTGGAGAGTCTGGGTACTGGCTTGTACTGTGTTGATGCAATATAAAGAAATACCGAAAGGGGCGCCAAGGTTTGGGGCCAATACTGTCTGGGGTGGAGTTCCGCCACTCCGTGTCGCTTGTCGTCTCTCTCTCTCTCAATTGTTATTGAAGTGCTAAAAGTCTATTCAGTCTGTTCTTTTCTATTGGCACGTGGTGCCCGCCTTGTGACAGAACCTCCTACTCCGAGGATGTACACAAAGCAAGAATTAGAAGAGGTGGTTGATGCACGAATTGCTCAACTTTTTGACGCGCAGAACAAAGCTAAAAAGCACGACAAAAAGCAGAAGAAAGGCACTGACATCCCGGGTTATTTGGGTCGTCGGTCTACATTTGAGTTGGCAAGAAAGCAAAAGAAGCGTGTTCGATTTGAAGGAGTACCCAGTTCTTCTTCTTCTTCTGACTCTTCTTCTGACAGTTCTTCTAGCTCATCTGACTTGAGCGAAGAAGACAGAAGTGGCAAAAAGCGAAGCAAAAAGCAAAGCTTCGGAAAGGGCAAGAAAAAGGCAAAGAAGCCTAAATCTCGCCCCGTGATTGACAGTTCTATAGAGGACTTGTCTTCAGATAGTTCGGACTCTGATGACAGCTACTTTTACTATCACGTGACACATCCAACCCTATGTGTCCGTGGACAAGCCACAGCACGACAAGGGTCCAGTCAGTCCAATCAGTCTAGAATAGGAAGTGATATGGCACTTTTGTGAGTCTGTTTGTAGACCGTGCATGCCCAGGCACTTAGTGTAGATGCATATCCTCTGGTTGCACACAGCATGATCATAAGCATTCCCATCAGAATCTATCAGAATCCTTCAGGGGAATTTTCCAGTGCATTTAGCCTATTTTCCCTATTTTTGACATTTTTCACTTATTATTTTTAAGTGACTTTCGTTGGAAAGTAGGTAGGGCAAATTGAGTAAGTTTGTATATAAGCAAACCTAGACTAGCACTAATTGGCAGAAGAGGCAGCAGGAGCTCCACCGCTCAACAGGCAACTTCTCAAGCAAGAACCCCTTTGGGGCAATTCCCTCAAGCAAGATCCCATCAACCTAGCGTTTTCTCCAACAAGCAAGCCTAGTGTTTTTGGACATTATCGCCTAGCCTCTCAGTACTTTGCGTTTTCAAGCAGACCAAGCACCAACAACTTTCAGCCATTAGCGTTTTTACTACAACAGCGTTTTTGGACAGATTTCAGCCCTGGCGATTTTCAGCAATGAAGACCTGCAATTTCAGCAATGAAGACCTGCAGTTTCAGCCCTAAAAGACCAGCAGATTCAGCCCAAAGAAAATCAGTTTTCAGCCCTACAGTAGATGCAGATTTTCAGCCCTAAAGACCAGCAAAATCAGCGTTTTCCATAGCGTTTTCGGCAACAACAGATTTCAGCCCATAGCATTTTTGGACAGCAGATAAAAGATTGTAGATTTCAGCCCTTAGGTCAGTTTCACCATCCCCGTGGTCATCGCCGACATAGCCTAGACTTGCATCAGTCACATGCATTCAGTTCGTACAAGTTTGTGCAATCAATAGTAGACCACTCTCGCCGATGAGAGTGGGGCCTTCAGAGGAGGGTTTTACAACGTATCTGGTGTTGTATTCTCTTCTCTCTCTATCTCTCAGTCTCATACACTTGCACGTACAATGTCCATTCACTTGTCGTGATCATTGCACTCTCTCATTAAGAATGGAAGGCTCTACCTTCCATAAGAATGAAAAGGAACCTTGAGCACAGTTCGGAGCACTCATCTTGAGCAAAGTTCAAACATTCATTCCGCTGCACTGATCATTGGTATTAGAGCTTTGGCAGTGTTCTGTATCACTCAAGGAAAGAACCACAAGAACCACATAATTTTTTTTGCTTGTTGAGGTCGCACGAACCCAAGTTCTCTTGGGCGTGTCGATTCCTAATCGTGTTTTTGAAGAGTGACAGGAAACCCAAGAAAGAAGGGTTTGCCTAGCCTCCCCTTGTGCCTCTTTTCACTCATTGAGAGCGGACCGTGCACTTAGCGGCCGGCCAATCGACGCGAGGTGGGAAAAAGCAACCTTGGTGTGAGCGCAAGGCCGCCAAGGGTGCGCCCGTAGAAAAGAGCAGAACTCGGGTGAAGAGAAGATCCTTCTCTAACACAGATTGCAAGTGAAAGAAGAACCCAAGAACCTCAAGACCCTCAAGAACCTCAAGAATTCCAAGAACCAAGACCCACAAGAACCCAAGTTTCTCGTGAACTTAAGTACCTAAGACCACAAGAACCCACAAGAACCCACGACTTCAGTGGATGGTCATCACTCGAAGCGGAATGGATACTTCGCTTGGAGGTGATGAGCATGAGAGAGGCGAAGAAGAATTTTCCCCACCACGAGGTTTTTCCGACCCTCCCCCTTCCCCATCTATACCAAGGATTGCACTAACTCCTATGGAGAAGTTGGAGCAAATGTTTATGAAAAGGAAGTTAGAACTCGAAGCAAGAAATGCAGAAAGAAAAGCAGAAGTGCAGCGCAAACACCAAGAAAGAATGACAGCCATAGCGTGTGAGCGTGAGCAAGTACGCTTGGAAGCCAAAGAACGACAAGCCAAATTGGATCGTGAGCGCGTTGAAAGACAAGCAGAATTTGATCGCGAGAACAAAGCCATTAAAGAAAAGAGCGACCAACACATGAAAGAATTCTTGCGACTCTTTTCTCAAGTTCAAGCACATATGCAAGAAATTCGGGAAAAGGAGTCTCTCTCAGTCTCTTCTTCTTCAAAGCATGACACACAGGATTTGCATGATTGTCAGAAGCATGATGAATTGAATGATAATGATGAGCATGATGATTTGCATGATCAAGATGTGATTTCTCACAAGCATGATGAGTTGCATGATGATGATGTGATTGTTCACAAGGATGATGTGTTCGTTGATACTTTCTCTAGTGAAGCCAACCTCATTGCAGATTCGATCAGTCACGAAGAACCGATCTTGGCTCTCGAGCCTAGGTCCAAAGAACCCCCTCGGGAAGGACAGATCTTGGCTCTCGAGCCTAGGTCCCAAGAACCCTTACAGGAAGTATTATGTGTTCGAATGATTCGTCAGCACGCATTGTTCGATTGTTTCATTTGTGATCGTTTCTTGTATTTTAGTTAGCGTCTTTATGTGATCCCTTTTCCTAGGCATGACATATTGTATGTTGAGCACGTTTCACTCATGGATGAGCACGAATGTATGCGGATTGTTCATAAAAAGTTGAAAGGTATGTATGTAAGGAAGTCACATTCTATGTCTCTTCCTTGGCATGACACATTCGTAGAACGAGCACAAGAAAGTATGAGCACGAAGCATGGGTATTTCTGTTGTGAATTGCCACAGTTGATTGCTTTAGATCATAAGAGAAAGATTCGATCTCATTGTTTGCGTGTGTGGTGAACGGTTTGACACTCCGTCTATTGGTTCACCTACATTGCATGGTTGAAGGTGGTTTCAGAAATTTTCAGCCACGGAGATTCTTGAAAAAGAAAGAAGCATGACTCTCGACGAAGTTGAAGCATTGAAGGAGCCACAAAAGACTTTGTGTCGCTTTCGGCGCGGCCCAAAGAAGCAAGCGTTGCAGACCTTTATGAAGTTCAAGTACCGCACGACCCACACATCAGAGTGGGCCGGCGACGAGTCCCTTCCAGGATTCCGGATGCTATTGGCGATCTCCCTCGATGCCATACAGTTCGGTACCAGTACCTCACTTTGAAAAGGAGGGGATGTCACGTGACACATCCAACCCTATGTGTCTGCGGACAAGCTACAACACGACAAGGGTTTAGTCAGTCCAGTAAGTCTAGAATAGGAAGTGATCAGGCACTTTTGTGAGTCTGTTCGGAGACCGTGCATACCCAGGCACTTAGTGTAGATGCACATCCTTTGGTTGCACACAACATGATCTTAAGCATTTCCATAAGAATCCATCAGAATCCTTCAGGGGAATTTTCCAGTGCATTTAGCCTATTTTTCCTATTTTTGACATTTTTCACTTATTATTTTTAAGTGACTTTCGTTGGAAAGTAGGTAGGGCAAATTGAGTAAGTTTGTATATAAGCAAACCTAGACTAGGACTAATTGGCAGAAGAGGTAGCAGGAGCTTCACCGCTTAACAGGCAACTTCTCAAGCAAGAACCCCTTTGGGGCGATTCCCTCAAGCAAGATCCCATCAACCTAGCGTTTTGTCCAACAAGCAAGCCTAGCATTTTTGGACATCATCGCCTAGCCTCTCAGTACTTGGCCTTTTCCAGCAGACCAAGCACCAACAACTTTCAGCCATTAGCGTTTTTGCTACAACAGCGTTTTTGAACAGATTTCAGCCCTGGCGATTTTCAGCAATGAAGACCTGCAATTTCAGCAATGAAGACCTGCAGTTTCAGCCCTAAAAGACCAGCAGATTCAGCCCAAAGAACATCAGTTTTCAGCCCTACAGTAGATGCAGATTTTCAGCCCTAAAGACCAGCAAAATCAGCGTTTTCCATAGCGTTTTCGGCAACAACAGATTTCAGTCCATAGCGTTTTTGGACAGCAAATAAAAGATTGCAGATTTGAGCCCTTACGTCGGTTTCGCCATCCCCGTGGTCATCGTCGACATAGCCTAGACTTGCATCAGTCACATGCATTCAGTTTGTACCAATTTGTGCAATCAATAGTAGACCACTCTCTCCGACGAGAGTGGGGCCTTCGAAGGACGGTTTTACAACGTCTCTGGTGTAACAAACTGTTGACGTGTCACAGCCTAAAGAATGGAGTCAACGTACAAATGTGGCCGAGGGGCCTAAACCCTAATTTTTGCCAGAAACCCTAACTGCTGAAACCCTAATGTTGGAAACCCTAACCCTAAAACTTGCAAACCCTAATTCTGAAAACCCTAACCCTAAAACTTGCAAACCCTAATTTTGAAAACCCTAACCCTAAAATTGCAGAAACCCTACTCCTAACCCTAAGGCAGCAGATAGATTCTGAAAATTGCGCTGACATGATGACGTGGCAGGCTGTACGGATTTTCGTAAATTGCGCTAGCAGCTTTTTGGCTTTGCTTTTGAACCAGAAGCTTTTGAGTTTTAAAGGCTTTTTACTATAACTGCTTTTCAGGCCAAGGGCCTTTAAATATGAGGCTAGGGCTCATTCTCTGGCATGCTTCAGTACGAAGGTGCAGAGTCTCGAGTACCGACTTGTACTGTGTTGATGCAATATAAAGAAATACTGAAAGGGGTGCCAAGGTATGGGGTCAATACTCTCTGGGGTGGAATTCCGCCACTCCGTGTCTCGTGTCGTCTCTCTCTTCACTTCAGTTCAGTTGTTATTTGAAGTGCTTAAAGCTGTTGAGTCTGTTCTTTTCTATTGGCACGTGGTGCCCGCCTTATGACAGTGGTATCAGAGCATCAGGCGTGTGCTTTTTTGAAAGCATACCGGGCCCACAAAAGAGCAGACAGAGCTTTATTTGAGGATATCTTCGCCCTCCAACCCGAACTTATTAGCCACTCCCACCCTTACTTCATCGCGCATCGGGCGCGCTCCCGTCTTCACCGCAGTGTCTTACAGGGCATAAGCCAATCAAGAACCCAATACTTGGAATTCATGGATTCAACAGAATATTTGCAGTTTCTGCTCAACGAGCTTCACGACATTCTTTCACGGCATCCTTAGCAGAATCTTCCAATGCTGCAAGGTTTTCGACAATTTTTGAACTACATGTTACCCCCTCTGATGCCCAAGGTGGTACCTCCTCCTCCGGCACCAGAAAGTACGAGAGCTTCCAACCGGCAACCTTCTCAGCCGTCTGTCCCGATCGGGGGAGTCTTCAGGAATATGGTGCAGCCATCTGACCCTAATCCAGTGCAACCGCCTTTGTCACAGCCATTCCCCCCAACTCCACCACCACCACCACCACCAGGCTACAATGGTTGGAGCCCATATGGATACCCTTATTATCCATACCTGGGATATGCGCCAAACCAACCCAAAGATTTCAAAGATGGTGGCACGACAGTCAAATTTTTCACTTTTCCGGGCTGAAAGATCGCAAGAAAGCATTGCAGCTCCTACAGCAATTCGACAACATCTATGCTTTAGGGAACTATACAGAAGAATCCAAGATTTCTCGAGGAGCGGGATTTCTTAAAGATAATGCTATGCAATGGTGGAGTTCAATCGCGACACAACCGCATGCTCCAAGGACCTAGCAAGCTTTCAAGACAGTTTTTGCACGTAGTTACATGACTTCTATGTTTGAAGTGCGGATTTTGGCAGAATGGGGCAACTCGAAAATGCTTGCCATTGAAACCATGGACGAATATAACCAAAGGTTTCTCGATGTGTACATTCCGGTGTCCTTCTTTAGATCTGTTCCCTTGGAGGCCCAATGCGAGCGATACACCATTGAACTACCATCACCATTGCAAGAATATTGTCTATCCAAGCAAGTCTCTACCATGCAAGAACTTATGGACCATGCCGCGGTCGGCTACAAACTGATGAAGGGAAAGCTAGAGTTTACCACAGAAGAATCTCCGGCCACTAACCACAACTCTTGGCAACAACGAACAAATTTTCGAGAGTCTCGTGAAAATCAACCGCAAAGGCTTCGTTTGATGCCTCAACAACGAGACACCTTACTACAAGAAGGCCGATGCTTTGGATGCTTTCAAACAGAGCATAATCATTCTAATTGTCACAAACGCACTGATAGACCAGAGGAGCCGATGCCCGCACCAATGGTCGACAGAACCCCAGCGCCACCTCCTGCTAAGAGAGCTAGACCCGCTATTGGACTAGTTCCTGATATTTATGGCATACGCCTTGAGAGTACAAACGAATTGTGTCGAGCATACGGCAAAGTCAATGGTTTCAAAGCCCTTATTTTCTTTGACCCCGGAGCTATAGAGAACTTTATCCATCCAGAATTCTTAAAGCAGATACACTTTGATTATGATGCAGAGGGTGGAAAAATTGAAGCTGAGCTAGCCACAGGGCAAACTCAAAAAGTAGTACCGCTCATTGGTGCTCTTCTAGTGACTATTCAAGATTAGCATGGAAAAGCGGGTTTCCACATCATGAAGTTGGGCAATTGTGACGTTCTATTAGGCATGCCTTGGCATGACAAGAATGATTCGACTCTCCAAGTCCGGAACCGAACCATCCCCGTGATGCAGAAGGGCAAGCAAGTCGTCCTCAAAGTTAGGTTGTCCAAACAAAATCCTGAATGAACTCTCTAGTTGTTTTATAGTTAGATACTTTTGAACTTTGTTTAAGAAAGTATTGTTTGAAACTTTGTTTGAAATGGATGGTATCTGTTTTGAACCTGTCTTGGTGCCGATTTGTATTGTTTGACTCTGGTTTCAATGATTGGTGATTTTACTCCCAAGTGGAGAAGTGAGAAATAGTGTTTTGGTATTGTTTGAACCTCGGAACGACGCAGGCCGATGCCTGGGGAGCGTTTCGTTGTATATTTGAAAACCACCAAACGATGCAGGCCGATGCCTGGGGAGCGTTTCGTTGTATATTTGAAAACCACCGAACGACGCAGGCCGATGCCTGGGGAGCGTTTGGTTGTATGCTTGTAAAATAATTGTTGTTGTGACTCCCTGCCCTGACCTGGATGGTTATGCGGGAGGAGTATTAAGAAGTCTGAGCAGTGGCTACTCTCAGCACCTCCAAACGACGCAGGCTGCGGTCTGGGGGGCGTTTGGTTGTAAAAGGCCTCTATATTTCCCGGCCTGGACCTTTTTAGGTTATGCGGGAGGAGTGATGAGGGAATCGTTGAATATCTCCCGGCCCGGACCTTGTTAGGTTATGCGGGAGGAGTGTTCATCGACAGCTTTATGTTTCTATGTCTTGTAACATGCATATGTGAGCATTTGTGTTGCATTGTGACGTGCCAACCACTGAATATTCCTAATTGGATGAGATTGCCTGGGTATGTAATTTTAGTGCATCAAGACACCCGTGGAAGATCAGTACGGTTTGGGTGTGATGGCTAATTTTACTCGTCGGAATATCAAGAGTTCCGATCTGGAGAAAGGAGAAGCTAACTCCTTGATCAAAACAGCCGAAAGGAGAAGCTAACTCCTTGATCAAGAGAGCAGAAAGGAGAAGCTAACTCCTTAATAAAAAGAGCAAACTGATTGTCCCTCGGAATGACCCTCGGAAATTTTTTGAACTAAATTGAGTTGTTTTGCAGGTATGCTGTAATCGTGGAAGATTACTCTCTTTCAAGAAGGGGAGATGTAACAAACTGCTGACGTGTCAAAGCCTAAAGAATGGAGTCAACGTACAGATGTGGCCGAGGGGCCTAAACCCTAATTTTTACCAGAAACTCTAACCGTTGAAACCCTAATGCTGGAAACCCTAACCCTAAAACCTGCAAACCCTAATTCTGCAAACCCTAACCCTAAAACCTGCAAACCCTAATTTTGTAAACCCTAACCCTAAAATTGCAGAAACCCTAACCCTAACCCTAAGGCAACAGACAGATTTTGAAAATTGCATTGACATGATGACGTGGCAGGTTGTACGGATTTCCGCGTTTTGCGCTGGCTGATGACGTGGCAGGCTGTACGGATTTCCGTAATTGCGCTGACAGCTTTTTGGCTTTGCTTTTGAACCAGAAGCTTTTGAGTTTTAAAGGCTTTTTACTATAACTGCTTTTCAAGCCAAGGGCCTTTAAATATGAGGCTAGGGCTCATTCTCTGGCATGCTTCAATACGAAGGTGCAGAGTCTCGAGTACCGGCTTGTACTGTGTTGATGCAATATAAAGAAATACCGAAAGGGGCGCCAAGGTTTGGGGCCAATACTCTTTGGGGTGGAATTCCGCCACTCCATGTCGCGTGTCGTCTCTCTCTCCACTTCAGTTCAGTTGTTATTTGAAGTGCTTAAAGTTGTTCAGTCTGTTCTTTTCTATTAGCACATGGTGCCCGCCTTGTGACATCTAGTGTCGTATTCTCTTCTCTCTCTATCTCTCAGTCTTATACACTTGCACGCACAGTGTCATTGCACTCTCTCATTAAGAACGGAAGGCTCTACCTTCCATAAGAAAGTAAAGGAACCTTGAGCACAGTTCGTAGCACTCACTTGAGCAAAGTTCAAACATTCATTCTGCTGCACCTAACATTTACGCAAAGAAGAAGAATTTTTATAAAGCCAACTAGTATGACTTTCTGGAAGATAAAAGCAAGAAAGTCCGAGAGTTTTAAGGAAGGTGGACAGTCAATAAAATTTGCCACGTTTTCTGGTTATAGAGATGCTTCGAAGGCTTTGTCTTTTATACAATAGTTTGACATAGCTTTCTCTGGAGGGTGTTATTCAGAGCACTCTAAGATTCGGAGGGCTGCCTCTAAGGGGAATGCTCAAACTTGGTGGTCCACGCTTCTCTTAAACAAGCATGCACCAGTTAAATGACTGAAATTCAAAAGGCTTTTTAATTCTTCTTGGCTGACTCAAGAGTATGAGCGCGACATATGAATTGCTTGGAACCATCTTCGGATGACCAAGAAGGATACAGTGGACGCTTATTGCGAGAGATTCTGGAGCTCTTTTCTACCCGCCTCTTCATTTAAGAAGATCTCGTTCAAGGATAGATTGAGCGGTTCACCTTGGTTCTTCCTAGAGAGATCCGAGGTCACTACTTAGAACAAAAGTCAGCTTCTATTCAGGAGTTGATGAGTCATGCGAGCCGGGGTTTTGCCATTCACTCGGGCAGTTTGACATACCCCACATATGAAATCATGACGCAAAGAGCCGAATAGACTTTGACAAATGAAAGTAGAAAGAGGAAGAGTAATCCGGAAAAGAAAGAAAAGGATGCACGACCCAAACTAACTCCTCAAGAGAGGGCTCGCTACTTAGAGAAGGGGAAGTGCTTTGGATGCGGGGAAATTGGGCATATCTTCGCGAAGTGCCCTAAAAAGGCACAGAAAGAACAGAACGACAAGGACGACAAAAGGCCTGAGAGTTCGCGAGCAGCTGAGGACCGTGGAAGAAAAGGCAAGATGAAAACAAGACTGGTTCCAGATTGCGTGGGTCCTGATCCCAGCACGATGGATGAGAGAACAGAACTTTGTCGAGCTTGGGGCAAAGTGAAAGACCAAGAAGCCCTGATCTTCTTTGATGGAGGAGCCAAGGCCAACTTCATTTCACCGGAATTGGCGGCGCGGCTCGAGATCACTCCCGATCAGATCGGACCACTTTTAGAGGCAGTTCTAGCAGCACGCGGCAAGGACGTAGCCATTATACCTGTCATTGGCAAACTTCGGTTGCATTGTCAGGGGTGTTTAGGGCATGAGGACTTCTACATAATGCCTTTGGAAGGTTGTGATGTTCTCTTGGGAATTCCCTGGTACCACAAGAACAATGCCGTGGTCGACTATCAAGTGAGGAAAGCGACTTTGACCACAGAGAAGGGTAGAACCATTGTACTCGATGTAAAACTTAAGGGCGAGTCCGTCCCTATTGTATCGGCTTCGGCCATTTCAAAATTAATGAAATCCAGTCTGTTTGTTTACTCGATCTTTTTGAAAGAGTTGAGTGATGAAAATAGGACAATTATGTCTGAACTTGATAAAGAACGCAAAGATTTTCTCCATGCTCATGCCGATTGCTTCTCAGAGGGCCTGCCAGGCGAGTTACCACCCGTTCGTCCTGAAGATCATACCATTGATTTGATACCTGGAAGCACATCACCGAACCAGCCACCTTATCGTGTGAGCTGAGCCCAGCCCAGAACGAAGAAATTATGAACCAAGTGAAAGACCTCTTGGAAAAGGGTCTTGTCTAGCCTAGTACTTCACCGTACTGCTCTCCAGTGTTGTTGGTTTTGAAGAAAGACGGATCTTGGAGAATGTGCATCGATTATAGAGCTCTCAACATTATCACCATTAAGAACAGATTTCCGATTCCTAGAATCGATAATATACTTGACCGACTTCAGGGATCCTCGTGCTTTAGCAGGATCGACTTGAAAAGTGGATATCATTAGATCAGATTTTCGATTCCTAGAATCGATGATATACTTGACCGACTTCAGGGATCCTCGTGCTTTAGCAGGATCAACTTAAAAAGTGGATATCATCAGATCCGAATTGCGCCGAGAGATGTCTACTAGACGGCCTTTCGGACGACTTTTGGGTTACTTGAGTTTTTGGTGATGCCTTATGGCGTAATGAATGCTCTTGGGACATTTAATCGGATGATGGACAGGATTTTTCGAGAGTATTGACTATTTGTTGACACTTTCTTTGACGACATCATTGTTTTCTCCAAGGATGAGGCAGAACATAGAGAACATCTGCTTCAGGTCTTTCAGGTATTACGAGATCACAAGTTGGTGATTAATGCAAAGAAAAGTGAATTTTTCCGACTAGAGATACACTTTTTGGGACACATTGTCTCAACAGGCGAGAATGCAGATGGACCCGGCCAAGATAGAGACTATCCGCGATTCGCCCGATTTTAAGAATGTCCATGAAGTTAGAAGCTTCTTGGGCTTGCGTTCGTACTATAGGCGGTTCATTAGAAAGTTTGCAGAGGTTGCTTCCCCTTTGCATAACTTGACACAGAAAGGAGTCCCTTTCTCGTGGGGACCCACAGAGGTGATTGCCTTTCAGACTTTGAAAGAGAAATTGACTACGTGACCGGTTTTGACTTTGCCAGACTTGCAGAAGTGGGTGCGGTCTTAATGCAAGAAGACCATGTCATTGCTTACGAGAGCCGATTGTTCTCAAGGCGGGAATCGACAGCACAGATTTATGAGAAAGAGCTTTTGGCGGTTATCCATGCTCTTACTCAGTGGCGGCATTACCTACTCGGAGCGGATTTTACTATCTTTACAGACCCTCAGAGTTTACGCTACTTCTTGTCACAGGAGCAGCTATTGGAAAAGCAAATGCGGTGGGCGAACATCTTGTCATAGTTTCACTTCCAGATTGTCCATGTGCAGGGACATAAGAATTTGGTGGCAGATGCTTTCTTTTGGAAGTCGTTGGTTTTGGCTATTTCTGCGATTCATCATAGGAGCTTTGAGGATATGGTCGATCAGTATGCCACAGGTACAAATTTTGTAGACATTATTTACACGGATACGGGATTGGGAGACAGTAGCGGGATATGTCATTCGGGATGGCTACTTGATGAGGAAAACCATGTTGTGCACATCTTGTCATAGTTTCACTTCCAGATTGTCCATGTGCAGGGACATAAGAATTTGGTGGCAGATGCTTTCTTTTGGAAGTGGTTGGTTTTGGCTATTTCTGCGATTCATCATAGGAGCTTTGAGGATATGGTCGATCAGTATGCCACAGGTACAAATTTTGTAGACATTATTTACACGGATACGGGATTGGGAGACAGTAGCGGGATATGTCATTCGGGATGGCTACTTGATGAGGAAAACCATGTTGTGCGTTACACAGCCGTTGAGGGAAAAGGTTATGACCAAATGCCACTGCCCACCTTTTACGGGTCACCGCGGCATTGCTACCACCTTCCTTGAAAGGGGTAGAGAGATACTTCTTTTGGCCGACACTCAAGAAGGATGTGGGCGAGTTTGTACGTAGATGCTTGGTATGCCAGAAGGTCAAGTTTAACAGGCATAAAGCACAGGGATTGTTACAGCCTTTACCCATACCCACCCGCTCTGGGGAAAGTATTGCAATGGATTTCATTTTTGATCTCCCGAGAACACAGAGTGGTCACGATGGTATCTCGACTGTTATTGATAGATTTAGCAAGTAGCCTCATTTCATTCCAGTGAAGAAAACAATCAAGCCGGATCACTTAGCGAGACTGTTTGTGGCCCAGATTTTCAGATTACATGGCATGCCCGAGACGATTGTCTCTGATAGGGACCCCAGGTTTACGAGTTTGTTTTGGAAGGCAATTTGGGAGAACATTGGCACGCGGGTGTAGTTCTCGTCATCTTTCCATCCGCAGACTGACGGGCAATCTGAGATTGCCAATTCAGTGGTTTTAGATTTATTGAAGTCTTACATCTCAGATCAGAAGACTCAATGGGAAAAGTATCTACCTTTGGTGGAATTTGCCTACAACAACACGGTACACTCTTGGACGGGGAAGGCGCCATTTGAGATTATTGAAGGTGCTCCGAAGGTTCCACCCTTCCTAAGCACGAAAGATAAGATTTTTGAAGCTGATGAGTACACGCGCGACTTGGACACGACTTTTGCCAAGGTCCCTGAGGCTTTGCAAAAATCTCAGGAAAGACAGAAAAAGGCAGCAAATCGCCATCGTCGTGATTTGAAATTGAAGGATAATGATTGGGTGCTCTTACGTTTTGAGAAGGCACGCTTAAGAAAGAAAAAGGGAAAGGAGAAGCTTTTTCCAAAGCTTAGTATGCGATACTACGGACCTTTCTAGATCTCCGAAAAGATCAATGATGTTTCCTTCCGACTGAAACTGCCTAACACTTTGAGGATTCACAATGCATTTCATGTGAGTCTCTTGAAACCTTTTAAAGATGATGTGCCCGAAGATGGGGAGCCTGATGAGCAACTCGAAGTGGAAGAAAACGAGGGGATCCTTGTTGTTGAATAGATATTGGCACATAAGGACAGAAAGAAAAAAGTGAGAAGGCCGTTCTTGGTTAATTTCAAGAACTATCTTGCATTGGATACGAAGTGGATGGAGGAGGAGGACATAGTAGATACTCCTCAGATTGTGAAACTTTACCTTGAAGCTTTTGTTTTAGCATAGTCTACTCCAAATGAAACCCCGAATTCAGCTTGGCCGGAGATCTGGTGCAGTGGGTTTGCACAAGAGGGGAGTTTCTCCGCTCCTTTGTCAACAAATGCCTCGATTTTTGAATACTAGAGTCACTGATGTCTCTTTGAGCTTCAGGGATATTGAGAGCTGACAGTATTCTGCCGTATGACTTTATGAAATGGAATTCCGGATAATATGAAACTGATTTGTTCTTGACTTGTTTAAGTGCAAGAATTGATAGACGAAATGACTGTAGCATTTTCGTCTGAATGATCTTGATAGACATGGTTGCAATAGGGATTAGTCAATCGGGCATATATGAGGTCTTGAGTGGATATAGATGCGATTGCTAGTTGCATTGCCGATAAATCGTGGTCTAAGATCCGAATGAATGTTGAATGTGATTTTTCATGTGATGTCCTTTGATGTCCTGTGATGTCATGTGATGTGACTGTCGATTGGTACATGTGCTAGATGTGTGCTCCTAGTGCGTAGGTACTAACAGTCAGTGTTTGCTAAAACAGTTTATGGCCTCTGTCTGTCTTGCAGGCGTAATCGAGGGCGATTACAATGCTTTCAAGAGGGAGGTATGTCACAAACTGGTGACGTGGCTGCCCAATGCACATACAGACCTACCCCTGCTGCTAAAAACAGCCCCGCGGAAAGCCCTGCAGAATTGCTGACGTGGCACTGCAGCGTACGGACATCCCGCAAAATGCGGCGCACTTCACGGAATTTCGTACAGCCACGTGGCAGATGGTACGGACGGCAGCGGGCTGGCTTTTTCTGGCTACACAGATTGGACTTGCTTATTGCTACGCAAATTGACGCGAGAGAGAGAGAGAGAGAGAGAGAGAGAGAGAGAGAGAGAGAGAGAGAGAGAGAGAGAGAGAGAGAGAATTTTAAAATCAAGTTGTCACAAACTGATGATGTGGCTACCGAGAGCAAAAACCCTAATTTTTGCCCTAATTCCTGCAAATCCTAATTTCTGCCAGAAACCCTAATTTCTGGAAACCCCAACCCTAAACCTAACTGCTGGCTGAAACCCTAATGTGGCGGGAAACCCTAGAACAGGCGGCAGAAATGCCACGAGGCAGCAGTACAGGCCTCCGGATTTTACGCACTGAAAAGCAGCCTTTTGGGTGACGCAATCTGAGAAAGATAAGAGGGAGAGAGTCCATTGCTTTATTTTTACTCTCTGAGAGAGAGAGAATTTTTGCTTTTATTTTTGAAAGCTTTTGGGGCTCTGCTTGTAATCTTTAAATAAGCGGTGAGGGGCTCACTCTGCAAAGCGTCTGGACGCAGAGTCTGAGAGTGAAACCCTAACCGCTCTCTTGTACTTTGACATTGATTAATACATAAAGAAATACCGAAAGGGGCGCCAGTCTTTGGGGCCAATATCTCTAGGCACGGAACTCCAGTGCAGTCTATTGTGATCTGTAAATTGTTTTGAAGTGGTTATTTGGTGTTGTCGTGATTGATTCTTGACTTGGAGTGTCCAAGTCTGTTACACAAGTGCTTTAATTTACAAGCCTTGAGAGAGGGAGCCTTGCTTTATTTATGAAGGCTTTTAAAATTCACAGCTTTTGAAGCTTTTGGGCTCTACTTTTGGCATCCCTTGTAAACATTTAAATAGGTAGGCAGGGCCTCACAACTCAGAGCATCTGGACGTAGAGTCTGAGAGTGAGCGCTTGCCTACTCTCTTTTACTGTGAACACAGATTAATACAAAAAGAAATACCGAAAGGGGCGCCAGTCTTTGCGGCCAATATCTCTAGGCACGGAACTCCGCCGGGCCAGTGTTGAATCAATCGTGAATTGTGAAGTGTTTTGAAGTGATTATTTGTGGTGTCGTGGTAGATTCTTGACTTGGAGTATCCAAGTCTGTTACATATGCCCTGTAAGACAGAGTGATGAAGACGGGAGCGCGCCTGATGCGCGCTGAAGTAAGGGTGGGAGTGCCTAATAAGTCCGGGTCGGGCCACAAAGATTCCTTAATAAAACTTCCTGTAAACTTTGGAAGCGCCATCTTGCTCTGTTTGCTCTTTGGTAGCATCGGTATGCTTTCAGAAAAGCATACGCCTGAAGCTTTGATATGAGTGTCACGAGACGGGCACCACGTGCCAACGGAAAAGAACAGACTGAACAGACTTTTAGCACTTCAACAACAATTGAACTGAAAGAGATGCGCGACACGAGACAGAGTGGCGGAGCTCCACCCTAAGGAAGAAGATGCAACACGCGTGACAAATCTAGAGTGTGAAAAGAAGAAGCGCCAACCAAACAAAAACGACGAACCGTCCAGCACCAATGTGATGATGACCGAAGCTAGGTCAGGCTGATCAGGTCGCACAAGGAAGTTGATGGAGAGGCTAACAACAGAACAAGTCACTGAAGAGGATATATATGAGGGAAAGATGGAAGACGAGTAGGGAGCTCATCAGTGGAGATCAGCAAGAGAGAGAGAGAGAGAGAGAGAGAGAGAGAGAGAGAGAGAGAGAGAGAGAGAGAGAGAGAGAGAGAGAGAGAAACCCCCTTGAAGCAGAGCACTCTGACACAAAAGGATAGAAAGCCAAGGTGGTAAAGTGGCAAACTCCAAGCCAAAAAGTGATCTTGATCATAAGAGGGAAGAAGGAGGTGGATGAAACTAGAGCGTGAAGCCATCGGCTTGTGAAAGGCTACAGATGGCGGTGGCTGACGCTTGTCGAGAAGCCGTCCCATCCTCAGGATCTGAATCCTTCTTGTGGTCCCGCCGTCGTTTATAACATTTTGCTGCAAAATGACCTTTCTTTCCACAATAGGTACAAGTAATGTCAGGGCGAGAAGGTGTACAACCAGGTCCAGACTGTTCGGGAGCACTACCACCCCTACTGGATGTAGAAACCATTGTAGTAGAACCCGCAGAGGTTGAGGTGGCTCTGTCTTGAATACATGAAGCTATCTGTTGCACAGCGGGTAAGAGCTCCTCCCAAGTGATAGGAGTAGGCGTGTGGAGGTAGTAATTGATTGGAACAAGGAATCATAAGTGGAGCACTACCACCCCTACTGGATGTAGAAACCATTGCAGTAGAACCCGTAGAGGCTGAGGTGGCTCTGTCTTGAATACACAAAGCTATCTGCTGCACAACGGGTAAGAGCTCCTCCTATTGATTACATCCAGTAGGGGAGCACTACCACCCTTACTGGATGTAGAAACCATTGCAGTAGAACCCGCAGAGGCTGAGGTGGCTCTGTCTTGAATACACGAAGCTATCTGCTGCACAGCGGGTAAGAGCTCCTCCCAAGTGATAGGAGTAGGCGTGTGGAGGTAGTAATTGATTGGAACAAGGAATCATAAGTGTCGGGAAGCTTAAGCAGCAACGGAGTTGCCATGCCCTCGGAAGAGATCTGGTGTCCACAAGCTGCTAGCTCATCACGGAGCAGAAGCATGCGTGATATGAAGTCCTAGATAGTCGAAAATGACGAGACCTGTAAGTCCATCAAAGTCTTCTCCAGAGCGAGGATCCTTCCGGATGTCTTCGCCTCGTACATGTTGCAAAGGAAACCCCATACCTCATGTGCAGTTGTGTGAGAGCGTAGAGACATCAACACGCTATCCGAACAGTTGACGAGTAAACTTTGCAATGGTTCAGATTCCATTGATCCACCATAGCCTGTGTAACCACAATACCCGATCCGCCAAAAGCAGTACCAGGAGAAGAAGTAGATGAGGAGCCAGCACGTGTAACTACAAAAGAAGTGGTAGTTGATGATGATGATGTAAGAGCACTAGATGCAGGAGCAAGGCCGAGACACCCGGCATTGGCAGTATCGGTACGCTAGCCCCAAAGGTCAAATTGCATAAGCATCACCATGGTCTTCATCTTCCAGACGACAAAGTTGGAGCTGTCAAGCTTTTCGTTGGGAGGAAAGATGGGCATGGCCATAGGTACAGACAAAAAATCAGCAGAGAAGTCTCGTGTGTAAAATCAGAAGCAAAGGTGAGGATAGGAATCGAAAAACCACGCCGGATAGAACGAACACCAAAAGACCGCGAAGTAGGGGGTACGTGATTGGAGAGGCAAAGGAATCCCGAAGGAATGCTGATGGAGCAAAGTCGAGGTGCTTTCCAAACCTGAAATTGCAGCAAAAGGGAGCTCGAAACACGGCAAGAACGCAGGGGTCTGAGCAAAAACGCCAGGTGATGAACACCGGATGCCGAGAAGGTAATGTGAGGGCTGTAAATGCACCAAAACAGGCTGAAAATCAGCAAGTAGTTGATCGGGAAATCACCGGCAATAGTCACGATTGTTCAGCTTCCAAGGGGGAAGACCAAGGGGCAAGTAGTGGGGCTCCGGCTGTCCAAGATCGGCAAGAAGAAAAACGCTGTAGTGTGGCTGAAAAACGCTCGTCAAAGCTGCTCTCCTCCTGTAGAAAACACTAGGCCTAGGCCAAGCTGGCTGAAAAACTCTAATGCAAGGGAGGGGCAGCAGGTGGCGATCAGGCAGAGGGAGGGAGGGCGAGAGCAGAGGGATGCAGAGGATGATGCAGACCCACAAAACGCTAGGGCTGAAGCAAAAACGCTGGTCCCAAAAAAAACGCTAATGGAGATGAAGCAGTTCTTCGCGATGAAATCCTCCGTGTTGACCTCCCAAGGGTAGGCGATGGCTGATCCAAGCCTAGAGCTCTGATACCATGTTAGAGTGAGCGCACACAGAGAGAGAGAGAGAGAGAGAGAGAGAGAGAGAGAGAGTCGACACGACCCGACAGAGTTCCGTGCCCAGAGGGATTGGCCCCAAAGTTTGGCGCCCCTTTCGGTATTTCTTTATCATTAATCATTGCAAAAGTACAACTCACGAGGGTCCTCTGGTCTCAGACTGCGTCCAAATGCTCTGTAGAGTGAGGCCCCAAGGGCTCATAAAAATTTACAAGGAAAAGCTTTTAAACTCAAAAGCAAATAGCTCCAAAAGCAACTTGTCAAAAATCTGCCTGAAAAAGCATCAACGCAATTTGTAGAAATCCGTACAGGTTGCCACGTTTGCACTGTCAGTGCAAATCATGTGTCAGTGCAAATCACGGAAGTCTATATTGTCTGTCCGTACCCTCTGCCACGTGAGCTTGTTGTCAGCGCAAATTGCAGAAGGTCAAGTCAGCATCTGTATTGCCACGTCATCATCTGTTCGGCTGGACAATACTGCCACGTCATCATTTTGTGACATACCCCCCTCTTGAAAGAATTGTGATGGCCCTCCATTACGCTTGCAAAATAAGCCATAAGCCAATTTAGTAGCCACTGACTCTAAGTACCAATGCACTAGACGACACAAATCCAGTACTAGTACAAAAACGATAATCACATCACATCACATTCAAATCACATCACATAGAATCTAGGACCGTGATTCTTGGCAAAGTATTTAGCTATCGTATCTAGATCTATCCCAGATCTCACTGATGTCGGATTAACTAATCCTTATTGCGATCATGGCCATAGTCTCACAAGACCAAAATGCGACAGCCATTCTGTCTTGCAAACCTGCACTCAGACACAATCACATGAGTGACCACAAAATCAAATTCATTCTCGGGAATTCCAATTTTAAAATACTTCTTTCATAAAGTCATCCCGCAGAATACTGTCAGCACATCAATATCCCTTAAGTCCAAATGGAAATCAGTGACTCTATCAAGGCAATCTGTAATAAAGGAGTGGAGTAACTCCTCTCTTGTGCAGTCCCGCATGCACCAGATTTAACCTACTGATCTCCGGGAACTCTTGGAATAGCCAAAGCTAGACCAAAAGCGTCAAGGTAAAGTTCCAAACCTGAGGGGTATCTGCTAGGTCCTCCTCCTCCATCCACTTCGCATTCAATGCCAGATGGTTCCTAACTAAGAACTGCCATTCACTTTACCTTTCTCTTTTCTTTCCTGGTGAGGCAGTATCTCTTCCAAAACGAGTATCTCCTCGTGCTCTTCCAATTCAGGTTGCACCTCAGGCTCCCTGTTGACTGGCACCTCACCCTCGAAATTTTTCAAGAGACTCACATGGAAAAGCAATGTGAATTTTCCAAGTTTCTAGCAACTTCAGTCTAAAGGGTACATCATTTATCTTTCCTTGAATCTGGAAAGGGCCATAGTATAGCATTCTTAGGCGTGCCTTCTCAAACCGTAAGAGCACCCAAATCATCTTCCTTCAGTTGCAAGTCACGTCGATTCTTGTCGGCTGCCTTCTTATGCCGTGCTTGAGACTTCTCAAGAGCCTCGTGCACCTTGGCAAAAGCAGTATTGAGATCTAGATCATACTGATCTGCTTCAAAAATCTTGTCGTGGGTCTGGGGAATTCTCTGAGCTACCAACTGGTTTTCTTTTTTTCTTTCCTTTCTTTCCTTGTGCCCTGGGACCTATGCGTAGCTTCTTTAGCTTCCCTGTTCATTGGCACGTCAGCCTCAATCATCGGAACCCTGAGACGCACTATCATGTGATCCCCTTTCTTTGGAATCCTTTGATGAACTTGCAGCGTTTTCAGCATGGACTTACAGATTTCAGCTGGAATCTCCAAGATCCACTAGCATTTTCAGCATCCCCTTGCAGATCAGCCCTAGCGCTTCTGCAAGAAATCAGCCTTGCAGTTTTCCAGTGCTCATTAGCCTCGTCGATTTCAGCATCCAGCCCTCAAGCACCAGCGACGACAGATTTCAGCATACCCTTAATGTAGTACCGTTGCAGATCCAAGTCCTCAAGTCTAGCTTTCTCTATTTTCAGCCCTTAGCCTCATAGATCCAAGCATCTACGCAAGATTCCATCAGCATCTCAGCATCTAGGACCATTGTATCAACATTTGTGCAATCTAAAGCAAATACCTCTCTAGCGATAGAGAGGGGGGCCCTTGGAGGGGGGTTTGGGACCCCATCCGATGTTAGTCTATCACTCACAGAACCTTCATTCACAATATCTTTCTCTCTTCTCTCTAGTCTATTGCACATCTCTCTCGTGAAGTAAAAGGAACCTTGAGAGTATGCACATAGCACTCATCTTGAGTTATCACTATAAATCACTTCTGCCACACATTACAAGCATGCTAGAGTTGGACCCGAATGGAGGACACTAGTCTGACATGGCAGCAACGCAAAATGTGGCAGAGTTTGTGGTGGGCTCAACTGCGTTTCACGATGCTGACGTGGCAGACCGTACACGTTACTGACGTGGCAGATGGACGCTGGTGCTTTTGGGCATTAGATTTGGAAGTAGTTGACTTTTGCAGCCCTAGCTTTTAATTGGTAGAGCTTTTGGGGTGCCTGTTTTTCGCCACCTGCTTTAGGACACAATGCCTTTCTAATTAAGGGCCTTTGGGGAGTTTTGGGTATCAGTAGTGAACCAAGCTCCTTCCGGCAGTTGAATGCATGAAGAGATTAAAGAAATACTCCAAGGGGTGCCTAGCTAGGGGCCAGCGCATTGGGAATGGAACTCCTGCCACTTTGTGTCTTTTCTTGTCTACAGTGCCAAGTTCGCCCTCTCTCCTCAATTAAAGTGAATAAGGTGTTGCAGATTTGTTTTGGTGGTGTTTTAAGTCTGTTCCGGATGCTATTATCAGTTGGCATGGGGTGCCCTTCTGGCTCCATATGGAGCTTGATTCTTGAGAGTAGGCTATGTGGAGTGGATGGAGAATTAGAGGGAGGGAGAATGTTTAAATAGATGGTAGAACGTAGTTTGAGGTAACTAAAAGGTGCTCTTTGGCACTTGATTGCAAACATTCAAATCATATTTTATAGTTGTTTCACATGGTGTTTCTTTAATATTTAAATAAAAGTGCTTATAAGTGTAGTTAATCTGGGCCACAAGCTCCACATGCTCCATGTTAATACATCACCAAACTAACATGGGTTTCCCTGGCTTGATGCACCATGGCATGACTCATGAGTGATGTACTTGGCATCGCTGGAGAGGTCCCATTGGATCAATTTATACACTGTAAGCTCATGTTTTAGGACTGCTCTCATGTTTACAAGCACACAAATTTGGGCTCGTCGTAGGCATAGGGGGTGGTTACTATCCAGATTGTTCTAATCATGAGAAGGTAAGATGGATAATGAGGCAAGGAGTTGTTTCTTGCTGTGTCAGTAGACACAAGGATCCCCCGCCTCCAAGGTTATCACCATATGGTCGTACAGGAAAGTACGGTATGGTTTCGTACAGGAAAATCCAGTGTATTACAATTATATCATATAATTCAGGTGTGTTTTTTAAAAAACTCTTAAGAACTGTTTAAAATCGTACGGTGTGTTGCATTGTACGGTCTTACAGTAAGGACGTAGAGTATGCAATATTTGCATGCAATGAGGATTCGTACACTGTATGGAAACTTCTCGAGCTGCCGCTACATGCCAACTCAAATGTAATCAAATGATGAGCCAGATTTATTGGGGCACATGCTAATGCACAACTTAGTAGCTGATGAGCCAAATTTATTGAGTGTCTTGTGAAGAAAATATCAGTTGTTTCTTGAAAGGGTAGATTGTACTGAGATCTGCTTTTGTACGTCTGTGCAGGCACAGGGATGCAGTGGATTGTGACAAGGCAGCTAATGATTTGTTAAAGATGATGGCCATTGAGAAGGGTGAAGAGGTGTAAGCAATACCTTTACTTGGGTTTTTGAATTGCTGCAATCAACAGCATTTAAAAGAACGCTCATTCCATACGTTTTCCTGTAGTGGTTGTAGCTTTGAAAGTTTTGGTTATGAAGCTCCAAGTATAGTCAGCGTATCTGAGATGATTAAGGTTTGCTAATGAAGTTCCTCTCTCCTTACGCCCAGGTTTCCTGGTAGCGAGCAGGCTTTTCCTCTCTCGTTCCTTGAGGCAATGCCTATGGACATGCACACAACTTGTTGATATTTGCATTGTTATATGGGAATAGATCTGCACACTGGTCGATTGTGCCGCGTCAATCTTAAATTTTACTTTGTTTTGCTTGGTGAATGTACTTCCGAGTCTTGGAGCATATCACTTGCATATGTTATGCAAGATTCAAAATTTTTTGACTATTTGGGATGTATTTACCATGCCCTAAGCTTCCTAACCAGGATTTTGAGCTTCTTATCGATAGTTTTGAGAATGTCTATTGATTTTAGTTGGCAGAACGGTGTTGAAGCTATACAAACATATGCCCACAATGATAACCTCCATTGAATGTATCAAGAATACTTGTGTAACAATGGCCACAGTTATTGAGTCCTAATTTTTTTGTTCTAGCAGAAAGGGGAGGGGGGGTGCATTTCCGAGAAAGCTGAATGATTTAGCAAGGCAGAAGGCAAAAGATGGGTAAGTTATGCATTGTGTATGTGTCAGTTTTTGCAATTCTCTTAGGGACAGACTATATTAAGTAAAACCAAAAACCTGTACAAAAGAGTCCTCATGAGAGACTGTCATGAGGGACAAAGGTAACCGGTGATTCCGGAAAGTTCATAAGACTAAGCTTTCTATAGGGAAGCCTAACCCACGAGTCAGAACACACAACCATGGCTTACATGGATGTCACCATAGGAAGACGCTTGTCCCCGAGCAAGCTGTGCACACACAGGCGGCAAAAGGAAACAAAGCCACACTAAAAACGAGCACCTGCCAAGGGGAGGACTGAACAGTCAGCACCAAACCGCTTATGCCAAACCAAGCCACATGCAAACCGCCCAACTCCCATTCCGGGCTTTAACTGGAGTCAGGCCCGAGCAAAGCGCACAAGAAGAGAAGGCTGATCACCTCGTGGATACCACACTTGCAGAGCTCTTCATGATTTTGCAGGCCTTGCATTACGTACATGCTACCATCCATGGAAAGGAGGAAGTGGCCATCCCTGACGACCCCTTCAACAATATGGCAAGTGCCCACACCTCGGCCCATACTGCCATGAGAAACCCTGTTTTCGCTTTTGACGCTAGGAATTGTCTTGCATCATAAGATCCACGAAGATTGTGTGTGTGTGTGTGGTGATTTTGTGAGTATTTTCATGTGTTCCATGTGCGTGCACATTGTGTGATCACCTCAGTGTGCACGCGCAACTAAGAGTGTAAAATTTAGTGTGCGAAGTTTTTACAAAAACCTTAGGAAACTAGCAGTTACTTTGATTCTTAAATTTACACATTACATTTCTCTCTATGCAAAACACTTAAAACATAGTTCACATACACACGTGTACGTGGATGCTCACACACACGAGAAAATTTGAGATCACACTAGCAAACACTCACACTCTCTCAACATGAGAAAACCCTTAGAATATACCCCTTCAATATATATTGAAACTTACACTCAAACTGTATTTCACGTGTGGAAGGATCATGTGGATCGGTTTATATTAAAATATAAGAGGATGATTGAAGACTACCATAAACATACACATATACACATGCACAACTTTCCCATCAATTTTCCATTGGCTTGCTCCATCAATAACCTTTGCAACCCTCCCCCACATCCCTCGCCACTATCTCTCACGAGCTCAGTCAGGGGGGATCTATGGCCTAAATTTTGGGATGCACAACGGCTTTGATCTCAACCATCTGATCGCATCGCTGAAGTCGGGGCAAAAAAGGCCACCTGAGTTCACCCCTACCCGAGCTCACCTGCCTTGGGGTGTGGGTCGAGTCCAAGACCTTTCGGTTGCCATACGAATGCCCTACCACCATGCTAGCGCGCTCGTTGTCCATATGGACATGGCACACGATCACACCTTAGTTCATCCGTCCCTATAGCCTTTGATTTAAGGGTGATACACCACAAGCCATGATAAATCAAAGGCTATAATGAGATATAGATCCTATATTTCAAAAATAAAATCTCATTGATATACCTAAGATCTATAAACAGTCCTATATTTTAACAAAAAGAATTATCTAATTTTATGAGTTTTTTGCTACCTGCAGATTTTCTCTGTCTAATTCATAGAGCCTTTACAAAGGTTTTTTTTTTCCGCTAACCACGAATCCGACAATCAAAACTTTCTTTGTTTGTAACTGCTAGAGATACTCGCTCACCGCGAGAGGCAAGTGCTGCTAATCACAACTTATTCTCCCCACGGTGTTGGGGTAAAGGCGCTCCGTCTTTTGCCTACCTGGACGTCGAGTGTTCGACCGCCCACTGTGTATACACACTTCCTTATTCTTTTTATAGATAAGAATAAGGAGCACGTCACTCATACACGTGAGTTACTTCTTGAGGTTGCTCCATCCACATCCTGTGTTCTCTCTCTCTCTCTCTCTCTCTCTCTCTCTCTCTCTCTCTCTCTCTCTCTCTCTCTCCGCACTCACAATTGGTATCAGAGCTTTGGTGTCGCGAGTGCGACGGCTTTCCGCGGTGAGACGGAAGCGACAGAGCTGGACTATGGCGGCTTGCGTTCGGCGGTGGTCGATAGGCTCGACGGTGTTAGATCTCAGCTTAGACATGTATGTTCAACTTGTGTAGCAAGCCGTTGCTGAATTTTGCAGAGAAAGAGCAGAAACAAGAAGTGTTGCAATTCGTTTTTATTGTTTTTGGCTCTCGAAACAGTGTTTTTTGTATATCTCGGTCGCACGAAGTCAGATGGATATGATCTAGGAGTTTAGGTTGGGGTTTTGGAACATTCCGAATGCAATGGTGATGTCTATTTTTTGAAATTCTGCTTTAAATTACAGCAAATGCAACAACAACAAGTTTATGCCGCGTTTTTGGATCGACAACGGAGGTTTTTGACATCTCTTTTACACCCGCACTCGAATACATGTGATCTATGAGTCTACCCTGAGTTTTTGGCACATTCCGAACGCATTGGCCATATCAAAATAGTGAAATTCTTAGCGTTGACTTTTTTGTAGCAGCCTGTCAACAATCTCGACATATCGAGGTTCTGTAGTTCGATTCCTAAAGTGTAGAGAGTGATGCGGTTTGTATCTTTAGCTATGTATGATACACTGTGGTGCTATTTGAAAGAGAATTCACCTTGTTTTTGCGTATGCAAGTGATACTTTGGGATATGACTTTCGAAATGTTACACATCCGGATGCGGTTTCATGCGCATTGTTTGACTGTGTGGGACATTTTAGAGAGCTTTTTTAGTACAGTTTTGTGTAGTTTCATACTATGTATGCATTATGCGGATACAGTTTGAACTAGCCATAGCTCGCGAGAAGCAGGTTTAAAGGTTTGCATTGTTTTTTGGACAGGTACACGTCCATAGAGCTACTCGATCAGGAGTGAGCCAGTTTGCCAGGCTTTTGGCATTGCATGTAGACCATTTGTGGATTTTGCTATTGAGACAATGTCTATTGTCATGAGTATTTGGTGAGATTTTTTGAGTTTTTGTTGAGTTTCCAGAGGAAACTCTGTCAGATTTTTCCCAAGATTTCTTGCCATGGTTTATGCGTATTCACAGTTTGCTCTCTGATAATTTAGTGGTCGAGTTGATTCCCACTCTGGCAGTTATCTGCAGTTTTTTGGCTTGTGATTTGCGTTGAGTTTTGACTCATTTTGTAAAGGAAATTTTGTTCGTTTTTCCCCATCTTCTCGCCATAAAAGTTTGCAATGTTATGACATCTTGTACAGTGGTCGATATATTCCCATTTTGACAGTGATCAGGTATTTACTCTTGATAGGTTTTGTCAATTTGGACACAATTTGATGTTCTAGTTTCCACTCTTGCAGGAGTGAGGATTTGCATATGCTTGTGTGGCTACAATACAGGCTAGTCACGTTTTTGTGAATTTCTGCAGGAAATTTCTCTTGTGGGACGTGTTGTGAACTAGTTTGCTCTCTACTTGCGTGTGTGGTTATGCACTTTACGCTCGGTTGAGCAGTTTGTCCCAGTTTATGCTTGCAGAGTTTGCAGATTGTGGAGTTGTTTTATGCATATGTGAGCATCAATTCTGATGCAATTGATCATGCTTTTGAGCATTGTGTAGTGGTTGAGTTACCTCCCACTTTGTTGCCAGTTTGGCATGGTTTATGGTTGAGATTGTACTTGAGGTTTTGCTCAGTTTGCAAGGGAGATTCTGTAAGATTTTACCCAGATTTCTCGCCATACTTTGGTTCTTAGCCATACATTTATGGTATGGTCGTAGTGGTTATATGTTTCCTTTGATTTTGCTTCATGTTCTCACATTGACACATATTCCGAGCGTGAGACTACAACATGCAAGTTACAGGTTTTCACTATTCAGCTCTGGTTGGTTTATGCTTGATTAGCGCAGGGGTTGAGTGATCTCCCACTTTTGACGCGTATGCATTGACATGATGTGTGACACAATTGAGTCTATAGTGACGGCTCATGAGAGACGGAGGTCTCGATCTTGCTGATACTTGCGTTGTTGGCATTGTGGTCACACATGGCATATTAGGCGTCGATGTTCATACATATGAGACATCAACAAAGACGTATGTGAGATGCAGATACGTCTTTGACACATGTTAGAGAGGTAGTTTTAGTGGCAGTCTATGCCAGTGACAATGATGACACACTTGCCTCAAGTGTACCTCTTGCAGATTTGTCCATGGATAACACACTTTCTCCACAGTGGTTACTAGATAGCGATGTTGCTTTCCATGTTACACTGCATCGTGAGTGGTTTATCACTTTTCTAGTGGGAGACTTGGTCGTGTGCGACTTGCTCATGGTTCAACATTTGACAGAGAGGGTGCAAGAGACGTTTGTTTGTCTTTGCCCAGTGGTGCATCTTACACGCTACGATATGTGCGTTATGTTCCTCAGCTGAGATAGAGTTTGATCTCAGTGAGACAGTTATTAGCAGCTTTTGGCTGTCAGATACTACTTAGCGAGCAGTCTTTCCAGATGCGTTGTGGTTCACTAGTGATTGCCAGAGGAGCTGCAGTGGCCTGGTATATCCTATGCATGTGTGAGGTTCGAGATGACGTGGTCTCGATTTTGTTGCTAGCATGCTTTGAGCAAGAGATGAGAGGTGTATCTTTCACAGGTGAGCTCCACCATGCTCATGAGACAGAGCATTTAGCTGTGCAAGACGTGCCAATAGACTCTATAGAGATAGAGGTAGAGAGGCAGTGCTTTAGTGAGACACAATAGGTGTTGTCAGACTTTGTGCATGCAAAGGTAGAGCAGGTCTTCTCCCTAGAGATAGAGACAAAGCTGACATATATGGAGTTCTTTGATATGCTCATGTTAGATGCTGATTAGTTGGGTCCAGGACGCACAATTTTGCCTATGGGTGAGAGGGACGTATGTTCCCTAGTGATACATCCATACGCGATGGGTAGTCTTGATGATGCAGTGATTGCAGATAGTGTAGGGGAGGCGAGTACATCCAGGTTTGTGTAGATTTTGTCAGATTTTGGGTGTCTCATGTTTGACTTGTTAGTGTCAAGGCCCGATCTAGCAGTTGTAGTGGGAGCATTTGCAGCAGGGGTAGTTAGCGTACGGGTAGTCAGTCGTACGGTGATTGACACTAGCATGATGCTTTGTGGAGCTTTGCAGACAATACAAAGTAGTCTGCGGGATTTACATGCATGTTCTAGCGGTGGTACGCACGCTCGCCTACCACTTGAGCCGATACGACTGTGTGTAGATCGACAGAGTAAGCCAGTGGGCAAATGTTGAGAGAGTCTCTCACCTAGTTTCTTGTACATACTAGTGGTTTAGCTAGTAGGTCTCACTTATCGGTGCATCGTCTTTAAGTGGGAGATTGTTGGGTAAAGGTGCTTCGTCTTTTGCCAGCTCAGACATCCACTGTCTGACTGCCAACTGTGTATACACAATTCCTTATTCTTTCTATAGATAAGAATAAGGAGCACCTCACTCATACACTTGAGTTACTTCTTGAGGCTGCTCCATCCACATCCTGTGTTCTCTCCCTCTCCCCTTCTCACTCTCCGCACGCGCACCGCATTCGCGCACTGACACGTGGACTTTGTCAATCTAACTGATAGAGCCTTTGCGAATGTTATGCGCTAACCACAAAGCCAACAATCAAAAATTTTTGTATTGTTGCTAACTATTAGGGATACTCACCGTGACAGGCAAGTGATGCTAACCACAACTTATTCTCCGTACAATATTTCTCACTAACTGCGAGCTCCACAGGCAAGAGCATGCCCTATCAGTAACTTCCTTTTCTACGGATAACTTTCCATAGTGATCAAACAAGTTTACCCTAGATCAAACACTTCTTTTGTTAATTTTTTTTTCAACTTAATTTATAAAAACACATGGTTGTCTCTTGTGATGATAATCACATTCTTGGTCAATTTAGGATATCCTAAGCTTCCTGTACTACAATCAACTTATATGTGAATAATGCAGAAACTGACAATTGGCTTACCAAATTAGGAGCGAGTGCAATAACAAACTACATTTGAGGATGACCTCCAACAACCTTATTCTCTAGTGCCACAAGTTGAGAGTTGATTGGAGGTTCAAGCACGACATTGGAGCTTCACGTTCTTATTCTTGGTGGGGCAATCTCTCACGCATAGAGAAGATAAAAGGATATAGACTTAAATCAATCGGAACCACATGAGTTTTAGTTACAACAAGGAGATATATTTATAAAACATTTGTAAATTACATAAGAATACGACTCTATTGAAAGTTTTATGCATCCATTTATCTAGGAACACTTCTTATCGCCTACACAGTCTGCTTCACATCCAAGTGATTGGGAAGAGGGTATTTAAGGAGTAATAGAAACATAAAGGGTGATTGAAATAAATATAACCACACAAAAACAATGGATTTCACTCCCTAATTACTAGTGCATGCGTCCATAATACACCCACATACATGCATGCTTAGCTAATCCTATAGCTTCCTTCATATGCTTATTTTTCATATGTTTTAGCTTAGGTAAGCAAAAAACTCAAGCTTAACCCTATATTTTTTTGAAGATATAAACAAAAAAGAGGTTTAACTCAATGGTTAGTTACCTTGCGGTTAAACGCTCCCTGACTGAAACAATACTAGGATCGATGACCTCCCGAGAAGTTTTGAGTCCGGGTAAACGGTTGTCCCTTGTGCACAACCAACGGTGCCAACAAAGCTTTTGTATCCTTGTTGCAAAGAATACCAAGGACTATGCCTTGGTTTCCGCCTGGGAGGGTGTCAAGGAGCGGGAGAGGTGAAGAATGTAATGCCGGGATCGCATGCTCTCACTGTCATGTAAAACATTTACTGCAAAGTTTTGTTGTTCTCTATTCATTCTGTGCTCACCCTCTGCCTCCTTTTATAGACATCGGGGTTCGTTATTCTTGGCAAGCGCTTTTTGGATTCTTACCTCGCATATCACTATTTTTGGTTGCAAGTCTCTCACGTTATTGCTTTTCGTGTAGTCAATAATGGATGATCTCTTCTTTTAGCTATGACTCTACATTGGCCTCTCCTTTTGGAATCCTTTTTTGTCGGTTATCTGAGAGTCACAAAATATTCAACATCCAATTTTCTAAAAGTAAGGCATCTAAAACCTTCTCTTTATTCCTTAAGATATAAAACATAGAATTAACATAATTGGCACATATAATGTACGATTTAAAACCGATTGTCTCGAACAAAAATCCCTAATTATCCATACACTTAAAAATGCTCCAAAACTTAGAATAAAGACCTTGAGTGGAAGCAAAATTTATTGATAAAAATTCAGGTATATTGCAAACTGTCCACTTTAGGAATTTGAGATGTCCTCATCTCGAGAACAAGTGAGGGTAGTCCTTCGCTAAGGTGGCTTCATCTTCTCATGTTGCATCCTTTTTAGGACAATCCTGTCACTGAACAAGATGTTCTCTGAGAATTCTATTTGAAGTACTTTCTCTCGAGATTCCAAAAATTTTGGTTGGAACTCCAAGATGTTTTGAATTAGCATGAAAATATGTTCATCATCAAGGAGTTGATCATTGTCGCTGGAAATATACGGTTTCAATAAGCATACATGGAATACATTGTGGACTTTGATCTGATATGAAAATTTCAATTTGTAAGCTTGGATACCTATACACTTGATTACTTCATAAGGACCACAATAATGTGAAATGGCCTCTTGTACCTCCCAACAAGTGAATAGCTATTTCTCTTTGGATGAATCCAAAGAAAGAATTTGTCTCCTTCCTGGAATTTTCTTTCAGATTTGTTAGCATCAGCATACCGCTTTTAGCGATCCTAAGCTGCTTGAATATACTTTTGGATGGCCTTTGTTTGGTTTTCCATCTCTTTGAGCATCCTCCTAATTGCTTAAAATCTTATGGTAGAATCTGAAAAGTTGAGTGGAGAGACATATTCTTGACCATACAAGGCACAAAATAGGCTCATACCAATGCTTTGATGGTGTGAAGCATTGTAAGAATAACTTACTAGAGGTAAAAATTGAATCCATTTATTAGGCTTCCTACTGCAATAATCTCTAAGAAAACATTCAATGACTTGGCTGGTCAATCTGTTTGTCCATTTGATTGGGGATGGTACACAATACTAAAGTTCAATTCTGTTCCAATGGACTTGACGATTGAGGTCCAAAAATTTGAAGTAAACTTCACATTCTGATTGCTTACAATTTGTTCAGGCAATCCATGCAATCTAAAAATATCTTTAAAAAATAGTCGTGCAATGTCGGAGGCGATAAAGGTTGTCTTGACTGGAATGAGATGTGCAACCTTAGTGAGTAGGTCAACAACCACCATAAGTGAATTATATCCTCTTTGCACCATAGGAAATCTAATGACAAATTCCATACTTATACACTCCCACTTCATTTGGGGAATGTCAAGTTTATTCCAGAGCTTAACTCTCTTTGCCTTGATCCTTTGGAATGTCAAGCATTGACGAACATAGCATAACACAGTCGCCTTTTGCCCAATGCAATAGAAGCTTTTTTGCACTGCATTGAGGGTCTTTGCATACTCTGGGTGTCCTACTATCATTGGCATTGACCAAGGTATCCTTGTTTAAGTTAGGATCCTTTGGTACACATAACCTATCTCTATAATAGAGACAATGGTCATAATATGATAAGTGCTACATTGAAGGTATATTATTTGATTCTTTGGTTTGAAGAAGGGCAAGCTGCCTTTGACACTCTAGATTAATTGATGCAACTTCCATAATCCTTTCAATTATCGGGTTGATATGAGACTCAAAAAGTGTTTTCAATCGAGTGAGTTTGCAACCAAGTTTTCCTTTCTATGGTGATAGATAATTCAAAATTTAAATTCTTGTAGAAGTTCTACTTAGCACCTTTGTCACATATTCAAGGTTTCTTGAGTAAAGATCCACCTTAAGCTCTTATGGTTAGTTATAAGTCGAATCTTCCTCCCCAATAAGTAATGTATCCATAGTTTCAAAGCATGAATGATTACCAATAGTTTGTGGTCATGGGTTGTGTAGTTCTTTTTGTGAACCTTAAAGGTGAAAGCTATTGGTCTTCCTTCTTGAACTAATACTCCTCCAACTGCTATACCACTAGCATCAATGAAGACATCAAAGGACTGGTTGAAATCTGGTAGATTTAGGCAAGGTGCAATAGTGATATATTAAGTTTGTCAAATCTTTCTTGGTGTTGTGGTTCCCAATTTATCTTCACCCCTTTCTTTAATATGTTGATCAAGGGTGAAGTGATAATTGCATAATCTTTTATAAAGATTGTACACTATCCTATGATTCTCAAGAATCCTCTAAGCTTGCTTACATTAGATGACTGGGGCCATTCAACAATGTGTTGAACTTTAGCAAGGTCCACTGAGATTCCATCTTGCGGAATAATGAATCTCAAGTATTCAATCCTTGGAGGGAATAATGAACAATTACTTATCTTTGCATATAGCTTGTGTTATGGAAGAATATCTAGCACCTTCCTCATGTGAGCTTTGTGATCTTCCTCAATTTTTGAGTATATTAGAATATCATCAAAGAAGACAAGGAGAAAATCTTCTAGGTAGGGCTTGAAGATATCCTGCTTCAATCTATTGAATGTAGCCGGTGCATTAATCAAACCAAATGACATTACTATAAATTCAAAATGGTCATATTGAGTGTTGAAGGCTGTCTTTGGCATATGTGATTCCTTCATTCTGATTTGGTAGTTACCAAATCTTAGATCTATCTTTGAGAAGACTCTTGATCCATATACCCTGTCCACAATTCATCGATTCATGGTATATGATAGTTTTTCTTAACGATTACCTGGTTTAGTCCTTTGTAGTCAATGCAGAGTCATAGAGTTCCGGTTCTTTTTATTTTGGAACAATATTGGTGCTCCCTAACCTGATTTGCTCAGTCTAATAAATCCCTATTCTAAAAGTTGACAAAGCTTCTCCTTCAATTCAATGGCCTTTGGTAGCACCATTTTATAAGGTCTCTTTGATACAAGTTCACTTCCTAGGAGTATCTCTATCTCATGGTCAATTTCTCGATAAGGAGGAAGAGTGGTGAGGTCTTTAGAAAAACATCTGAATATTCATGAAGCCATGAGGGTTTTGTATTGCTTGATTCTGGATCAACCTTATTCAACTTGACCACAAATATGTGTTGTCCTCCTCTCATAAACTTGGAGTAGACGGTTTGTTTTTAACCAAATGAATCCTTGGAATCCCATTCTTCCCCTGTACCTTGACTTGCCTTGCCTGATTATATCTAAATCTCAAACTGCCTTGGCCACAATGGATACTAACTTGATTTCTAGATAACCAATCCGTCCCAAGAATCCCATCATACATCCTAGGTGGGAGGATTCTAAAGAAAGTTGAGGTAGCATGCCCCCTAGTTCAGAATCGAGGGTTCCCATAGAACGTCAAGATACCAGTATTTTTCCCTCAATCCAATCTACTATCATAGGTCTAGCTTGGTTTTTATTCAGGTTCAACTTTCACAAGCATTTTGGGGATAGAAAGGAATGAGTACTACCACCATTGATGAGGAGATTAAAACATTTATCTTGATGGGTGGCTGGTGTTTGAATAACAACAAATTGTCTTTGAGCTCCAGAGTTGTCAATAACTGCATAAATAGTTTCTTTCTAGGGTAGGCTCTCCTAAGACTGCATGTGCATGGGCATTGCTACCTTGACCTGTGTCAAAGGCCCTGGCTACTCTTGCTTGCCCACTAGCTTGTCCACCATTATGTCTAGGAGAGTGGTGTCTTTGGTTTGACTTAGTTGCCATCACTGCTTTATTAGTTAGATGTGTGTATCTCTTTTGGAAATGTCCCAACTTCCCACATTCAAAGCATCGAACATCCAAGCGTGGAGGAGTTTGGGCATTAGTGGCATAAGCTCTTTGTGTTTGTCTATCATTTGGAAATCTTCTTGGTTGCCTAGCACCACTAAAGCTCTGATTTTGTTAAACTCTTCTTCTAATCCCTTGCTCTTTCATTATGGTAAGCTAGCTCATAGTAAGGAATCTTGTAGAGTGGTAGGTTTTATATCTTCTTGTCATGAGCTAATTGGTTCCCTTAAGCCTTGGTAGAAGCGGGCTACCTGCTGTTCTATGGTCATTAGCAGTGCGTAACATCTAGAAGCCTTACAAACTTTGAGTAGTACTCTTCCAAGCATAAGCTCTATTGTTTCAAGCTAAAGAATTCATTCATCTTTATTGCCTCATGGGCAGGAGAGATGTATCTTTTCTTCTCTGATTGTTTAATCTCCCTCCAACTCTGCGAGTTTTCCAATACTCTTCCAAGGCCGAACAAAGAAGGGGAGTCAAAGGGATGGTCAAAGGTCGGGCAAACAAAGTGGCCTCCCCAAGGGAGGTAGTTCAAGTATCCGGACAAGGTGACAGTTAAGTGGGCAAGCTAAGGGCTATTCAAAGAGGGAGGACAAGCATAGGAGGCCATCCGGATAAGGTCAAAGGGTAAGCTCCAAGCTGAAAAGGAGAGAGAAAAATATAAAATAAGAAATGCCAAGGGGCACTAGCGACATCGCTAGTGCCCCCCTCAAGTGCAAAGAGTAGAGTGCAAGCAAGAGAGCAGATGAAAATGAGGCGGCTCCCTCCTTCCTAAAGATGCCAGATAGACCAATTAGGGAGCAATTTCCAACGGTGAAGAACCCCCACTATAAAAGCTATTTTTTAAATCAAATGAGGGGTTGTTTTGGTGCCGTTTGAAGCCTAGAGAATGGAGCTTCTTGACAAAGGAGTGTGCCTGTCAACCCCCTTTGTAATTTTTCTCAAAAATGGCCATTGTGATGGCATTGCAAGCCTTGTGCGTGCCTTCCGAAGTATAATCAAGCCTTTATTTCCCTTTTTTGATGTCGTTTCTCCTTCCCCCCTTCTCTTTCTCCTGCTCTTGTGTTTCCCCACGGTGTAGGCAGTGTGGATGTATGTGCTCCCCCGGATCGACAATGCTTTGTGTGAGAGATTGAGCTGATGTGTGTGTGTGCAAGAGTAGAGACAGGCCATGGCAGTAGGTGTGCATTGTGTGGTGGTCTTGTGGAGTGTGTAAGCATTGGGAAATAAAAAGGTGGTGGTTTGCCATTGTAAAGTGTGTTTTTTGAAGGTGTTTTCTGAGAGGATAGGGGTGTTATGGATACCCTGAGCTATAGAGAGGCCTTTGTTTTTGTGCCAAGTGTGTTCCCCCATTCCCCCTCTCCGTCTTGTGGTGCCCCCACTGAGGAGCACTTTGACTGCTCCCAGTTGATAAAAAATAAGCGGTTTTTTTGCGTTGGAAGTCATGGCGGCAAGAAGCTATGGACTGATTTTCACAGGCAAAGAGGGCCCCGATGAGTGGATGATGGATTTTGAGCTGTATATGCTTTCACTGCGTATGCTGAACGAGGATAGCAAAATGCATAAATTTCCTTTAGTGATGTGTGGAAAAGCTAAAGTTTGGTGTGAAGCTCTGGAAGGCGAGCCGAGGCAAGCGTGGCCGGCTCTACGCGCAAGGTTTCTTCACGACTTCCTTAAGGAGGCATCCCCAGTCAAGATAGATGTGAAGCTGAAGGCGCTTAAGCAAGATGTAAGTGAAGAGTTCAACTTGTTTTTGGGTCGTTTTGAAGAGTGTTGGGCAAAATTAGTGGCAGCCATGCAATTGGCTAATGGGGATTGCTTTGAGCTGGATAAATTCATGGTGTGTCTGCACCCTAAAGTGAGAGAGAAGGTCGATTTTGAAAGCCCAAAAAGTTACAATGGTGATGTAGCAATCTCACGGTCAAAGAGCAAAAAGATAAAGAAGAAGATAGAGCACGATGTGTCGCGCTACGAGATGATGGCCCCCGTTCAACCGCAGAGTCCAAGAGAAGCTATGCACGAGGAAAATCATGGAAACTGAGGGTGTAGCCATTGTGCCACAAAATTGGGTACGTACGGTGCAAGATTTGTCCGAGCATATGCAAGAATTGCGGTTAAGCGTGATGGATAGAGGATAACCGAGAGGAGCAAGGGGTAGGGCGAGGCCGCTACCAAGACGGTGCTATAATTATGGAGAAGAGGGGCATTATGCGCCTGATTGCCCGCAACTACCAAGAGGGAGAGGAGGCATTTACCTGCTGTTTGGTAGAGGTTGAGGTCAAGGGCAATTCAATGGTCCAAGAGAGCAGGCAGTGGAAAATCCTGTGCAGCCAGTCCTACCAAATGGAGGTGAATTCCCAAGAGTGAATATTATTGGGGTGGATAAGCGGGATGTCAAGATTTTGGCCAATAAGAGGGCAAGAGATGAGAGAGAGAGACGGAGACGGAGCATGAAACAAGATCTCACAAGGGCAAAGAGAAGTGTACGAGGGCAGAGAGCTACCTGAGATTAGCAAAAGAAGGAGACGCCGCAAGATTAAGCAAGCGGATTTCCAATCAGGACGTGGCTACCCTGAGTACAACTTGGTAAGTGATATTCAAAATAAAAAATCAAACATTACTTTTGGTCAGTTGTTGGCTTTAAATACGAAGTTGAGGAGGAAATGGTCTACAAGTGTTAGCACAAGACTTCTAAGAGCTAAGGGAAATGTGCACACGGTGCAGAACATGGCCTTGAGGGTAGGTAGCCCGACTAATGTTCTTCCACTGGTGGATGCGGTCATAGAGAAAAGGATGCTGGTACAGGCCTATATAGATGGTGGAGCACAGGTGTGTGTCATGACGGAAGCAACCATGAAGGAGACAGGAGTCAAGGTGATAGCCAAGACAAATGTGCACATGAGGATGGCCAACCATACTAAAGCGAGGTGTCTGGGTGTGGCTCAAGATGTGAAGGTCAAGGTGATGGGCATAGAGTGCTAAATAGACCTTTTTGTGATGAAGGCAGGTGATAATGGTTATCCAATCATTTTGGGTAGGGTGTGGCTTTTCGCAATAGGTGCTAAAGTGTTCACTGGATTTTGTACATAGCATGTACATAGGGTTGTGGTTTTGCAAGTGCTTTTAGTTGTCAACAATTTGGTGTGCCAGTTTAAAAGTTCTATAAATATGTTTTTGGTCGAACATAAATGTTTGACGAGGGGGTTGGGAAATGATGGTACAAACAAAGATGGTTGAGGCCATAAGTGGTGCTAAGCAGTTCCAGAGGTGTGCACGTGTGCATGACAAAGGGCTAAGGCCAATGTGGAGGATCTGGACAAGTAGATGCTAGTGGGAATGTATGCCTAATGAGGATTTTAAGGCCAAAAATGCTCCAAGACTAAGCCAATTGGGATGACAGGTCAAAGTATCCAAAGTGCTCTATCAATGATCTAGAATGTGGGGTTCAATGTGCGGTTTAGAGGCTTGTCAAACGAAGCCCCGGTGTGCAAGATATTGCAGTTTAAAGACAGAAGGTCTAGTAGATCCCTGACGGATAGCTAGGGACAGGTGGCCCAGGTGAATGCAAATGGATACACATGAAGAGCTTGAGTTGATGAGCATGCCTGTCTTTTTGGATTGCAGATCAGAGTTCCGGGTTGCAAGTGATGGTCGTTTGAAAGTTTGCCAAGGGTCGGGTTTGTGCCCACCTGACTGCATTGGGAGAGGAGCCACCTGACCTCTTTTGGGTTCGACCAGGTTCTAAGAGGTAGAGCATTCGTATGAAGTTGGCAAGAAGTCGCTTCTTATCAATGGAATACCCGGAAGGAGAGTTTTGACAGGTTAAAGTTGATGCCAGAGGGCGGCAGTGCAGTGCTCGATGATTTTTCTTCATTTTTGCGGCCTCGATTGGCGAGCTTGAAAATCTCAAAATGCGACAAGGAGCAAGTGATTTTAAGATGCAAATGGCAGCTTCAATGCCGACCTGCCTTGCTCATAAGCCTTCAAGGCTTTCTTCGAGTTGCTTTTCAACTGTCCGACTGTAGAGGTCTCAAGCCTTTCAAGGCTTTCCCTTTGCTTGTCTGCACACTCTCAGGCTTCAAAAAATGCTTACAATGCTCTGCCTTCTTTGTTTGAAACCCTGTAGAGCTCCAAGCTCCCTCTTTTTTTGCTCTGATTCCTTGAGAGTCTCCAAGATCCCCTCAAAGGCTTGAGGGGGGCCGTGTGTGCAGGTATGATGAGATCTCATTGATCCTGTCGGATCCGCCCTGAATCAACCCGATCCAATGCCGCGTAGCACCGACCTTTGTTGGAACTCTGTTGCTGCCGAGAGACCGCCGCCGAGCAGTAGCTATGATACCACTTGTGAGTGCGCGTGTGCACGAATGCATGAGTGCATGCTCGGTGCTGTGCGTGCAGGGAAGGGAAAGAGCACGAGGTAGTGTGGGTGGAGCAACCTCTAGAAGTAGTGAGTAGGTGCTCACGTTATTGTTTCTATATGAAGAATAGGGTATATACACACGTGGACGGGCGGTCGGACACCGGACATCTGGCCCTGGGCAAAGACGTAGCACCTTTACCCCAATAGCCTGAACACATTGCAAATAGACTCAATGTAAAAGTCAGGATTGCTTTTGCAAACTCCATGTTGCCTTTCGTACGGATATTTAATCGTGCAACATATGAGCACTTAGAATGCTCAACAAAGTTAAGGTTGAAGGGACCCTCGATTAGTTTCCCTTTATCCAAGAACTGTCCTCCTTTCAAAATTTTAAGTCTGCAATCCTCTATTGTGGAGGCTGGTAGATTGGCCAGATATACCCAAGTTCCGCTAAGGATAGGTGCCAAAAAGGCTTTGTTTTGCAGCACCCAAAGCTGATGGTCCACCCCAAAAGACTCAACTTCTATTTGTCTAACAAGTAAAAACAAGAAAACTTTAGACTCTTTGGGTACCATCTCTAATGGGTTAGAGTCACTCAAAGGCTAGAGGCTATTTTGGAATTCTTTGACGGCTTCCAAAGTGGCACTATCTTTGCAGAAGATGCCACTAGATTGAGGGATAGTGGGAGTAGAGAGTTAGATAGTTCAGCTCCAGAAGAAGAGAATTGAGCCACCTCCCGGTTGTATTGTAATGAGTGTATAGGCAATTGTGCAATGTATTGAGAAATCGTAGCTATATCATCTTTGTTGTCCCTATTTAGAGTTGCCAAGATCTTGACCCAATCATTGACAGAAAGCATGTGCAAGATAGAAGATTTTTTATCCAAAGCAAGAGCCAATCCATAGATAAGTTATGACGCCTCTAAGATGCTAATACATTTCAGACGAGGGAAGTGGCAACTAAAAGAGGTCTAGAAGTTGATTCTAGTCCTTGAGAAAGAGCAAGGGCCTGTATCAAACAAAATGATGTGTTGAAAAGAAACTATTTGGGGTAAGAAGTTACAAAGCTTTTGGGTTTTTGGGCCAGAAAGGGTCTAGTTCTAGGGGTAAGGGCTTTTTTCGAGGGATGGTCTTTTAAGTAAAGTCTAATCTTCTAAATTTTTTTTTGCATGTTTCTCTGGATCATGAATGACTCTCATGCGGGCAGTCATTTTATAATGTGTGTGATCCTGAAAGGTCATAATAACAATAGGGTTAGTATTGTTGGATAAAGTTCCAACCCTTAAACCAGCAAGCTCGAAAAGACTATGATAGTTGTGAGCAGGTATCTAGAATTATCGTCTAAGAGGACCACCTAACACAACCAACCTAAACATGAATTATAGATAGTGGGTCCAGCTTAGCCCAATAATTCAAAGTAATCTCTAAAGCTAGCGTCCCGGATTTGCTTGAAGACTAGGAAAGCCTTGTGTGTAGGATGTGTGTGTAGCTGTTTTATTCTAATAAATTAACACAATAGAACATAACAATTCAAAAGACAACTGGCTTTAGACAAATGACCAAGGGTAGAACAAAAACAACTCAGTCTTAGAATTATTTTTGTACATTGTTGTAGGAATGAGGTCTCTTTCTAATATACAAGTATACAAGAAGCAATATGCTATCTGTTCCATAAAGTGATGAAAATCTGATATGTCAAGGGTAGACAAGAGCTAAGCCAAAAAAAATCCCAAGAAAGGATAGAGTCCTCACCTGCATCCATTCAAACAAGACAACAGATATGTTAGCCTTGAATGCATTTTACAGGTATCAATGGACTTTACGAGCTGCTATCCATGTCCATCTTACAACTTTTTTAACACCTGACCATTGACAAACCTTTTTGTGTTTTAAGATTGTCTCAAGGTGTGATTTTTTTCTCTTATTTTTTAAAAGATGTTCATTATTCTTTAAAGATACATAGTTTATAGTTAAGGTTATTACTTTTCCCATTTTTTAAAAGAAAAAATAGCTTTATTTAGATAATTAAAATTCTGATCGGAAGGCCATCACCTCTTCCAATCCAAGTGTCATTAATATTTTTTTTTGCCCAGAAAGATTTGTTTTTGTCCTTTATGCTAAGAGTTGGTCTTGTAGCAGTATTTTGTTTGAGTCAAACAACCCCGTCATTTATTAAAACCAAAAAAACTCCTTCAGTTTAATCCTACCTGACCATTTGACTTATTTAAGACCAGTAAAACATTACGACAGAGTGTAGATTGCCTAGGAGCAGAGATGGCCCAAGTTATGCCCCAACTAGCTATAGTATACATGGTTTTGGATATGTTTGGTGAAAAATCTTCAAAACCCACAGGCTTTAAGAGGAAAGGTTGTCTAAACAGGCAGAAACACCAAAAAACCTCCATACACCAACCAATTCAATTTGGTACACAAACCCATGTACCATATTATGAGTAATAGCAGTCATACATAAGGTTACTAGAGTTGTGGCATATTATATTGACCAAATCCAATCCAAACATGTGAACACCATTTTCTTCTTTTTTGTAACCATACAAAAAACCTTACCTCATCAAATCAACAAGCTCATCATGACAAGCCCCTACAATTTTAAAAAAAAACCATAGTACTGACAAACGAACAAGAGATGGTTACATAGAGTTCTTTGTATCCCCTTTATTAGATGCCACCTATTTCTAGGATGTGAAACCAATAGTGTAGAGATTATGTTTAGAAAAAGCCTTGAGGCAGGCATCCCACTCGTCAATGGAGCTCATGTTTAACGTGGCCAAGTGGTACCCAATTCCATGTACAAACTATTGTAAAGCCAACCATTCGACAAGCCTTACCATATTCCTGATTTTATGCAGTGTAAAGCTTATGTAGAGTTACCATGCCAACATTAATAGCAGTTGATGTCATTAGATCATCACATTAAGAACCATACACCAAAAAATCCGTATAACAGTAGTATGTCAACCAGAGTTCAAACTTGCTCAAAAGGTGAACACCAACCTTAGATTTTGGTTTTGACAACTCCATAGCCGCATAGTAAGTGGATTTACACTCACTTCTCTCTTTCACAAACACGCTCAAAAGGAAATGCACCCAAGGCTAAGTGAGGGGCTAAAGCACCCTCATCTTTTATAGTAGTGTTTCCTGGTCCTGTCCATCTGTCTAGCCCAAACAGAAGAAAACCCACAATCTCTGTGCTCAATAAGTACAATCTTCCAAAAAGATAATACGGACGCCCATGTTTGTGTTGCGGGAGGTTAAGAGGGAGAGAGGAGGCAAGATATGGCACTGGTTAGCTTTCAGTGCAGTGTATGTTGTAGTGGGGACAAGAAGGAGAAAGAGAGAAGGGGGGGGGGGGGGGGAGGCCGTGAAAAGCCGAGTCGTTATTAAGGGGCATGAATGCCATGTTTTTTAAGTATAGTAACCCGGGAGGGTTCCCATAAGGGGGGAAAACCCAGAATTTTTGGTTAAATAACCGAGCCAGAGGATGGGTAGAGCCGGATTAGGGGGATTTTATTGAGGCATGAGGTGTATTTTTTGTGTGAGGGTATGGGTAAGATGATCAACAAGTCAGTATTATTACCATAGTGTGTGTGTCTTTGGAATATCTTGTAGATGTTCATCAATGCTCATCTTGCAGGCGACTGCATGGGTTGCATTTGGGGAGGAAATGGGCATGGATACAACACTAAATTCAGTCCCGAGGGTTCTGGAAAGAGATGATGGTGGAGATGGTTGCCATGGAAGTACATGGAGCTTTGGGGGGGGGGGGGAGAGAGAGAGAGAGAGAGAGAGAGAGAGAGAGAGAGAGAGAGAGAGAGAGAGAGAGAGAGAGAGAGAGAGAGAGAGAGAGAGAGAGAGAGAGAGAGAGAGAGAGAGAGAGTCAAAGCAATCGATGAAAAAATGGTTTTGAACTGGTGAGGAGAGAGAAGAGAGTGAATGGGCATGGGATAATGAAAGAAGGATAGGAAAGAAATTGGAAGTCAAAGGAGGGAGATGCTACTGAGACTCGAGAGGAGGCCATCAATAACATGAGTGCTAGAAATCAAGAAAATGGGAGGGGCCAAATTCACAGCAGTCAAAATGTGCAAGAGTGAAGAAGAAGAACTATTAATTAGACTTGTGTGTGTGTGTGTGTGTGTGTGTGTGTGTGTGTGAGAGAGAGAGAGAGAGAGAGAGAGAGAGAGAGAGAGAGAGAGAGAGAGAGAGAGAGAGACCAATCACCTTTTTTCAAGCCAAAAAATAAAATTCTTATTTTTAGCTAGCATAACAAGTGATAAAATCTCTAGGCCTGCCATTGATCAACTACAAATCTTTGTTGTGTCTGCTGACGACGACGTTGAACTTGCAAAATAAAAGAGTATCATAATGACATATAAACTAATGCTTGACAAAATAGCAAATAAACAAGAGGGAAAGGTGAAGAGAGAGTGAGGTGCCGTGCATCATCACGAGCGAGGAGAGAGAGATCCATAAAAAATTTTCCTTTTGTTGTTCCACGCATCAGACCAAGGTCTAATGAGAGAGGGAGATTCCTTGTGACTGCTTACCAAAGCATGGTGAGGAAGGGTTGAGACTGGGAGTAGCCTCGTAGTGTGGAGCTTATGACGTTTTATTGTGGAGTTCGTTCAAGCAGAAGACATCAAATCAGCTTGTATCCAAATTGTTTGCACTGAAGATAAGAAAATGCTCGGTTGCCGATATCTTGTGTGTGTGTGTGTGTGTGTGTGTGTGTAGCAATTCTAAATATATATGCAAACAAACACTACGTGTTCATAGACCAACAATTCTAGGAAAATACAATGGATTTGTACAATAATTTATTTGCAGTTGAAAATAAATTTTGGACAAGGTAATGAAGATAACAAAGTATAACATGGGAAAGAGTAATCCCAAAGTCTGGCGTGAGGTTGCTTCAAGGTAAGAGATCCGCCACAAGTCATCTACGACATAGGACAGAATGTTTTTATCAAAGAAGGTAGCCCTCACCTGCACCCATAGCCACAAGAAAACAATTTGTTAGCACGTGGCTGTACGCAGGTGATGGTGGGCATCCCAGTTGTTATCCATGTCACAATGAAAAAACAAATAGTGTTTCTATAAGTAATTTGTTTTTTTTAAAACAAAACCATAATAAGAATCCTTGGTTTTTAGCCAATCTAACCAGGAGAGTGAGAATCCCCCCATAGCTACTATATATCAAGTTAGTTCCAGATTTATTCGATGCCTAACCATAGTTTCAAGAGCTTTAAAAAGATTATCAAAACTATATAGGTTTTTAAAGAACAGACCCACAACACATTCTTTAACTAGGTTGGAGAGATTTTACCCCATAGGCGCAAGTCCAAGTTAGCTCGAGTCAAATAATCCTATACTAGACATTAGATCTTAAAGGGCGAAAACCCTCTTGAGGAGATAAAGTACCATCCGGGTTATGTTTGCACAAAGTTCAAGCTTAAATTTTATCTCACTTACAACTCCTAAAAAGGGCCTCTGTAGTATATTAGCGAAAGCAAAACCAATATACATTAGAGCGGCATAGTAATGAACATGATTAGTAGACCAGCCAGAGGAAAATGTTTGGATTTTACAAACTACACTAATACTAGAATTAAGAAAATACTTTCAAATACCATCCTTATTAACAACTGAATCTCTTCCAATGTCATAGTCGACATGTTCTTCCCAATCGCCAGTACCAAATACCTGTTTTTAAACTCGTTAGTCGAAAAAATCACTCACATCAGCCGATTTCCCGAAAAAAAAATCATAACCAGCCACTACGGATTTGTTCCTTTTATGATGAAAAAACAAAAATCAGACAGATAAACAATTGCTTTTATAGTGCAGTCCAAACATTCCATTCGCATTAAAAAAACCTGCACATCAGGGCAGGTCATAACATCAGGCTAATAATAGCCCAGCCAGTACAAGCCAGAAAAACCAGAGATCAGCCGACACTTTATCCCAGAGTAACCCACATATTCTCCAGAGAGTAACCATAATTACCCCATGTTTTAAGTTCCTAGTATGTTCTGATCTAATCACAGCAAGACCAGTCGGGAAGGTCTACTTCCCAAGGATAGGCAATTAGCCAAAACCAGAAAAAGGGGGGCAGAGACCATCGTAGGCTTAGTAAAAGGACCATCTCACATACTAGCGAGTAGTTAATATACCATTAGCACTTCATCGAAGTCACACTTAGCTAGAGATACCATCTTTATATTCTGCCACACAACATCATGCAGGTATGCAATCATTCTCCTATGCACTGATACAATGAGAGCAAGTGAAGGTAAGTTTAGAAATAGCCATGCTTAGGATTTTATAAAGTTGCTGCCCCAACCATTAAAGGCAAGATGCATCCAATATCCATAAGTTACAAACTGTGAGTGGTGATCAACCGGGCAAATAATGTATGCAAGCAAAAAGTATTCTAGTTTTAAACATCTTAACAAAACATCACATTATTCGGATATGAGATGCTCAAAAACCTCAACCAATTTTCCCATATTTGGCTGTATCACAGTAACCAACCAGTGACACCTCATTAATAATCTCAAGACTTGGCAGCCCTTAATGATAGAGCAACAAAAAAAGTTCCTCAAATTTCTTCAAATAAACCAGCTAAAAACAAACTTCCCAGAACCATAGAGTTATTAAAAAATCTGTCCAATTAACCTGTGCTTAAAAAATTACAATTTATCTAATTTAAGCACCTTCATTTTAGACAAACAGTCTAGCTCACAATGTTTTTAAGGCTTCAAGAGAGCCGAACAAATAGTTAACCTGTAGACTTGGAGAGGAAGACGATTCCACCAAAACATTCTCAATATTTTTTGGCATGTTGAAGTCACAACCGCAAACAAGATTTGAACGCACAAGCTATAGTCACAAAACACCATGCTAAGTGAGTAAAGTACTCACCTTATTGAGGGTTTCATAGATGATGATGCCTCTCCATAGTAGAAGGGACCCAGATTTGGCCAGGTATTCCCGTCATCGAGGTCACCCTTAAAGACCCTATTTTTAGGGATTTCTCTCAACACACGATCCGGTGAGAAAAGCCAGTGTCGAGACACATTCGCTACACCACTCGCCTACAAACCCACTATCCGTATGCAGAAGGTAGCGTGCGACAGGCAAATACAGGAGAAGCCTTGCAGAGGAATACTCAGACGCCACACAATATAAGTTTAATGCATTTTTAGGGTAAATAATAGGTAAAGACACGCTTGTGCCTAATGCAAAAAGAGGATATTAAAAGAAAAAACCTTTTAATGCGCCCCACTTATCAATGGCAGTAGATAGTATGGCCATTCCCGAATGCTTTCGCAAGGTCGATACGTGATCCATACAATTCCTTAAGAGGTATTGCCCCTAGCACTGGATGGACATAAACAACCAGTTACCCATAAACCCGATATATCAAAGGGGACTATAATCAGTAAGCTATCCAGTTGGGCAAATTACGAGAATAGACATATGCCAATCACAAAGAGGTGAGTCAATGTAATATTGGATACATTAATAGATGTCAATTAGTTTGGGTAATTCGTACACATACCCATTTGGTTCAGCTATCAATGTAGGTCTATAATAGACGGACGTTTTTAAAAAAAAAACCGAGTGCACAACATCAGTCTTGAGTAACTTTCAAAGAGTTTATAGCCAACAGCTTACTCTGTCGTAAGGTGTGTCATACACATTATATGTTATGACTTATAATCAAGATCAGGTTTTAGCCATATCCATTGCACATCTTCAACATTCAAGTGAGTCTACTAGGAGAACCACACTACTCCGTTTTGAGCATCATTTATTTCAGCAATTAGGAACATCTGTTACGCAGACGAAGTGGTGGAAAAATCAGGATAGAGTGATGCGGGTGACCCTTTGGGGTTGAGAGCACTTTAGGAACAATATCCGTCTGGCGATAGAACTGAAGCCATGGGCATAGGGCCACAATATTATTATGTAGAATATTCAATGAAGTGAGGGTTTTCAGAACGGTAATATTTGCTAGCGCAGTTTCTTCCACACCATAAGACTTTTTGTATTGCAGTTATGGACAACCCCTCAGAGGATACTTTAGCAGCACACCACGCACCAAGGAGTATGGTGTAATCTTGGCTAACCGTATCTTACCTTTGTCCGAGCGTCCGAATACATGTTATTACTATGACAACTGCTTTTTTGATCATGTAATGGATGGTCTAATAGAGATGTAGAGGTGAAGAAAGAAAGGGGTTTTTTTTAATAGACAAACCAGCCAGGCTTTTTCTGTCCAATTTAACTGGTGAAGCATGAGAAAGGACTCATGTAATTCTGTGTGTGTGTGTGTGTGTGTGTGTGTGTGTGTGTGTGTGTGTGTGTGTGTGTGTGTGTGTGTGTGTGTGTGTTGCTCATCTCATGAACCACGAGAGAAGGACTGCGGTTGGATAACTCACACGATGTGAGGATCTGTATGGGAGTGAGTTCTCTACATGATGGTTCGTAGCAGGGAATAGAACGAAAGGGTGTGTTGAACGCCCAGTCAAAGTAAATAACATTACGGTCATCAATCCTAAATACAGGAGCCCATTCCCATGAGGAAGGTAGAGCCTCAAGGAAAAGGAACTTCTCCGTGTGGAAATGCAACGCAAAGGCTCCCTTTCCCCAATCATGCGGACACATCTTTTGTACCCACCTAGCAGGTGGATCCGATGGACTGCCTCCACTCCCAAATTTGAGAGCTTAATGAGGAGAATGCAAAGCTCAAGGCACTTCTTTAAGCCATTGAAACATGCCTCTCCTCCTTGGAGTCTCAAAAGCAAGACGATAGCAAGCACCTTCTCGCCAAAGCAAAGGAGTCTGAGCACACCCTCACCACACGCATAGCCAATCTTGCCACCCAAGTGCAAGAAGTAACTGTCATGATCTCCTCCAAAGTAGAAGAGTGCTTGCAAGAATGTTGCTGACAAGAAGGACTAGCACTATCTATTCGAATCGGCGGCTTTCCCTCTACTTGGTGGGGAGAGAACGACGACTACACATCAACACTAGTGAAGCTCAACCAAGCCATCCACCCAATCGATTTTGACCCCAACACAATTGATAAGGTTCACCATGACAACGGCACCAACCAAGGCATATTAGTCTTCAAGACTAAAGAGGCACACATAACACTTCTAAAACAAGCACAACTTCTCAAGGGCACCAAAATATGGATAAGCTAGGCCCTGACCTCCACCTAGCTCAAAGTCAAGAAACAAGAACTCCAAAAGGTTCAAGAAGCACAAGCAGCCGACAAATGGGCCATCTATCAAGGTGTTTTGGACTCCAAAAACTCCTAAGCCACCTTCCCCATCTCCCTCCTCTAAGTGACATATGTCACAATTTTGTTGTATCCACATTAGTCATGATTAGAACTTCATGTACTCCTCTAGTAAGAGGTCCAACCATGTATGTTTTCTTGGTCCCATAGGTCATATTTGACCCTTGAGGATGATAATGAAATCTATCTATCTCTCTCTCTCTCTCTTTCATGAGAAGATGTGACGAGGGTGTGCATGAGAGACATAGTACCTTCACGGTAGAGGTGTGATCAGTAGGAAATGATATTGTACTCTACAAGTCAATAGGCCTTCTTTACTTGGTAAGTCTAACGTGATTTTTCACTTCTTGAGCCCTAGAGTGATCGACTTGGCCTGGTGTCAATTGTTGATCAATAAAGGATCTAACGACTGTTGTAGCCAATGCTTTTAATGCAATTGTATCCCACAATTTCCCACTACTAATGGCTGCCCTCAAGAAAATATTTTAGATTTGATTGTCGTGTAGATGTAGGTGACTGGTAGATCTGGTCATGATGCCTCTTTTTTTTTTTTTTTGGGGGGGGGGGGGGGGGGGGGGGGGAGCATCATGTATTTTATAGTTATGACTAACAAGCTACACTAAATTCACAATCATACACACGCAACATAGATGTAGGCATTTGGCTGTGGAGAAAGATGTCATGGGTTCAAGCAACATGCTCCAACGATCTGCTGACTTTTTGGTAAACTACTATGCTAGCCGGTTGCAAATGCTTGGCAATTGGTTCGGGCTACTTTTCCATGAAACAAGCTAGCTAATGTATAACCAACACCGTGCAAAACAGCATAGCGTAGCACAAAACTATAGCCCACTGACACGAGGCAAATTACTTTGCTTCGTGGTTGTCTGTAGTTAGCAAGGTGAGCCTTGCACTGGATAGGCGAGTCGAGATTGAGCATGAGGCTAAGTGAAAAAGAAGAGGAACAACATGGAAGCAATGGTGATGGTAGACATTATCAAAGCAGTATACATAATAGTTGACATTATGACAAAAGTCGTAGAAGAGATGATGATGGAGATTACATTAGATATTATCAACATGATGACCTCAAAGATTGGCATGATCAATATAAGAGAAGATATGAAAGCTGAAGAGACCGTGACAAACAGGATGATATAGAAGCAATCATAGCCTTTAAGGATGCTGATCAAAGGAGCATGATTATCATAGGGATAGACTCAATGCATACGTTGGTAGTCATGGCGATGGACAATGCGGAGATCAAAGCAGAAGGGGTTGAGATGGTAAGACACCCTACATCTTCAAACGAGCATTAACCATAAGAACTTGAGTTGTTCAATGTTTATGAGGTATGGTTTCACATGGCATTGGTCATGATTGCTTTGTGTAGCTTGCAGGCTTGGAAGGGCTTTATGATCGCATGCATTAATTGTCGATTGCATGAAAAGCGTGTAGTCTAATTGCCTCATTGTAGTATGCCACCCTTGCACAATGTTTCCCTTGCCAACTTTTTCTCAACCATCATTTTTCTTATAAGCGACCAACAACCAATGACTAGAATCCCTCCCTACCTTGCCTCAAATTTCCATAGGTGGATGTAAACTGACCATGATACTATCAAACACTATTTCAGCCCTTTGGTTGTGTGTTGCCATCGCCACCTCTCGGACGGCCCACCTATCAATGGTTCCCTGCCCTCCACACAACTTTTGTCCAATTCATCAAAATCTCTCCAAAATCAACAACCTTTGGTAGTGATGGGTTAGTCGATGCAAAAGTGTGTTCCCTAATCACGGATGGTGCAACCTCAAGCTATGGTTGATGTAACCTTAGCTTAACCATGGTCTTAGGATTAGGATTAGAGAGATGAAGATTAGGGTTAGGTTATACCAAGTGCAAGAGCATTAGGGTAGAGTATAGACACAAATGGTAGAACTCAAAAGGGAAAATAGTTAATTAGAGATTAGCCTCTTAAATAGGCTTGGTAGTTTACATCCATTTGCTAGAGAGGTTGCATCCTTTTTCTATTGGATCAAGTCATCATTTCATCCATCTTAGTAGCTAGTGTGGGCGTACCCTAACAATTGCTCCCTTGAGCCAACGCTCGGGGCAAAATACAAAGATGTCATAACCTTCATGTCATAGTGCACTCCTAGGTTCTACTGATACATCTAGGTGTAGTACATGATTAATCATGGCGGTTCTCATAACGGATTCGTCATCCATTGTTCAATAGTACTCATCCTTGGCTCACAAGGTAGACCTATGGTAATACAAAATCATATTCATGTTATAAAATTTTTTAATTCATAAATGAAGTAGGGTTGTCATTGTCACCCCCTTCACCATCTTTGTCTTGGTGTTGTGATGTCGTTGTCATCATCTTCATCATCATGTGGTCATATTGTTCTACTTCATTTGTCCGGTTTGACAAGGATGCAATCTCCATGGCAATGGAGTAAAAACCAACATACATATCATTTGTAGTGCTTGTGTGTGTGCTCATGTGAGTGTCCATTGAGAAAGGTCTTACCTTGACTTTGCAAGGCAGTGTCTAATTCTCGTGTCATAACACTTTTGTTTGCATACATATCATGTGCGAATCTTAAAATGGTACACACACATTAATTTGGTTTAGAAGCAATGGGATGTACAATAAGGGACACTAAAATTTTATCAATACACAAAGAAGTGATGCTCAAGTTATGCATGTTTCTCCTACTTGTAGGAAAATTGTGATGCTCAAATGATGACCTTTTTTCCCACTCATAGGAAAGCCATCTCCATATTTGTAGATTGTGACCTCGTATAGCAATCTCAAACCCAACTCAGGCAACAAGTTGTAGCCTTCTCACAAGAGGGATTTTGAAGTTGAGTGGGCATGTGAAGGAGGGCTTATATTGGTTTTGAAGGGCCATGGGCATGAGGGCTTGGCAGAATGATAATGTGGACATCTTAGAGCTACAAACTTCCCTGCAGACTCGCTCCAAAGCATGGAATTGGTGTCGTGTAGCACAAATTTGCTGGCGAGCAGCTCACGAGCACCTGGCAAGCCGAGGTTGGTGGTCGGTGATGATGTTAGAGATTGAGAGTCAGCTTCAACTACAGCAAGGAAAATTGCAGGGTTTGAGGCTTCTGAGTACCCAGTTGTGGTGCGGAGGCACAAGCTGAGAGTGGAATTCATAAAACAGGTGGTGAGCGCCAATTTGTGGGCTAGATTGTGATGGTGTGGGTGTGAGTAGTGATGACAGGCAAGCAAGATTTTGGTGGGCTACCGGTTAGATGGCCTCTGCAGAGCGAGATGATGAGAATCCAGATGATGGCACGGAGTAAGAGGTAGCACGCTACTACATGTAATCTCAACTAGTGATTGATGAAAGCCAAGCATAACTTTGCAATCCACAGGAAGGCGATAAGCTTGAAGAGGTGATATACTAATACTAGAGTAGCTTTGCAGATGTGGAGGTTGGGACTAATCCGTTGCCAATTTCAGGATATCCACTTTGTAGCACTCAAAGGCTTCGTGAAAACCGTGCCCTCTTTCCAAAAGGCAAAGTGACCCTAAAAGTAGGAGGGGTCCCACGTGCTCATTCAGCCTATAAAGACCTTTGAAAAGTTGAAAATTTTCCCCACCTAAAAATTCCTTGGGCTTTAAATGATTTCAATACACACACACACACACACACGCAAATTGTTGAGCTTTAGTTATGCAGGAAAGCGTGAGAGCAAAAGTTGCATCAATCTCACCATTTTAATTTGTTAATTAATTTCTTGTCCAGGGTTCAATTAGAGCAAGTCGATATGCAACGGGTAGCTCTTGGCAAGGGTTTCTCACACAAATAATCAATTGGAGATGAAAATCATGCATAACACACACTAAATTCAAAAGGTTAATCAAGAGAAACTATGCAAGAAACCAACTCTAATTGTGATTTCCTTCTCTTCTAATCACCAAAGGGTAGTGGATCATGCTCATGCCCAAGTGGTGATTAGGGAGTGGGATTATTAAGGACACTAATGCAATAAGGGTTAATAGGCCTAGGTGAACCGTTGGCTCTGATAGTGACAAATAGGGGTCATTGGAGAGACATGTTGTACTTGGCAATGGTTTCGTTTCGTATATATGTATGAAAAAATATAGAGCCCTTTCAAAAGCACATAAAGTTCTTGATAGGCTTTCTTGCCAAAATGTAGTCACTCGGGAATGTGTCAATTGCAGGATATGCCCGACATGGCTATGATGTGCTATTTTTACCTTCCAAAAGCACATAAAGTCCTTGACGAGCTTTTTGTTTGAAAAGTCTCTCAAAGATGTGTTGATTGTAGTATATGCCCAACACGGCTATGATGTTGTATTGTTTGTACCCGGATGTGGAGGAATGACCTTTCTCTAAATGCAGTCCCCTATGCTTGCACCTTTGCAGACCTTATTGAAGACTTTCACATGAGATTGCTACATAGGGATTGTTAGAGCAAAAAATTGTGCTTGGCAATGATTTAGTCTATATGCATGCAAAATGTGGAGCCCTTTCAAAATCACATGAAGTTCATGATGAGATTCTGTCCAAAATGTCATCTCTTTGTAGTGAATTGATTGAAGGATATGCACTAGGGTAAGGAAGCTCTAGTTTGTTGTAGCCAGATGCAAAGGGATGGAATTCCTCCAAATGTAATCACCTATGATGCTTGCACCTTAAAGCCATGTGGTCTTATGCAAGACCTTCACATAGGTGAGGCAATTCATGTTGAGATCAAGGACTGTTGTAGAAACATGTTATACTAGTCAATACTTTGGTCGATATGTATGTCGAATGTGGTACTCCACAAAGGAAAAAAAGTTCTTGATGAAATTCCTGTTCAAATTGGTTGTTGATGCAACATGGCTGTGGCTCTATGCCATTTTAACGAGATGCAAAGAAATGGCCTTTTGCCAAATGCAATCACCTATGCTTGCACCTTGAAGAAATTTGGCCTCACGCAAGACCTTCACATGGGTGAGAGAATTCACAATCATACTGCTAGTCATGGGATGTTGGGAAAACATGGTGTGATTTGCAATGCTTTGTTCTAGTCTATATGTATGTAAAAAGTGCTCCCTTATGAAAGAACGTTAAGTTCTTGGTGAGTAGTCTCTCAAGAATGTGTTGATTGTAGGATATGTTTAACATGGTTGTGGCAAGTAAGCTTTGTATAAGATGTTTCCAACATGGATGTGGCTTTGGGCTATCTTAACTAGACGTGAATGTATGGCCTCTCTCAAAATGCAATCACCCATGCCTGCACCTTGCAGGATGTGGCCTTATGCAAGACCTTCTTATGGGTGACAAAATACACAATGAGCAGGGGTTGTTGGAGAAACATGTTGTGCTTGGCAATGCTTTGGTCTATGTGTATGCAAACGTGGATCCCTTACAAAGGCAGGCCAATTTCTTGATGAGCTTTCTATATGAAATGTCATAAGCTTTGCAATTTCTTGATTGAAGATGTTGTGGAAAGGAAGCTCTCGGCTATTTTAACTACATGCAAAGGGATATACAATCAAAAAGCATATGCAGTTGTAGGCACACAAATTGATTGGTTACAGAATATTAAACTAAACATTCAAGTGTAATATAATCAAACGCATAAGCAGTTGTAAAGGTCAAAAAGTAAACAAGTCTAGGATCGCTAATTTGACAATCAAAAGATACTAGAGGTCAACTATTAATACCATGGACAAGCTTCTCAATTCTCTCTAGTCAATTAAGTTGTTTAATTGCGAGAGCCACGTATTTCATGTTCGAGGGCTGACTAAAGGCTATACCTAGAAGACCTTGTAGTTAAGCTACGATAAAAGGAATTGCTCATGAGATCATCACCTGACTTATTCCCTTTTCTTTGACCCCCCAAAGTTTTTTCACATTGATTCAATTTTTGATGTGTGTGCTTATTTTTGGTATGCCTTGGGCTTTTTGCTTTTCAAGGAAAAGCGCCCACACTAGGAACCTCTAGGACTTTAGTACCATAGGCAATACATGTGAGTGAAGTACCAAATTAAGATTTTACATTCTTGGCACTTTTCTTTTTGTTTTTTTTTTTACTGTATTTCAATTTTCTAACTTTGGGGAGTCATATTGACAGTGTCACCCTCCCCAGACTCATCACACTAGTAAAATCCCTTTATAATACTCAAGGTAAAGGTCAATAGGGACTAAGCCCACTAGAAAGACTTATAAAATTTCACACAATGTTGTCTAAATCGGATTAAGAACCTAAAGTAACCATTGATTATTAGGAAGGCTGTCCCATGGTATTAGGAGAAGATCTCTTATGCTTAGCTTGGTCAAACTAGCTTAGTCAGACTGCTGGATTCTTAAACCTAGACAAGGGATTATGACAGCAAATTATAATGGATCTAATGTTTAATACTAAGCAAAGGTGTTGAATATTATGCTACAAATCACAATTAAAGCAGACAAACATTGATGCTAAAAAGAAGACAAGAGGCAATGCTAATGGACAAGAAATACCTTTTCGTGTTGATGATTGCGCTCGCTTTGAAGAGTGAACGAGAGAAAGATTCCATGAAGTTCAAAATCCTAACAATGGAAACGCATTCCTGTATACACTAGAAAACACATGGAATACCTCTAGGAGGCACATCAGTGGGGGAAGAGGCACCAACCGTTATTGAACACAATCAAACAACATAAGGAACCCTAACCAAATTATTTGCACCCCCTAGAGAGTCAAGGGAACATGATATTTAGTAGATGGGCGGGTAGCCCTAGGTCTAAATCCATATCCTTGTCATCATCAAGAAAAACAGAGTCATCATCCGTGAGACCATACGTGCCATCCGTGTAATCATGTAACTCTTCCTCATCATTAGAGGCACAAATGTTCACTAAGAACGTCACTAGACGTCTATAGTCATCTTGGTCAAGAGGGTAAGCTTGTGTAATCGGAGAGACGTCATCTACTAAGTATGAATCAATCGTGATCAAGAGACGTATCGTCCATTCTAATTCCTCCATATTCCTCTCACATGCTAGCGTATCTACCAAATCCCATTCACACAGGCAAGCACCGGGTAGACTATGTGAAACACTTGTGAAAAGTAAAGAGGGTACCTCTCGCCCATGGATGACTCTAGCGTACTAGCCATACCTGTACACACAAACAGTTGATGATTTAGTGTGCAAATATTATAAGGGTCATGTCAAAAGGTCGTGTCCTTGTGCATAGTGTGTTTTTATGATTTTGGGTCATGTACTAGAACTTGTAGGTTTCCAGATTTTTGTTTGGTGGCTCTTGCTCTTTTACTTTTTTATATTTGTTTTCTTGAGTATAGGGCTATATACATACATTTCCTAAGATTGGGAGATTCAGAGGTCAAGGAGGAAGTTTAAGAGGGGAGCAAGTGAATGATGGATATCCGCAAACACTCCCTTCCTTGGGTAGATCATACCTTTTGGAACGATGTCGTCACCTTTTGAAACCAATTGTTCCAAGTTGTTATGGGTGAAGACTTTGACCAATAGTTTTCTACTGCCCTAGGTGTTTCATCTAGTTGCAAGGGTGGTAAGGTACTCTCCCATGATTTTATTTGCAACCTTGTTGTAGGTGGTGAACTTACAACAGGAGGTGCAAATCCTTTCTTGTGTGTATGGATATGTACAATGGTAGGTGGAGGTTGTGTCGAAGCTTCTATTTCCGTATATAAACTACATGAAGAGCAAGAAGCTTCATTTTTTTTCTTTAATTGAGTTGAGGGAAACAAGTCGTTCTCGCTTGGGTACCCAAACTAGCTCCATATGAGGTGTATAGTGTTCTATGATCTTTCCCTTCCCATGATCTTCAATTGGCTTTATTGTTACAAGATTTAATTCACATGGATCTATAGGTGATAGGTAAGAACACAATTTACGTTTTGGCACCCAGATTTGATCATTCCCTTCATACTAGCCTTGGGCTTCCGATAGTCTTTTAGGAATCCAATGCAACATTTTCTTACATTTCTTGGAGGGAGTGGGACGTTTCTTACAAGGCTTCTATTTTTTAGCATTAAAAATTGTCGCTAAAGAATATTTAGGGACACGTTTGTATGTTTTCTTAGTTATATTGTGATGGGTCTTGTGTGTCTCATTTTTCACCTCAACTACAAAAGCTGAAGCTCTAGAGAGTTGGGCTATAGGGACATATGGTTCAACCTCCTGGACATGCAATGCTTTGGGTTTTATTTCCTCAAGAGGTAATATCTCAGGGACACTCACTGTTCCCCAATCAATAGTGCATTTGGTCGTTATCATCCACGTGCATCCTAGGTCTATATTGCCTTCCATAGTTCCAACAAGCATGACCAAAAAGTCTTGAGCTACAACCCCGTTTTGTCATAACTGACAGAAGTGTGTCAGATTCCAAAAATCGTAGTTTTTTTCTTGCTGACACCCTTAACTAGGGTAGTACTCTCAGATAGAGATGGATTTCCTAATTGACACCACACCCTATATGATAGCAAATTATATTTAGCACCCATGTCCAATAAGGTGTTATATAACACTTTCCCATAGGTGCTATTTAGCTCAATAGGGTATTGTAGAGGTGTGTCAAAGTCCAACCAATCATCCTCTGTTTCAATGTGGAATGCATGTGTAACTCCAAGGTTGGCCTCTCGTTGGTGTCTTATACGTTGTTGTCGCTCCTTAGCTTGTATCTTCTTCAATTCTGCTTGTGCCTTGGTTGCCTTTTTTTTATGGATGGCATGTAGCTCCTCTTGGCTTAAAGGATCATAATATCTTTTAAATTTGCTCCCATTGAGGAATCCAATGGTTTCAACTCCATCAAGAGTTTCCACACGAATGGTACCTTGTGGGGGGATTTCGCATACTCTATATGGTCCTTTTCTCACATATTTCAAGTTTTTTTCCCCGTTTTGCACTCCATACATAAGGACTTTATCCCCTTTAGATGACGGTAAAACCATTTCTTCCTCCTATCTTTCTCCACAAGTGTATTTTTCACAGCCTGTTGTCTTTCTCTTCTTACCTCTCAAGGATGTATAAACGCTCAACTAAAGGATTACCATCCCAACCTTCTTGTGAAGCTATCCGTAGACTAGGAATTACAAACTCCCATGGCATAACTGCTTCTTGGCCATATACCATTTTGAATGGTGTACAATTAATATCTACTTTGTAATAAGTACGATAAGCCCATAGAGCTAATGTCAACTTCAAATCCCAAGTGCGATGAGCTTCCACTCTTTTGGTCAAGATAGAAATTGAGGTCTTGTTAGTACTCTTAGCTTGGCCATTTGCTTGTGGATAATAATGTGTAGACTTATGGTGGGATATCATGAAGTTGGTAGTGAGTTCCTTTATCACTCCATTTATAAAATGAGTACCATTGTCACTGACAATTTCAAAGGGACAACCAAATCTTGTAATAATGTTCTCAAAGAGAAACTTGGTGTTTGACCTTGCATCAGCCTTGCGTGTCGCTCTAGGTCTGCCCACTTTGTCACATAGTCAATGGCAACAATAATATATTAAGATTGAGTGTTACGAGCTGCTAGACTAATTGGGCCTACAAAGTCTAAACCCCACTTTTCAAATGGTTGAGTCAATTTAATAGGATGTAAGGGCATCTTATCCTTTTTGTTGTGTGATCTAGTAACATTGGCATTCATCACATCCATTTGCAAAAAGTGATGCATCCTTGAATAAGGTAGGCCACCAATAGCCTGATTGCAACACCTTTCTAGCAGTTAGTTCCCCTAAGAAATGTCCTCGGCTATACCCATGTGGGCTTCTTGTAGTATGTATAAATACTCATCCTCACAAGCACAACGTCTAAGAATGTCGTCCTTCCCTATCTTGTAGAGAGTTCCTGCAATTGGAGAATAAGGTTCACGTTCTTTTAACATTTTTCAAGCTATATCCTTACAAAGCTCATTGGGTGGAAAACCGTTAACTAAAAAGTTCACAATCTTCTCACTCCATTCAGGCATGATCTCTACTAGGAGCAGGAAAGTATCGGGCAATTCATCATTGATTCATGTAGGGGCTTCACCATTGGGTATGCGAGACAAATTATCTGCCATGACATGTCTTTTATTGGGTCTCACCACAATGGTAAAATCAAACTCAAGAAGAATCAACAACCATCGTGTAATCCTTCCCGTGGAACAAGGATTATTTACTAGATACAACAATGCTTGATGATCAACATAGAAAAAAAACTTGTTGGCAAGAAGGGAGTAGAAAAATTTCTTCACTTCATAGATCATAGCTAAACCTTCCCTCTTTGTAGTGGTGTAGTTTCTCTCAGCATCATTTAATTGACGACTTGCAAAGCTAATAGGGTAGTCCAAATTATGTTCTCCTGGTTGAGCTAGAACACACCCAATAGCAAAGTTCGATGCATCAATATGCACATGGAAAATTACATTCCAATCGGGCACTTATAGAATGGGAGCACTGGTTAAGGTCTTTTTAAATAACTCATAAGCATGGTCGTACTCCGCAGTCCAGTGGAACTCAGTAAGAAGTTTGTACAATGGACGAGCTATCTCGGCAAAGTTTAAAATAAATCACCGGTAATAACCAACATGGCCCATGAACCTTTGAACTCCTTTATAGTTTGTAGGTGATGATAAATTGGAAATGGCTTTAATTTTGCTCTCATCTGTGGAAATCCCATTTTTGGACACTATATGCCCTAAAATGACTCCATGTTTAACCCAAAATTGGCATTTGAAAGGATTTAAGGAGATGCGATACAATCTGCACTTCTCAAACACTTCTCGTAAACGGAGTGAGAAGAATAAACACAAAGGTCATCTAAAAAAGCTTCCCAAAACTCCCTCAAATATTCTCTAAAAGCAATGTTTATTAATCTTTGGAAGGTACTAGGGACATTGGTTAAGCCAAAAGCCATAACACAAAATGCGAACACTCCAAATTCAGTTATAAATAGTTTTAGCTTGGTCCTCTACTGCAATTGTGATTTGATTGTATCCAGAGTACCCATCTAAAAAGCTATAAGCTTCCTTCCCTGCTGCGACTCTTTCAAGCACATGTTCCGAATATGGAAAGGGATAATGTTCCTTCCTAGTGGCGGCATTGACCTTCTTGAGATCCACACACACTCTGAGTTTCCCATTCTTTTTTGGCATAATAACTATTGGAGACGCCCATTCTGAGTGCTCAATAGGGTATATGAATCCGCATTTGACAAGCTTTTCAATCTCTTCTTGAACAATCTTTGCATACTTAGGATTCATTGGGTAGGGGTGTTGCTCGACCAGTTTAGCCATGCTATTCATGGGAATTGTGTGTTGCACCACGGAAGGTGGAACACCTTTCAAATCATGATATGTCCAAGCAAATATATCCTTCAATTCCTTGAGAAGTTCTTTAAGTACATACTCCTCAGTCTTTGTCCGATCTTGGGCAATGAAAACAGGTTTGGACTCCTCACTTGGGTCTGCTAACTCTATTTCCTTAACTATTGATGGACCATCATAGACTCCATTAATTCCATCGATAAGTGTTCTCTTGGCCTTTGTATACACAACCTTACGTTCCTCTATGGTGTAGGATTTTAAATGATTAGGTGCAGAGTGTAAGTCTATGGGTTTTGCTCTGTGGACTATGATTTCTCTTCTGCTTCCTTTTGTTGTTGAGCTAACTCTTGAATTTGTCGTCTCCTTATGGTACGGCTCAACTTTGGCTTCTCTATAGCCTCCAGCTGTGCGATGTCAATGGGTTGTGGACTACACCACATAACGCTTTGAAGGTATTCACCCCAATTATCTACCAGCTTCCAATGAGCATCACATGCCCCTACATGATCAAGCCATTTTGCGGTAGATTTCATTTCATTTATTGTAGCACACACATTTGCTCGATACCGTTGCCTCTTATATCTCTTACTCTTTTTGTGTCTAATTTTTTATTATGGTCGATCCACAGTGAAGAGTCACTAGATGAATTGCTACTCGTGTCTTCTCCTCTCCCGGATAGATTGTCATCTAGGGTACCATCGGGCCCTGACTGGTTTGTCCCCGCATTTGCGCCAAGATTTAACTTATATTCCTCGTCCTCAGAGTCAATTTAAGTTGATGATTTTGACTCCGAATCGTGTGGGCTATAGTCTTTTGAGACGCTATTGGTTCCAGTGTCAGTCAAGCCCCTTCATCTAGTAGGTCATCAGAAGATATATGCATTGCTCCTAAAGGTACAATTGGTGGAATTTCATCCCCCTCAAGTGTTACCCACGTCATTCCCCTATTCCCCCAAGCATCTATGGTTGCTGCTAGGTGGACCCAATCCAATTGTCAGACTCAATCATCCCAGGTAGAACATCCATATAAGGAGAATGTTCCCCAACATCAGTGTCCATTTTACATGTGTAACAATACTGCAATGGGGCCGAGTGAATTGTGTGTTAGATCTATGGTCAATTATAAATCTGTTTCCTAGAGGATGTGCTCGACCAGTTATAAGGTCAACTCCAATGACAAAGTCTTGGAATTGCAAGTAGACATGGTTTTTAGACCAGTCGTGCACCATTTTTTCTTCCCTCATGAAAGGACGTCCTAAGATCATCTCAGATGACATAGTGTGCTTGGAGAAATCCATAACAATAAAGGTATGCCTTATTTTGTGTCCAAAGACCTTGATCTTGAGATCTTCTAGCATCCCAATAGATTTAACAATAGTCCCATTGGCCGTCTTTACCACTATGTTTGTAGTCCCAAGGTGAGGTCTTCCCATAGTTTCCTAGCAATTTTTAGTCACAATGCTAACCCCAATGCCCCCATCAAGGATTCCCTTCACAATTAATCCCTTGTTAGTGATTGATATGGTCGCATTGGATTCATCGCCTTCAAAGTATTGTCCCAACTTGTTAACAGGTATTTCAACAACAAAGTTCTCATATAAGTTGGGTTGTCAATCTAAATGTTCCTCTTGTATTGACACCTCCCTAGATCCATCCATCTGTGCAAATTGCGGTAGCCCAACTTTAAGTTCTCCATTGAGGAAAGCTCGAAGACCTAAGAATAGCTCGGGGTCTTCACATAGTTTGGACATGATGGTGGTTCTAACTTCTGAAGCCATGAAATCCATCAATTTGGCAATATTTAACGGTACTTTTTGGGCTTCAGTCCCTTGACGTGGGGAAGATGGAATCTCCATTTCTTTGATAGGGTCAGGTAGTCCCTCTGTAAACATTCTCTCCAAGAAGAAGGGAGTACGCCCACATTCCCATGACTTAAAGTCACTTTCTTCTTGGATGACACTTGGTATGGCTAGTGGTCTATGGACTTTGTGAGGTTGCTTTTGCGAAGGGAGCACTGTGTCAATAATCTAGATCTGCCTAGTTGCTGGCTCTAGATCCCTTTGGGTCTCTTCTACCAAACTCATTAATTGCTTGACTCACTTGATCTCCTCTGTAGGGTTTGGGTAAGTTCCTATCTTCTTCTGGGTCCTAGCCACTGTGGCTCATGTGATGATCTTCCTTGTTGGTTTCTTTCCTAGTGGTTGTTTTAGTCTCCATGGTCTCGTTTGAATCAGAATCCATTTCAGAGTCGTTCATATATACAGGGTCATCACTGTTGGGGTATAAAGCCCAATGTGGTCGCCCAGGTAAGTGAGCGGGCCGCCAGGTATGTACACATATTCTTTTGTAAAAACCTAATAAGAACTCACTATGCTCTACACATTACAGTAGAGAGAGTTCACCATATCGTCGTGCTCTTCTTCTTGCACTCTCTCTCGTGTCACACTTCCGCTCGTACTCCTTCAACTGGTATCAGAGCTCAGATTGAGGCTCGGGGCAGCACTGCAGGAGGCTAGAGTCACCAGCTCATATTGGAGTGAAATTCGACAGGCGAAGACACGGCCCCAAATCTCGTGGGAAAATCCGAAGGGCTTGGTGTTGTCAGAATTTCATTCTGAGGTCATCTCGGCCACCGTTCGGCTTCGACAAAGGTCTGCGCAGACCATTTTCGACTACGTGGTCTTGACGAGTGCAGATCCGACTCTACAAATTTGGGGTTTTCGGCCTGCGATTGCAGGTGCTGAGGATATCGACACTCCCAGAGTGTTGATTTGTGGCTGTCTACACATCGAAGGCGTGTCACATACGACACGGGCATCTACACACAGTCTGTAGGAGACATCCACTAGTTCATCAGGTAGCTTGTGTTTGCTGCTTGATATTCCAGATTTCATCCTGACATTGCAGGTACTTCCACATGGGATGTATTGTCAGAGATGATGTATGTCTATTGAGGGTTTGCTGACCGTCGCAGCGGTTACAGCATACAGTGGGAAATTTGTGGATGTATGACTTTGTGGGAAGTCTATGTATTGTCAGATTTACTGCAGCCTTTGTTGAGGGTCGAGTGAGGTTTTATTGAGCTGGGAGATTCTCAAATGTTGAGATCCTTTTGGCGATACAGGTCTTGGAGCGATCCCTCGAGCACCCTTAGATAGGCAGCTAGGATGTATTGACTGTGAGTTAGACAGTTGGGATTGCATCTATGCTTTACTGCCGTTGAGGCATTGTCGCAGTCTATGCTTACAGGACAGTGACAGGACAGTCAGAGACAGTACAGGTGCAGGACAGGTTTACCCACAGCTTACAGTGTTAGAGAGACAGTGGTTTTTTGAGCTGTTTTTGGTCTGTTTTTAGTACACCAGAGCCATTTTACAAAGGAGACTCTGCCAAAATTTCTGCAGAATCTGAAGCTTTCTTGGTTCATTTGACAGGTTGATATTGGTTCAGAGGTCAGTTTACAGGGGAAACTCTGCCGAATTTTTCCCAGGAAAGTAAACTACTGTAAAGCGTAGCTATGGTTGGATCACAGGACACTGCTCTTTACAATATCAAGAAGCTGGATGGAACCAATTTCCCATTGTGGAAGCAACAGATTTGGCACGTGTTGGTACAAAAGAAGCAGATAAAACCTATAAATCTCAAGGGAATAAAACCAGAAGATATGGACGAAGATGAATGGAGCGAAATGGATGAATTGGGACTTTCTACCATTATGCTGACTTTGGCAGAAAGCGTTTACTTCAATGTAGCAGACGAGATGTCGGCTTATCAAGCATGGTTAAAGCTGAGTGATCTTTATGAGAAGCAGAGTGCAGCTTCACAGGTATACTGGCTTAAGAAGCTTGTTGACTTGAAGATGAAAGAAGGGACACCTATGTCCAATCATCTGAATGAATTCAACACAATCTACAGTCAGTTGTCAGCTCAAGGTGTCAAGTTTGATGAACCTGTTAGAGCTATGTTCCTGTTGATCACATTGCCGGAAAGTTTGGACACTTTTCTCACAGCTTTGAGTAATTCTGCACCTCCAGATGGTTTGAACATAGCAGGTGTAGAAGGAAGTCTGCTTACTAAAGGCAAAGGAACAGCCTTAGTTGTCAGGGGAAGGACCAAAGAAAATTACAAAGGTGGAAAGAGGAATCAGTCTCGTAGCAAGTCCCGCAGTGCTAAAGGCAAGAGTGACATAGAATGCTACCATTGTGGCAAGAAGGGTCACATGAAAAGAGATTGCAGAGAATGGAAAGCAGAAAAAGGCAAAGAGAAAGCTGAAGACCATGGTGAGAAGAACAAGTCCTCAGTGAAGATTCAAGAAATAAATGTGACAAACACTGTTGTAGAGGATGACAGTCTAGTGTCAGGAGACATCTACTTCTTGAAGAATACAATGGACTCAGCTCTTCTTACAACATCTGATGGAAATGCACTGAGTGACTGGATTATAGACTCAGGGGCATCACTTCATGTGTCTCCAAACAAGGAGTGGTTTACCTCTTATGTGCCCACTAAAGATCATGTTCGGCTAGGCAATGGGCAGACATGTGAGATCTTAGGTGTTGGAGATGTTCAATTGAAGTTTCAGAATGGCTCTTCTTTCACGCTGAAGAATGTGAGACATGTTCCCGCAATTACAAAGAGCTTGATCAGCACAAGTTTACTTGATGATGCTGGCTACGTCACCACTTTTGGACAGAACATGTGGAAGATATCCAAGGGTTCTATGACAGTAGCACATGGAGTAAATTCTGGAGGACTTTACATGATTTATGTATCAAATGTCTCTAAAAATGTAATCAATGTAACCGAGCAGCCGAACGTTTCTTTGTGGCATAGCCGGTTAGGACATATGTCCAAAAAGGGAATGGAAATCTTGTCTCGTTCTGGTTATTACCCTAGCTTTTCATTTAATGATTTTTAATTCTGTGAACATTGTCTGTATGGTAAGCAAACACAGCAGCCACATAAGCATAGAAGCAATAGAAGAGATACACAGTTGGCACTTGTTCATAGTGATTTGTGTGGACCTATGCCTAACCTATCTCTAGGGGGAGCTTCTTACTTTATGACATTTATAGATGATTACTCGAGGAAAGTATGGGTTTACTTTCTCAAGCACAAGGATGAAGCGTTGAGTGTTTTCAAAACGTTTGTGACACTTGTGGAGAATCAGAGTGGCAAGAAGCTTAAATGCTTACGCACTGGTGGAGAGTATGTTTCAAAGGCCTTTCAGGACTTTTGTGAGTCAAAAGGTATAAAACGTGAACTTACTGCTCCTTACAATCCTCCTCAAAATGGTGTTGCTGAGAGGATGAATAGGACCATACAAGAGAAGGTCAGAAGTATGTTGTCTAATGCACAGCTGCCAAATGGGTTTTGGGCTGAAGCTGTATCAACAGCTGTTCATCTTGTAAATAGATCTCCTAGCAAGGTTTTGCAGAAGGATTCAGTGCCAGAGATGGTATGGTCAGGCAAAATGCCCTCATACAAGCATCTCAGAGTCTTTGGCTGTGAGGCATATACTCACGTTCCAAAGGAATTTAGGAACAAACTTGAGCCAAAGAGTAGAAAGTGCATCTTTCTAGGCTATGGTAATTCTGGTGAGATGGGGTACAGACTTTGGGATCCCGAATCCAGAAAGGTTGTCCATAGCAATGATGTTCACTTTAATGAATCCAAATATCATTCTAAACCAGAGAGGGTTGAGGAGATTAGAAGAGTTGTCTTCCAAGAAGATGGACCTGCACGTGCAAGACAAAATGTCAGGGCTCAAGAGGAGCAAGGACAAGATAGAGTGGAACCACAGGTTGTGGCTGAGCCTGAGCCACCTATTGTGCGTAGATCTGGACGTGTCACGCGACCTCCTGATAGGTTTTTTCCATCTATGAACTATGTCATGTTGATTGATTGCAATGAGCCTTCATGTTACAAGGAAGCAGTGCAAATGAAGGACTCATGGAATTGGAAATTGGCCATGCAGTCAGAGATGACAGCTCTGCATAAAAACAAGACATGGAAGCTAGTTAAATTACCACAGGGCAAAAAGGCTCTACCTTGTAAATGGGTTTACAGGTATAAGATCACCGCTCATGATAGTCAGCCAAAGTACAAAGCAAGGCTTGTTGCCAAGGGCTTTAAGCAAGAATAAAGCATTGACTTTGATGAAGTCTTCTCTCCGGTGGTCAAGATGACTACATTGAGATGCTTTCTTGCATTGGTTGCCATATTAGATTTGGTGTTGCACCAAATGGATGTCAAGACAGCGTTCTTGCATGGTGATTTAGATGTGGAAATTTACATGCAGCAGCCAGAAGGGTTTGTTGAGAAAGGCAAGGAAGATTGGGTATGCCAGTTGTTAAAGAGTCTTTATGGCTTAAAACAATCACCGAGGGCATGGTACCATAATTCCACAAGTTTATGCTTTCTCAAGGCTACAAACGTAGTGAGTTTGATAACTGTCTATATACAAAGAAGGCTAAGGATGGTAGTTGGCTGATCCTTATTTTGTATGTGGATGACATGTTGATTGTTGGCAAGCACTTGGAAGAAATTTCAGCTTTGAAGTCAAAGATGGCAAAATCGTTTGACATGAAAGACATGGGTGAGGCAAGTCATATACTTGGTATGCGCATTGAGAGAGACAGATCAAAGAAGTTGATTTGGTTATCTCAAACAGAGTATATTGACAAGGTTTTGCAACGTTTCAATATGAAGAAGGGAAAGGCACTGAGTGTTCCATTGCCACCATATGTGAAACTTAGCAAACAAGATTGTCCTGTGTCTGAGGAAGAACAGGCTGAAATGGATAAGATTCCATATGCGTCTGCAGTGGGTAGTTTGATGTATGCAATGATTGCTACTCGCCCAGACATTGCATTTGCAGTGGGAGTAGTAAGTCGATACATGTCAAACCCAGGAAAGAAACATTGGGAGGAAGTGAAAGGAATATTGAGATACCTGAAAGCTACAAAGAGTATGTGTATATGCTATGGGAGTCAGGAGCTAAGTGTAAAGGGTTTTACAGACTCAGATTATGCAGGTGACTTAGACAACCGAAGGTCTACGTCAGGGTATGTCTTTACATTGGCTGGTGGAGCAGTATCATGGCGTTCTAGATTACAAGATTGTGTTACTCAGTCTACTACAGAGGCTGAATATGTTGCAGCATCAGAGGCATGCAAAGAATCAATTTGGCTTAATCGACTAGTAACAGATTTGGGAATCAAAGAAGAGATGCCTGTGTTATATTGTGATAGTCAAAGTGCTATACAATTGGCTCGCAATCCAGTTTATCACTCAAAGACAAAGCACGTGGATGTGAAGTATCATTTCATCAGGGAAATGCTCGAGGATAAGCAACTTCAGCTTGTCAAAGTTCACACCAAAGAAAATCCTGCTGATCTACTTACAAAAGGACTTCCCTCAGAGAGCTTTGCGCATTTTCGCAAGCAGTTAGGTGTAGGGTAGTACATCACTTCTCTACATCTCTTGTATATTAGCTTGTATAGTAGCTTCTCTCACACTTAAAGTACCACATTGGACTTTAAGTGGGAGGTTGTTGGGGTACAAAGCCCAATGTGGTCGCCCAGGTAAGTGGGCGGGCCGCCAGGTATGTACACATATTCTTTTTTAAAAACCTAATAAGAACTCACTATGCTCTACACATTACAGTAGAGCGATTTCACCATATCGTCGTGCTCTTCTTCTCGCACTCTCTCTCGTGTCGCACTTCCGCTCGTACTCCTTCAATCACCAATCCCTATGTTAGTCTTTGAACTGGGGTCTGATTTCGCTACTTTTTACCATCTCTTCCTTCGTGTTTTCTTCTTCTTCTGAGATTGGGCAATTGATGTTGTGTCTCTTTCTTCAAGATATAATTTTGGTTTTGGAGCATTGATCATGTGAGTAAATTTACTGGTACCACGGGTGTACTTTGTGAGGGCTACTTGACAACCTCAATTAAATTCAATGGCGTGATCTTTGGCGCATTAGGATTATTCAGACATTGGGCAATCAAATGATCTATGCCACATCAATTACACATAAGTATCGGCATTGTAGATGTGTTTCTTGATTGGTTTGCATTGGTGTGGCGTTCTTTTGTAATCTAATAGGACACTCGCTACACAATGTGAACCTCCACACTCATAGCATTGAATATGTGGTCTCTTGCTGTGAAATTGATATTTTGGCCTCTTACCACAAGAGCAGCCACTTGATAGACATGTTTAACTTGTCCCCAATAGTCCTTCATGAAGTATTGTCGACTCTCTTCAAGTGCATCAATTCCTTAGGCAATATTAGGGTCTATATCTTCCTCACAGCCTTCCAAATAAGTAATAGACGACTCACAACCCACTTGATTCACAGAAGTGATTCTTGGATGTGGTGGTTGCGGTCCTAGCACTGGAGGTGGTAAGGGTGTTGTTTGAACAACATTCTGGATCCTAGGGACCATTTGGTGTGACGATTGTTCAAGAGGTGGGGTCGGCTCGAGGTGTGTCCATCCATGCTAAGGTTGGTCTATTGGCCATTGCATGTTTAAATACTATGCAATCCTTGGCTTGATGACCATACCTCCCACATGCATTGCAATTCCCATTAAATTTTACTCTAAAAGTAGGGAATTCATTAGTACTATGAGGACCATAGCAAATTGAGCACCATTGTTGCTCCCTTCTTGGATACATATGATTGTTTTGTGGAGCACGATTGTCTCTAAGAATTTATTGAATGGCCTTGGTGAGATCTGTTAAAGTCATCTCACATATCTTTGGCTCTTTAGCAATAGGCTTTATGGTCATTGGCTCATGCCCCAATGCTTGCGAGCTAGTAGATTTAGGCTCAACAGACACTCTTTCTCCTTGAGTCATTAAATTATCCTCCAATTGGACCGCATTGGTGGTGAGTGCTTCCCAAGTGGTGATACCTCTAATGACTAGACTATTATAGATATCCTCATGTCGAGGTCCCCTAATGAATCTATCAAGAAATTGGTTATTATTGAAGCGCTCATTTGGATTACAACGAGAATTCAAAAGCTTCAAGCGACTAATAAATTCTCTCACGACTCGCCTTCCTCTCGTTGGGCTTTCTGGAGCTGAGATGCTACACCCCAAAGTACTCCCTCTCGTATGTACTCTTTCAAGAAGAGTCTGCGAAGAGTAGGGTAAATCATCTTCTCTTCCATTCTTAGGGTTATATACCAATCCATGCCTTTACACTTAAGGTCAGGCTTAAAGCATTACTCTTATGCATGTCATTGTGTTCTTCTAGGGAATTGCATATTTGTTCAAACACTTTTATATGTTTTATCACATCTCTGTCTCTACTAAATCTTTGTGTGAGCTTGTCTATTTGTACTGCCTTACTTCTAGGCTCTCTATCAGGCGTGTTACACATATTTTCAGCAATGGATCGACCAATAGATTGAGCAAGTGTTGCCAAGTCACCTAAGTGAGCATGTATAGTGGGGACAGGCGCTCTTGAGACTGCATGTAGAATGGGGGTTGGCAATGGGCTTGGCGTACAGGAAGCCCTTGGGTTCCAAGTTTGGTACGGTGTTGTGCCATGTGGTGACCCAAAGTTCATGTGTGTGGCCCTAGGCATAGCAGACGTGGGATGTGACATGGTAATGCTATATGGTATGGTCCCATTGAAATAAGAGCTTGGATGTTGTGGTTGTGGAGCATAAGTTGTTGAAACAATGGGAGGGGTAAGAGCTATATGAGTACGAGGACCTATAGGTGCATATGATTGATACACACTTGTAGGTACTGTTGTAGGCATTGGGCCACCATGTAGCGGTGCTTTACTAATGAATGAGGTCCATGGCGTGTTTTTTTGCATGCCCATCACTCGGGTAGGCATGGTAGCCATGGTGTCATCAAGAGAAGGATGAGCTAAACTTGAAAAAGTAAAGCTATCAATTGTGAGCTCATATTGTATTGAGACCCCTAGCAAAACAACATATAGAGGATCCATTAGGCTTATCGAGGGAGTCTCCATTTGCGATAAAGTTGGTTGCCTAGCCTTCCCTGTATCCAAGAATCTCATGAGACCCATTGAAGGCATGTGGATCCCCTTGTTCAGCCTCTCAAGCTCAATAACCCTATGGATGACATCACAAACTCTTTGTTGTTGCTCCTCTATGCTAGTAGCACCCGTTGTGGATTGTAGGATATCTAACCAACCCACATGAGGTGTGACCTGTGTATAGGTTAGTTAAAGTCTCCATTTGTAGTTCATACTCTCAGTTTTTATTTAGAAACGCTCCCTTTACGATTGAGGTGCTAGGGGTGTCCTTTGAGCTAGATGCAATGTGGCTCTCTATGGGTTGACCCTTAGTGGTTGCTAATTCAGGAGCACTTGATTGCTCGCCTAGCATGGATGTTGACATAGGGGCTTTCACTTTTAACTCTCTCCTTTGCTCTGCCTTGCGCAGGCTCTCGATTTCCTTTTCCCTAGCAGCTATGATATATCTCTCAACCTCTGGTACTTCGGCAAGGCTTCTCCCATCAGGTAATATAACCTCAGAGGGGAATAAACTCTGAAGAGTCAAGGGGTGCAATGAATGGAGTATTCACATGCACACTCTCTAGGAGCATGGGATCTACGTTGGTCATGGGTGGAGAATTTACTTCCCCACCCCCTTCATTCACATCGTTAGCTCCATGTTCGGAGCGAGTGGCTCTACTAAAAGTATCCTTCAAGCGGCTAAGCACGCTCGGCCCAGACCGTGGGCCCATGGCATGCATGTCTTGGCTTGAACTATCGGGATTAGGCATTGGGTAACCTTAGGAAGAGTCACTAGACGCAATATGTGGGTCCTGAGTGGTACTACCTTGGGTTCCCGTTGAGGGCCTAGAGCCTAAGGTGGAGGAATAACGAGTGCCCGCATAAACGGAGACACTCTCTATGTGATCGTCCTCTAGCACACGACCAGAGTGTAGGTGCATGTGACCTCAACACTCTAGAAGCATTCATGAGTTCCCGTGAAGGCCGCTCACCTAGTTTTTTAGGTGTTTACAATCCTTTTTTTTGGTTATTTTTTGTCCCTTTTCTAACCAAGCCACGAAATATGGCATATGATAGCCCAAAACGAGCATTTTGGCTAGATGGACATGCCGTGGTTTATAGCCCATGATTCGATTACGTAAAGCCCTCAGTATCCTAAAAACAACCTTTTTCTAGTAGGGGAGAAGGCTAGAATTAGTAAGTCCAAAGAGTGAGTGTGAAGGTCCTAGTCTTTATATATAAACTAATGTGTATACTATATCATAAGACTGTGGACTAAGGCCTGGGCCTGGGCTCTGGGCCTGGGCTCGGGCTCGGGGGAAGATCCCGATCCCTTCCTTTTAAAACAATATTTTTATAAATTTCTTTTTTGCTTTGAGTTTTCTTTTTGATCCCAGATAATTCGAGTGTTTTTTTATTAAAAAATTTAACATTTTAAAAAGTTTTTTTTTCAAAAAATCTTTTTTCTGTGTGGATAATGTTGCCGCATGGGTGCCGAGCTCACGCGCGCACACAATAGCTCCCAGTAGTTTTGTCTAACGTGCCTGTAGCTAACATTGCTAACTAACGCTAATTAATATTACTAACACTAATTACCTATGCTCACACACTACCTATCACAGTAAGCTACACATAGTCAACCTTCTCATTGTCTACTGTACTTCTCAATGTCTACTGCACATTACATAACTAAACACTAACTAACAGATCTAATAACACCTGCACCTTACAGAGATTAACAAATTTAACAACACATGTTCATTACAGCACTTAACAGAGCTAACAAAAACTTGCACATTGCAACCATTTGACATATCTAACATATTAACTTAACAAAAACCAAAAACAGATGAAAGAAAGGCTTCTAGAGGTAGCACTGAGTGCTCCTCAAGCTTAGTACAAGGCAATCCCCGGAAAACAGTGCCAAAAATGTACGCTTTACCGCACATGTCGGAGGTTGGGAACTTGCATGTGCATTGTGTGCGAGCCTCAAAAGGTTGCAAACACACAACTAGATAGTCCTAGCAAGCTCAAAGAAACAATGGTGTGTCACTCATTGCTCAAAGCTTCCGTCGTGAAGGATTCTGTGCTGCAAAGAAGAAGGAGCCGTCGCAATGCTCGATCACTCTCTCTCTCTCTCTCTCTCTCTCTCTCTCTCTCTCTCTCTCTCTCAAGCATACACACATCTTCAAGTAGCATTTAAATCAACCTTAAATTCAGCAATATGTCTCTCATTTGGTCCAGTGATCAGTAAATCATCCACATAAAGAACCACAATAAGAAGTACATCACCCTCACACTTTACAACAATGTGCTTTCTGGTGAGCTGTTACGAAAGCCTCGTTTGAACAAATGAGTGTCGGCTTTCTCATACCAAGCACGAGGAGATTGCTTCAACCCATGCAAAGCTTTGTTACATTTGCACACCTTATCCTCTTGTCCTTTCTTGACAAAACCGCAAGGCTGCGTTACATAAACTTCCTCAAATATGTCACCATTCAAGAAAGTAGTAACAATGTCTGATTGATGTACATCTCAACCAAAATGAGCTGCCAATGCACATAGACAATGCACAGTAGTCATACAACAAGTGGGAGCAAAAGTCTCTTCATAATCTATGCCTTTTTGATGTGCATAACCCTTTGCAACAAGTCGAGCCTTATAGCGATAAATCTCACCATCCGACTTGCGTTTCAACTTGTAAACCCACTTTGTACCGATGGCCTTTTGGCCAAGAGGAAAATCACATAAAGTCCATGTGTCATTTTCTATAAGTGCATCATATTCTGATGCATGACAATCATCCATTTTTTTGAATTTTGTGCTTCATCAAAAGATAGAGGTTCCTCAACTTCATGTAAGCTAGACATAGCCAAAGCATAACAATCTAATGCATAAGATGCATGGCAAGAGCCTGAACAAGTGCGACTAGACAAAGGTGCATCCAATTTACTGTCACGCAATGTATGCACCAACCATTTTGGCATACCTCTAGCATGCTCATTTTCAGCCCTTTCCTCATCAAGTACATCATGTACATCTGCATCAGTAATAGGCTGACCTGTAACATTTTCAAAAACCACCATAGGCTGTACATTTGACTCATTGGAATTTACATTCGAACTTCCACCACTGAAAAGAGGCAACAAAGTGTCATAAATGTCATGTGAGCTTACATTACTGTCTCTAGTACATGACAACAAGGGCTGAACAGAATCTTCCACAAACACAACATCCTGTGAAACCAGAGTACGCTTTGTTTGTGGATGATACAACCTGTAACCTTTTCTTTCAGCACTATAATCAACAAAACTACATTTGATAGCCTTATCATCCAATTTTCTGTGATGCGTT
>NC_140956.1:99889277-100134277 GCF_014529385.1 Adiantum capillus-veneris | reverse complement strand
GCTGCTATCACTCGCCCTTGAGCTTCAAGTGCCCAGCTTTTGTTGCAGCCGCATGAGCTCAAACAACCCACTATCTATCCTACCTTAACAACTCAATCGCACATAGAAAGGACTTGTAGAGCCTTGCCTGAACACACCGGTCCGTGTGTGCTTTGTTGCGTCTAGGACCTATCGCCCCTATGTCGACACTTGCATGTCTTCTGTGCGCCTCGACCTCAACACCCCCTGAGCTGCCCAGTTTTCTACTTGCATCTCGTTTGGCGCAACCATTTGAGCCCCAGTAAGGCCGCCTCAACTCATCTATAACCACCCATTTGACTCAGTGGCCCATCGCCACATGATAGCTCCAGCCTCCAATGGCTACCCATTTCCCTCAAAACTTCCACCCCTTGTGCGAGCTCTAGATATGCACAATTCTGCATATTCACAAGGCTCCATTTGCCTAGCTTGTGTGGTACAAGAGAGACTTCGATTGGGTTCTGTGTGTGTGTGTGTGTGTGTGTGTGTGTGTGTGTGTGTGTGTGTGTGTGTGTGTCTGTATATCGATATGTTCTGCACAATGAGCCTGCAACCCCCTCTTTGTTCGCTTAAGCACAGAGTAATAGAGCGTGTCTCTTCAAGTGCCCCTTTTGTGTTGGCCTTCAACACTGTAGAGAGTTGGCAATCTACGGTGTGCTTGTCTGACAAAAGGTCACACAACAAAGGGGGTCCATGCAGAGGGAGGCGCAAGTGGGGGGCATGGAACCGGTAGGACTAGATTCCAAATTGGCACTGCATCATTTTCTCGACAACTTTCTTGCCATAGTGAGTGCCCACTAACTTATCCACCAATCAAAAAATTGTCTTTCTTTTCTAAAGAAATCTCTCTTTTTCATTAGCAAAAAGGGGAGGCATCACTAAGGCCTTACCCCTTTGGGCCAGTGTTAGAAAAAACCTGGGTACAATGTTTTTTAGCCGGTTGAAATTGTATAATGTCGGCTAGATTTTAAGCTTTTCCTTTAAGAAAACCAGGTAATCCAAACAAGTTTTAGTGTAGTTACTGGCAACAGCTTCTAATTTTAACATAGAAACCGGGAGAGTTTCAAGTTTGATCTTATTTTCACCGGTTTGGGAAAATGTTTTTTTCTAGCCCTGCTTTGGGAGCCCAAAAAGGGTACTCAAAAATGGCAAAAACTCTCTCTCAAATGCACACAATTGTGATGAAATTCGAAAGCAGCAATTACTGGAGACTCAAGAGTAATCGAGGACTGAGCTGTAAACATGGCTGCATCCGCCGCTCTCAGCTATGTCACCTCGCCTCAACATCATCGTGTTCAGAAGGGCTTCTTGCAGCATGTGGACGTGTATATACACGGGGGAAAGAAAAGCTCCATTCGGTATCACCAGCAGAATGCTCATTCAGGCAGCACCTTCAAGTGTAGAAGCATGCATGCAGAATCTGCAGATGCAAACGACAGTTCTGGTAGATGGGCCTCTGAAAAGGAGGCATGGAGTGCTCTCAAGAATCAAGTCGAGGCTTTTTGTGGTGAATTTCCACATGGAGCGGCTGCCACAGGACTCCAAGTTCTGGTGGACAAGCTCGAGGTTGCTGCTGATCCCACCAATCTGCAAATGCAAATTTTATTGGGGCAAGCCAAGCGATTCCTAAGATGCCCCCGCGCATCGCTTGTGCATTATTTAAATCTGGTTAGAAATGCCGAAAGCTCTGGACACCCTCAACTTGGGGCATGGTATTTGGAAACAGGGCTTGCTTGTAGAGAGGCAGGGGATCTTGAGGGTGCATTGCATTTCTGCTCCAAGGCCCTAGGGGCTTCCATCGAGGGCTTTGGTCCAAGCTCCCTCCGTGTTGCCCAGGCAAGAAGTGCATTATCAAAAGTGTACTTTAACCTTGCAAGGTACCAGGACTCTATTAGTCAAGGGGAGGTGGCTAGGCCTATCCTGAAGGAGTCAGGGGGTCCCGAGGAGGTGGTCTCATTAGAACTGACCATGGCAGATACACTGTTTCACCTTAAAAGATACGACGAGGTTGTGTCCATTCTCGAAAATGCTATCAATAGCACCAGTGGCTTAGTTCATGTCAACGCAAATATCACCACTGCAAGAGCATATGATGCAATGCGAAAGAATGCAGGTGCCAAAGCCCACTGCCAAAAAGCCTTTGATGCATTGGAATTGCTGGAAGCTTCGGCTCAAACTGCGGCACACTATGTAATGCTTGCCTCAGTGTATGAGGTGCAGCAAGACTTTGAGCAAACAGTGCGACTACTTGCAAAGAGCCTAAGAATGTACGAAAAGTTCCCTCAGAACAGCCCGCGGAATTTCATAACAGAGCTCGAAGGCAAGTTGGGGCGCTTACTGCTTCAACTCAGAAAGGCTGAAGAAGCTTTACCGTACTTTGAGAGACAGCTATCAAAGAAGAGAATTGCTGCTGGTCCTTTGTCAGAAGAGAAAAGCGGGGAGGCACAAGAACTTTTGCATGCTCACTACTACCTTGGAGCAGCTTATTCCCAATGTGAGAAGTTCCATAAAGCGTTGGAGCAGTTTGAGGCTTGCGTGGTGCTGCTATCAGATATCTGCAAAGGGGAGAACCCATCTTTTGCAATGACAGTCTACAACAATGCTGCAAGCATGCATTACCATCTTAACAGGTGAGGTGTTTCTTACAAAAGAAAAACCCTTTACGTTCCTGGGATTTCAAGTTGTGGGCAATTACATAGATCAGGGTCTTGTTGAAGGAGGTCAAAATTGGTGTTGTCATTTTCGGAAAAACCTTTTAGGTTTGTGGGATTTCAAGTTGTGGGCAAGTAGTGCTTATGCTTTGGTTTAACCTTCTGAAGCACACACTTCCAACTTCTGATTTTATCCATACAGAACTTCGATGGTATGGTTCTGCATTTTTACCAGAAATTTTTAAGGGCTAAAGCTGGCTGGCTGAAAACACATATAAGCAGGGCCAAATTCAGGCTGAAGTCGCCGCACACGAGCTCCTCCTTGCCGTCAAAGCGCAGCTGCACAAGGGGCCTCTTCCTGGCTGAAAAGAGAGCAGCACTTCTCGCCCACAAAAGAGCAATCGTCTGAGCATTGATCTACAGATAGTGATGAACAAAATAGACTGGAACTTTGCAACAGAACTCAAACCAACTAGAAGGACTACATCTGCACAAGACATAAGAGGGGTGGAGTTCCCCTCTAAGACATACTGACCCTGAGTAGGTGCTGCACCCCTCGGGGGTAGTTCGTTTTTTATTTGATGTGGAACAAGGAGTGCAATCAATCGGTGAGCCCACCACATACATGATTTGACTACAGTAGGCACTCTTGCCTTTAATTTATAGCTCTTGAATAGCTAAAAGCAGCTGTAAAGCAACTACTAAAAACATTGGATACAAAAAGAAACTTGTTATCCATAGACCACATTTGACTCAAAAGCATAGTGTACAGCCTTCCACATCAGCTCGGCGTCCGTCCCATGTATGGCCTGCCACATAAGCATTTGTACAGTTTGTATACCACGTCGTTAATCTATGGATTGTTGGGCACTGCCAGGTCATCACTTTGTGGCACTAACCTTACTCCCACTTTTCTGTGGCAAGGCAATGCAACACAAATGCTTACATATGCAAGACATAGGAACATAAAGTCGTTGATGAACACTCCCCCCGCAAATAACCATCCAAGTCCGGGCCATGAGCTGTTCAACGACTCCCTAATCACTCCTCCAGCATAACCTAAAAAGGTCCGGGCCGGGAGATATAGAGGCCTTTTACAACCAAACGCCCCCCCCCCCCCCCCGACCGCAGCCTACGTCGTTTGGAGGTTCAAGCATACAACCAAATGCTCCGTAGACATCCCGTCTGCGTCATTCAGAGGTTTTTCAGCATAGAGCGAAACGCTCCCCAGACTTCCCATCTGCGTCATTCCGAGGTTACCAAAACAACATTTCTCACTACTTCACCCGGGAGTAAATCACCAAGCATTGAAATTAGAATCAAACAATTCAAATCGGCACCAAGACCGGTTCAAAACCAATACCATCCATTTTAAACAAATTCCAAACAGGATCACCAAACAAGTTTCTCGAACAGATTCAAAAAAATTGCTAAATCAAATTGAAAAAGCATTCCTGACATCAATCGAGCTCGGAAAGACGATTGCTTTGCATCTTGAAATCTGCATTAAAATTAGGGTTAGATATCTTCCATAAGGTCGTAGCCGATTGCAACATGGTCCATAAGCTCTTAAATAGTCTGAACAGGCCTCTACAGACAGTGTTCCTGTGGCGGTGATGATAGCCCCCAGATATAGCAATCGCATTGGACCTCCAAGGTTATCAGCTTGAGAAGAGACACCTATTGCGAGATGTCGAGAAATTCAAGTTATAGTTTGCTACGGTTTTCGTGGCAAGCATTTCAGGATACCCCACTCTGCTAGAAGCTGCACTCCGAAGGAAGATGTCAGAATGCATGTAACTTCGGGCAAAAATTTTCTTGAAAGCTTGCCAAGTCCTTGGAGTGTGTGGCTTGGTAGCTAAAGACTTCCACCACTACATGACATTGCCTCTGAGAAAAACAGTGGCTTGAAAAATCTTTGATCCTTCTCTTGCAAGTGATCCTTATGGCTTATGCCCTGTAAGAGAGAGCGATGCAGACGGGAGCGCGCTCGATGCGTGATGAAGTAAGGGTAGGAGTGGCTAATAGGTTCGAACTTCGGGATCGGCCCATGAAGGCTCTTTAAGAAAAAAAACTTGGAAGCGCCAGTTTTCTCTGTCTGCTCTTTTATAGGACCTGTATGCTTTCAGAAAAGCACATGCTTGAAGCTCTGACACCAATGTCAGGAGGACGGGCTCCATGTGCCAACGAAAAAGAATAGATTGAACAACTTTAAGAACTTCAAATAACACTGAATTGAAAGAGATGCACGACACAAGACGAGGAGTGGCGGAGTTCCACCTCGAGAGAGCACTGGCCCCACGAGAGAGCACTGGCTCCAAACTTTTGGCGCCCCTTCCGGTATTTCTTTTTATTGCTTCACCTCAGTACATCACCGATACTCCATCCTCTGCACCTTCTCCTTGAAGCATGCCAGAGAATGAGCCCTTGGCCTATGAAAAGCAGTTACATGAAAAGCTATAAACTCAAAAGCATTTTGTCCAAAAGCGTTGAGCCCAAAAGCTGTGAGCGCGTTTCACGGAAATCTGTACCACCATGCCAGCAGCCCGTCAATGCGAATTGCGGGTGTTTGTATAGTGCCACGTTAGCATGCCAACGCAAATTGCGGGACGTCTGTAAAGCTGCCACGTCATCATACGCATGGAATTTTTTGTGTGTGGTCTTGTTGTACTTCTAGTGACTTGCGGACTGGGTCCCATAAGTTTGTGGGAACTCTTTAAAAATAGGCCGCTTGGCAAGACTTTGCAAGTTGGTAAAACTTCTTCTGCTGACTCTTCTACTGCTTCTAGGTTTTAGGCCCCTCGACCGAGATCTGCAGGTTGGCTCCGTTCTTCAATGGCTTGACATGTCAGCAGTTTGTGACAATTGTTACAGGCTTGGACACTCCAAGCGAGAAATCGATAGCAACACACGAACGAAAACTACAAAATCATTGATCTTGACGAGAGAGAGAGAGAGAAAGAGAGAGAGAGAGAGAGAGAGAGAGAGAGAGAGAGAGAGAGAGAGAGAGAGAGAGAGAGAGAGAGAGAGAGAGAGAGAGAGAGAGAGTGTATCGGCACAACACGGTGGATTTCTAAGCCAAGATGCACTGGCCCCAAGGACTGGGGTCCCTTTCGGTATTTTTTTGTAAGGTGCAGTGGAAGTGAATGTTGAACTTTGCTCAAGATGAGTGCTTCGAATTGTGTTCAAGGGTTCCTTTGACTTACGGAAGGGAGAGCCTTCCGTTCCTTTAGTGAGAGAGTGCAAATGATCACAAACAAAGTGGTAAACATTGTGAATGAAGGTGTTGAGACTGAGAGTGTTAGGTGCAATGGAATGATTATTTGCGCTTTGCTCAAGATGAGTGCTCCGAACTGTGCTCAAGGTTCCTTTTAGTTCTTATGGAAGGGAGAGCCTTCCGTTCTTAATGGAAAGTGCTACGATCACAAACAAAGTGAATGGACACTGTGCGTGCAAATGTATGAGACTGAGAGATAGAGAGAGAAGAGAGATACGACACCAGAGACGTTGTAAAACCCTCCTCCGAAGGCCCCACTCTTGTCGGCGAGAGTGGTCTACTTATGATTGCACAAACTGGTACAAATGGTATGCATGAGACTGATGCAAGTCTAGGCTATGTCGACGATGACGACGGTGATGACGAAGTCGACCTAAGGGTTGAAATCTGCAATCTTTCTACTGCTGTCCAAAAACGCTATGGGCTGAAATCTGCTAATCTTCTATCTACTGAATTCTGACTCTGTGTCGATGACAATGTCGATGGCGACCATGCGACGACGACGCGCTGAAAACGCAGATGCTGAAATCTGCGTTTTCCGGGCTGAAATTGTTAATCTTGCGGAAATTGACCGTGCGGCGAGGAACTGCTGCGAGAAGGTGAGATCTGCGAGGTTTGGGACTTGATCTGCGATGTCTAACTGCTGAAAACTGAAAACGCTGATGGTATGGCTGATCCTGTCGTGAAGATCTGCAAAAACGCTAAGGTTGATGTGCAAACCAAAAACGCTAGGGTTGGTTCTTGTCTTCTGTTGCTGTCGGTGGCCTGGCAATGCAGAACACTAGGCTGATCTGCTGTGGTCTTGTCGCCAGGGATCTGCAAATGCAAAACGCTGGCTGATCTGCTCTGTCTTGTCCAAAAACGCTAGCCAAGTTGCTGTGGAGCAAAAACGCTAGAAGTCCTTGGGGTCCTGCTGAGAAGGTGCCTGTTGAGCATGTACTCCTGCTGCCTCTTCTGTCAAATAATGCTAACTTGGGTTTGCTTATTTTTTTTCTTAGCAAAATTGCCCTACCTACTTTTGTTGGAAAGTCACTTAAATTAATAAGTGAAAAATGCCAAAAATAGGTAAAATAGGCTAAATGCACTGGAAAATTTCCATGATGGATTCTGATGAATTCTGATGGGAATACTGATGATCATGCTGTGTGCAACCAGAGGATATGCATCTACACTACGTGACTGGGCATGCACGGTCTACGAATAGACTCACAAAAGTGCCAGATCACTTCTAAATCTAGACTGACTGGCTGACTGAACCCTGATCATGCTGTAGCTTGTCCACAGACACATAGGGTTGGATGTGTCACGTGACAGAGAGATAGAGAGAGAAGAATACGACACCAGAATGTTGTCAAACCCTCCTCCAAGGGCCCCACTCTCTATGGCGAGAGAGGTCTATGCTACTGATTGCACAAATCTCCTACAATGGTCTATGAAACCGGCCTGTAGGGCGGTAGGCGTTGGCTTTCACCCGATATTCTTTACTTTAGACACACACACAGAGCACTTTGCAAAGGAGACCTGTAATGGGAATTAACACTTAATCACACACACGGCTCATAAGCTAGAATGCTCCGAGCAGACGCTGACAACCTGTAGGCCCCAAAATTGGCGCCCCTTTCGGTATTTCTTTATTCTTTAGGAGGGTAAATTACAAGGTAAGGTCCTGGGAATCCTTCACGTGTATCCACCTAGATACCATTTGATTTGGCCAAATTTCGGCAGCATAACAGCCCCAAAACTTGCGCGAAACCAATTCCCCTGCTAGAACTCACTTGCACTGGCGTATACCCTCTGATTCCTGCCCAAAAACAGTAAATTCAGCACGTTGTATTTATTGGTTTTTGCCCTGTTTTCAGCCCCAAACAGTCCCCTAGCTGTCCTCTGCTAGTGGGGCACGATTCCCAAGTGTCCTGGCATCCGTATGGCTGAAAAACAGTCAAATTACAGCGCATACACAGCGCTGATTTTGCACTTGTACTGTGAGGTTATAACCCTCACCGGTGCCTGCTTTGGAGTAGCAGTCAGCTACCCCTGTTCCTGCTCAAGGAGGCTCTTGCCTCAGCACAAAAGCATGAACCCAACAACTGTACATCAGTCAAATGAAGAGCCCTCTTGTGGGGCATCACATAACTGCACGTAGGGGAGAGAAAGAGCAGTGTGTAGTGTGCAGGGCATCACTCCTAGCACCACACTGTACATGAGAGGGAAAGGAAGCACTCCATAGCTCTTAACCTGTGACAAATTGCAAATGAAGCCTCTTCCTTCTCTAAATTCAGCGCCAATTCTTCTGGAAGAGGAAAGTCCATGAAAATGTGACACTTGGCGCATTTACAAGCATTTTCCTGTTTCGGGTGTTCGCCGCTTAAAAATATCCTGGCCGGTTGCCCAGTTGACTTAGCGGCAGAGTTGTAAAATGTTCCCCTAGTCATACCGGAGGTAATGACGCGAACACATTTCACGGCCCAAAGTAGCAGTTCCCTAAATTTTAGGAGATGCTTCCGTTGGGCTCCCATCGGTCTTCTGACCATCTATCCTCATTGGGACCGCATCCAAAAGTGCAATGTGGCCCAACTATCGGATACTTTTTGTTGGTAGTCCCACCTTGACTTTACGCCTTAATCGAGTTCACTTCCTAGTATCCACCAACTTGCTAAGTGCGATGGGGGGACCTATATGATCTTGCTCTGAGCCTAGACATCCTCTTACCATACGAATTCCAGTGCCGACCACTTCCCGTCTGCGGGTGAATCTACCGTTCACATTGGCCATACAATGTCCGACCGTTTGCTACTTCAAAAAGAGGGTCTCAAACAAAATAAAATAAACCCCATTGGAAAGAAACCAACAACCAAGGTTAGCTGTTGCCACATCTTTGTGACATGGTTAATAACTGCCACGTCCTCGTGACATACCCCCCTCTTGAAATCGCAAACGTCCTCGATTGCATACCATAAATACACGCCATTGATGATCTTGTGCTATTAACACTCTTTTATCATCGCATGTATCCGCAAGAAAGGTCGTAACATACATAGATACAAATGACTTAATGAGACCTTCATACTTTTGCCATTTCCATCTATGGCACTGAATTCATATGTACATTTGATGTACTAGCTCTATCATTACCCCTCCTTTGCACACGTTGGGTTGGGGCATAAGTAGACTGTAACCCAAAGGCTTCAAGATAAAGCTGCAATACATTTGGTGACTCTGACAGTTCATGCTCTTCCATCCACTTTGCATCCATAGGCAGATAGTTCTTGAACTTTACTAAATAGCGTCTTGCAACTTGTCCTTCAACTTTTCTGTCCTTATGTGCCAAAACTTGCTCAAGTACGAGGATCTCATCAAGTTCCTCAACTTTTGGCTGATCCTCTTCTGGCATATCTTCTGGCACATCACCCACGAAGGGTCTTAGAAGACTCACGTGAAACGCATTATGAATCTTCTATGCATCAGGAAATTTCAGCCTGTAAGCCACATCGCTGATCTTGTCAAGCACTTGAAAAGGCCCATAGTAACGCATGCTGAGCTTAGGAAACAGCCGTTCCTTGCCCTTCATCTTCTTTAACCTTGCCTTTTCGAACCTTAACATAACCCAATCACCAGGTGATAGTAGCAATTCACGACGGTGACGATCAGCAGCCTTTTTCTGCTTTGCCTGAGTCTTCTCCAAGGCAACTTTAATCTTCTTACATCTCATCCATGTTCTCAACATATCGATCTGCCTCAAAGATCTTGTCCCTTGTATGCAAAATGGGAGGAACCTTTTTGCCGCCTTCAACAATCTCAAAAGGTGCTTTGCCAGTAGACGAATGCACCGTATTATTGTACGTATACTCAAGCATAGGCAAATACTGTTCCCACTTGCCCTTATTATCTGACACGTAGCATTTCAGCAGATCTAAGACAGTAGAATTAGCCTCTTCTGACTGTCCATCAGTTTGTGGATGAAACGAAGACGAGAATTTGAGCGTAGTGCCCATGTTCTCAAACAATCCTCTCCAGAACAAACTGGTCATGCGAGGATCACGATCACTGATAATCGATTGTGGCATACCATGGTACTTAAACACATTGTACATGAACAAGCGTGCCATCTGATCAGATTTTATCTTCTTCCTGACAGGGATAAAATGGGCCTGCTTGTTGAACCTGCAGATAATGGTCCATATACCATCATTCCCTGTTGGCGTCCTTGGAAGATCAAAGATAAAGTCCATAGCAATGCTTTCCCATGGCTTATCCGGAATCGGCAGTGGTTGTAACAACCCTGGTGCCTTTTGCCTGTCAAACTTGACCTTTTGGCAAACTATGCATGCTCGCACAAAGGCATCCACATCTCTCCTCAAGGTAGGCCAATAGAAGAATGTCTCTACCGCCTTAACTGTTGCATCAATGCCACGATGCCCTGCATACGGTGGGACATGACTCTCTTCCATGACCTTATGTCGCAGTGGCCTAGTGACACAAAGTCTGCCATGCATCATCATAAAACCATCTCTGAGGAGGTAGTGCTCGTGATGTTGCCCCTCTTGTAACTGTTCAAAGATCCTTGCAAAATCTTCATCAACAGTATACTGTTCCTTGATGTCATCTAACTCATGATGATAAGGAATTGACACAGCTGAAATTTGTGGCTTTCTTGATAACGCATCAGCCACAACATTCTTCTTGCCTTCCACATGCATAATCTGGAAGTGGAACATGGAAAGAATGTTTGCCCATCGCATATGCTTTTCGGATAACTTTGACTGTGTCAAGAAGTATCGCAAGGTCTGGTGATCTGTTTGGACAACAAAATCAGCACCAAAGAGGTAGTGCTTCCAGCTAGGAAGCACATGAATCACGGCCAAGAGCTCTTTCTCATAGACTTGCATAGTCCTCTCTGGCCCTTGCAAAATTCGGCTTTCATAAGCTACCACCCGTCCGTCTTGCATTAGCACTGCTCCGATGCTACTGCCACACGCGTCACACTGGACCACAAATGACTTCCTGAGATCTGGCAAAACAATAACTGGATCTGGAGTCAACTTTTCCTTTAAGAGACTAAAAGTTGAAATCTCTTTTTGGGTCCATCTGAAAGTGACCTCTTTCTTTTGCAAAGCGTGAAGGGCCATGTCTTGATAGCTTCGACCTTTGCGGGATCCATTCTAACACCATCCTTTGAGACTATGTGGCCCAGAAAGTGGATCTCTTCGAGGAAGAATTCACTTTTCTTAGGATTGACAAGTAACCTGTGACTGCGCAGCTCTTCGAACACAATGGTCAAGTGACGCCTATGCTCCTCTTCATTCTTCGAATACACTATCATTTCATCGAAGAACGTTCCAACAAACTGTTGATGTGAGCGGAAAATCCGGTCCATCATTCTGTTGAACGTGGCAGGAGCATTTGTTAGCCCAAACGGCATCACTAGAAACTCATAAAGACCAAATGTCGTTCTAAACGCAGTCTTGTGCACATCCTCTAGCATTATACAAATCTGATGGTACCCACTCTTAAGGTCTATCCTGCTGAAAATTGCAGCACCCTCTAAACGATCGAGAATATCATCAATTCTAGGAATAGGGAATCTATTCTTGATGGTATTCTTATTCAACGCACGGTAATCAATACACATGCGCCATGAGCCATCCTTCTTCTGCACGAGGAGCACTGGGGAGCAAAAGGGTGAAGAACTAGGTTGAATCAGCCCCTTCTCTAATAACTCCTCAACCTGGCCCATAATCTCTTTCTGCTGCGTCACACTAACCCTATAGGGAGGTCTATTTGGTGGGCTACACCCTGGCACCAAATCTATCCGATGGTCCTCAGGTCTCTCTGGCGGCAATTGCGACGGTAATGAATCAGAAAAACAGTCACTAAATGTTAGGGAATAAAGGCCTAAGTGCCTTGTACTTATAACTTATAAGTTAAAAAGACTTATAAGTGAGGGGGCCCAAGTGTGAATGGCCCCCTAGTCACTTACTCATATACTCAAAGGTGAAGCCCAAATGAAAGTGCGTGGCTTTTTCCCAAAAATTCAACGAGCTCTCTCTCTCTCTCTCTCACGTTTTCTTTGCGTGAGCTTCTTCAGCGCCTCTCTTCTCTTCTCCTTCACTCTCATTGCATAGGACAGCAAGTGGGCTCTCTCTCCTGCTCCCCCACACATGGTATCAGAGCTTTAGGGTTTCCAAGAGAGCCATCTTCGCAACACAGATCAGAATTCTTTTTTTGCTCGCTGCGGGAAGGATATTCAACCGTTTTCGATCAACTCTGTCGCGAAGGGATCCTCTCACCGTGTAGAATCGACCTCCGGTGACAGTTTCCCCAAAATTAGGGTTTCAAAAATTGGCGAACAGCAGCCTATTTCTGCTGAAATTGACCAATTTCGGGGTCAATTTGATGCAATTTCATTAGGGCAAGGCTCACAAGTCAATCTTACAGGTGTTTCCACCAACGAGGTTCTGAAAATTCAGCAAAACAGGTGTTTACAGGTCTGATTTTTGCCCTAAAACAGGGAATTTCAGCAAGCAAATGATGTATACACCTTGTGGAAACCTTTGGTAAGGGTTTGGCAGTGAATGTACGCCGTTTTGGGGTGATTTCGCGTGAAATTTGCTCGCTGTTTTTCTGTAACAGCAAGCTGTTTTTTGCCCGATTGCGCACATTTGGGCGTGTTTAGGTCGGCAAAACAGGGTTTCAGTGTTTGCAATCACTCAGAATGGCTTCTAGCAGTGAAAGTGGCAATTTGTTGCACATTCGCAAGCTTGAAGGTGCCCATAACTTTGCTATATGGAAGAAGCAATGTTATAATGTGATGTTGCAGAAGAAACAGGCGAAACCTATTAAGTTACAGGGTGTGAAACCGGTTGATATGGAGGTTGAAGAATGGGAAGAAGTGGACGAGTTGGCTCGCTCTACGATCATGCTTTCGGTGTCTGACAATTTACTCTTCAATGTAGAGAATGAGCAGACAGCATGGGGCATGTGGAAGCGTTTAGACGAGTTGTATGCACAGCAGAGTGCTGCCAGTAAAGTGTATTGGCTTAAGAAGCTTATGGATCTCCGCATGAAGGAGGGTACGCACATGTCAGTGCACCTCAATGAATTCAATTCTATTTTCAGCCAACTGACAGAGCTGAAATTCACGATTGATGAGGAGTTCAAAGCTACTTTTCTGCTATGCACATTGCCCGAGAGTTGGGATGTATTCCGGACAGCTCTTAGTAACTCAAGTGCGTCACTTAAGTATGCAGATGTAGAGAGTTCTCTCTTGATGGAAGAGATGAACAGGAAGAACACCACAGGCGGGTCTTCTAATGCATTGCACTTGAGAGGCAGGTCCCAACAGAGGGAGAAATCTGACAGTAAGGACAGGGCACGCAGCAAATCTCGTAGGAAAGATGTTGTGTGTCATCATTGTGGAAAGAAAGGGCATTATAAACGGGAATGCTATGAGTGGAAGAAAGCGAAGAACAAGGGTGCTGAAATTGATGCAAAGGACAAGGGAAATGCCAAGAAGAGCACTGTGTTGATTGAGGAAATCAATGTTGCTAGTAGTTGTGACAGTGACAGCAGCACTGACGTACTCAATGCCTCTTCTGTGGATGCACATACCCTTGCTATGGGTTCTGATGTGGACATGCATACTTGGATTCTTGATTCAGGTGCCTCCTTTCATGTAACACCTCATAGGGATTGGTTTACACAGTACTCAGGTGAGGTGCAGGGCACTGTTTATTTGGGAGATAACTATGCATGTGACATTGCAGGTATTGGCAGTGTCCAGTTTTCTTTTGCTGATGGTATGACTTTTGTTTTGCACAAAGTGCGTCATGTGCCACAACTCAAGCAGAGTTTGATTAGTACAGGGCAGCTAGATGATGCAGGCTATCACACCACTTTTGGTGCTAGTAAGTGGAAAATTTGTAAAGGGGCCCGGATTGTAGCCAAGGGTTGTAAATCGGACACTTTGTATCCTTTGCATGTATCTAGTGTGCGTGACCATGTTGTCGCCGTAACCGAGCAGCCAAGTGTTTCTTTGTGGCATGGCCGGTTGGGACACATGAGTAAAAGAGGAATGGAAACTCTGTCTCGTTGTGGTTATTTGCCGTGTTTGAGGTATGCTGATTTTTCTCATTGTGAGCACTGTATTTACGGAAAGCACAGTCAAACACCGCACAAAAGGTCACTTTCTTTGAAGTCTAACAGGTTAGACTTAGTGCATTCCGATGTATGTGAAATGCCACAGTTGTCTTTAGGGGGAAAGAAATATTTTGTCTCGTTTATCGATGATGCTACACGTAAGGTGTGGGTGTATCCAATACGTGCTAAAAGCGATGTTTTGGATACTTTCAAGAAGTTTCTTGCGTTTGTTGAGAATCAAACTGACAAGAAGCTTAGGTCTTTGCGCTCAGACAATGGGGGGGAGTATGTATCAAAAGCATTTATTGACTTTTGTGCTACTAAAGGTATTAAAAGAGAGCTCACGGCTCCTTTTAATCCCTCTCAGAATGGAGTTGCAGAGAGATTGAACCGGACTATCCAAGAGAAAGTTCGGAGTATGCTGTCACATGCTGCATTACCTCATGGTTTTTGGGCAGAAGCTGTGCAAACAGCTATTCACTTGATTAATCGCTCACCTAGCAAGGCTTTGGGTGGAAAGGTGCTTGAGGAGGTGTGGTCTGGCAAGCCACCCTCATATGCACATTTAAGAGTGTTTGGTTGTGAGGCCTATGTTCACATCCGGAGTGAACTGCGCACCAAACTAGAACCAAAGTCTCATAAATGCATTTTCCTAGGATATAGTGAGGATGGTGAAATGGGGTATAGATTATGGGATCCCGCATTACGGAAAATCATACGCAGCAATGATGTCATCTTCAATGAGAATTGCATGCACAAACAGCCCACAAAGGTCGAGGAAGTGCGCCGGGTTGTTTTTCGTGAAGATGTTACATATGGACAGCCAAGAAGGCCCAATGTTCAGCAGCCTTTACATGCTGAAAATGGTGCTGAAAATCAGCCATTAGCTGCTGAAAATCAGCCCCAACAAGTTGCCATTGATGCACCACAGGTAGAGGAACAGGTTGATGCTCCTAGACCGCCCGTTGTTGCGATGCAACCGGCTGAACAGCCTGCTGTTTTTGATGGTTTACAGGCTGAAAATCCACCTGTTATGGATCATTGGGTGCGTAGGTCTACTCGGGTAACAAGGCCCCCCGATAGATATGAACCGTCTTTGGACTATGTCATGCTTACTGATTGTGGTGAGCCGTCTTGCTATAAAGAGGCTATGCAACGGGAAGACAGTAAGAAATGGTTCAAAGCAATGGTTTCGGAAATGCAGTCTTTGGAGAAAAACCATACATGGGACTTGGTTGATTTGCCTAAAGGGCATAAGGCTCTGCCATGTAAATGGGTTTACAAGACCAAGGTCACATCTGATGCTTCTTCTAAGTACAAGGCACGTTTGGTTGCTAAAGGGTACAAGCAAAAGCATGGTGTGGATTTTGATGAGATTTTTTCTCCTGTTGTAAAGCTTGCCACATTACGTCTTGTTTTAGGCCTGGTTGCTTCTGAAGATATGGAGTTAAAGCAAATGGATGTCAAAACAGCGTTTTTGCATGGCGATTTGCTTGAGATGATCTACATGATGCAGCCAGAAGGTTTTGTGTCAAAGGGGCAGGAGAAGAAAGTATGTAGACTCTTGAAGAGCTTGTATGGTTTGAAACAGTCTCCCCGTGCATGGTATCACAAGTTTGATACATTCATGAGGTCTCAAGGATACAAAAGAAGTAATTCTGATCACTGTTTGTATATAAAAACGGCAAGTGATGGATCTCTTCTATTGCTGATTTTGTATGTTGATGACATGCTTATTGCGGGTAACAATGTCACGGAGTTGGATGCATTACAACAAAGCTTAAAGAATCGCTTTGACATGAAGGATCTTGGTGATGCTAATCATATTTTGGGCATGCGTATCTCTCGAGATAGACCTAACAGGCGTCTGTATCTATCTCAACGAGATTATGTTAATAAGGTGCTACATCGTTTTCATATGGATGGGGGAAAGGCACTTGGTACTCCGCTGCCTCCATATGTAAAACTGACTGCACATGACTGCCCAAACACAGATGATATGCGGGCTGAAATGGCCAAGATTCCTTCTGCATCAGCCGTTGGCAGTTTGATGTATGCTATGGTTGCTACACGTCCGGACATTGCATTTGCGGTGGGAGTAGTAAGCAGGTACATGAGCAATCCTGGCAAAAAGCATTGGGAAGCAGTGAAGTGTATCTTGAGATACTTGAAAGGCACTAAAGACTTGTGCATTTGTTTTGGGAAGAGTGAGACATCTGTGCATGGCTTTACAGATGCAGATTTTGCTGGACATCCAGATTGCAGGAAGTCTACCTCTGGATATGTGTTTACTTTCACAGGAGGTGCAGTTTCTTGGATTTCCAGACTGCAAAAAATGTGTTGCTTTGTCTACCACTGAGGCTGAGTATGTGGCTGCCACTGAGGCATGCAAAGAAGCTTTGTGGCTCATGCGTTTGGTAGAAGAGCTTGGCATTAAGTCACCGGTTCCTGTGCTACACTGTGATAGTCAGAGTGCTATTATGCTTGCAAGGAATCCTGTTTTTCATGCCAAGACAAAGCACATAGAGGTGAAGTATCATTTTATCAGAAGTGTGCTTGATGACAAGAGCATTACACTTGTCAAGGTGCACACAGATGACAACCCTGCAGATCTTTTGACCAAGAGTCTTCCAGCAGAGCGGTTTGCATATTGCCGTCAGATGATGGGTGTTGGATGAGTAAGTGCATGATCAGCTGTTGTATCATAGTTAGCTGATTCTTTGATCTCCCAAGGTACATTGCCTTTAGGTGGGAGGTTGTTAGGGAATAAAGGCCTAAGTGCCTTGTACTTATAACTTATAAGTTAAAAAGACTTATAAGTGAGGGGGCCTAAGTGTGAATGGCCCCCTAGTCACTTACTCATATACTCAAAGGTGAAGCCCAAATGAAAGTGCGTGGCTTTTTCCCAAAAATTCAACGAGCGCTCTCTCTCTCTCTCACGTTTTCTCTGCGTGAGCTTCTTCAGCGCCTCTCTTCTCTTCTCCTTCACTCTCATTGCATAGGACAGCAAGTGGGCTCTCTCTCCTGCTCCCCCACACTAAACTCTTGCAAAAATGCTGACCTTTCTTTATCTAACACAGATAAATTTGACTGATCACTATCTGAGACATCACGTGCAAAAATCAAGTACACAAAAAGATGATTCTTTATTACATAAGTGATAGCAGAAGCAGATACAATAGGGACTGACTCTCCTTTAAGCTTTACATCCAAGATGTGAGTTTTGTCCCTATGCTGTACAATGATCTTTTTGTTGTAGGCATCCAAGACTCCATGTACTCGGAACATCCATGGGATCCCCAACAAGGCGTCACAACCTTCCAGCGGTATGATGTAAAACTCTTCAGTGTCCACATACGACTGAATATGCAGACGCAGGTTTCCAATGATGGGAGTAACACACTCTGAGTGGCTAGGACATGCCAACCCTGCCTCTGTTGTGTACCCCATCTCTTCAGCTCGGATGCCCAGCTTCACAGCTAACTCTGGTGAGATAAAGTTGGCTTTGGCACTTGGATCAAGGAAGATGAGTGCCGTGTGATCCCTAACTTTACCCCATGCCCTGCATAACTCACCGACATCTGTGCTGGGCCTGTCACCCACCATGTGTCGTGGGTTTTGGCTTCTTGCCTTTCTGGTCTTCTTTATCCTTTGAGCAGCCATGCCAAAATGACCCTGTGGCACCCCAAACTGGCCCTGGTTGCAGTGGAAACCTTGCTGCATGCCGATACTACCATACATGGGGTTTGGCATGATGCCTTGCATACCCCCGAACACTGTTCCTGGCATGTACGGCTGATTTCCAGGCGCATAACCAGCCATACTTTGGAACACTGATCCACCCCCGAAATACCCAAGATGTACCGTGGGTGGTGGAAAAACCGAGTGCATTGCCTGGTATCCAGCTCCCTGTCCATTCAAGACAGCATGCTGGCTCTGAAAGGTGGCGGGCTGAACTGGCATAACCTGTGGAATAGGCGTTCTAGCCACCTGTTCAAGCACGGGAGGAACCTGCTTTGGAGCCCTCGACTCCGCAACATGCGAGTGTTCCCTTTCCTCCTGCGCCACATGAAGTACCTGGGCTTGAGCATCAACAAGCTCCGTACGCGGCGTAGGTTGCCTATTTTGCTGTTACACTGGTGGCGCTTGCAAGAATTCCATAAACCTTGGATTCTGCACCGGCTGCGAAAAGATATTCACCGCGGCAACTAACTGAGTCTTGAACGCATCATCCTCAAGTTGCCGAGTCATAAAGCCGTGTACTATTGGAGGGACATTCACGTTGACAGGAGGTACAGACTGACGTGACCGTGAGCTCTCGCCAATCTCAAAAACCATAGGAATCTCCTGCCTGTCCTTTGAAGAGGAACCCTCTTCCATAATTCCCTTCCCCTTGTCGGCCATAGTGTAATCCCCGCGTTCCTGCACTCTGTGTCTTTATCCCAAACAATCCAGGCTCACTCTTTAAGGAAAAAGTGATTGATGTCCCGGCAACGGAACCATGAAACCGGCCTGTAGGGCGGTAGGCGTTGGCTTTCACCCGATATTCTTTACTTTAGACACACACACAGAGCACTTTGCAAAGGAGACCTGTAATGGGAATTAACACTTAATCACACACACGGCTCGGAAGCTAGAATGCTCCGAGCAGACGCTGACAACCTGTAGGCCCCAAAATTGGCGCCCCTTTCGGTATTTCTTTATTCTTTAGGAGGGTAAATTACAAGGTAAGGTCCTGGGAATCCTTCACGTGTATCCACCTAGATACCATTTGATTTGGCCAAATTTCGGCAGCATAACAGCCCCAAAACTTACGCGAAACCAATTCCCCTGCTAGAACTCACTTGCACTGGCATATACCCTCTGATTCCTGCCCAAAAACAGTAAATTCAGCACGTTGTATTTACTGGTTTTTGCCCTGTTTTCAGCCCCAAACAGTCCCCTAGCTGTCCTCTGCCAGTGGGGCACGATTCCCAAGTGTCCTGGCGTCCGTATGGCTGAAAAACAGTCAAATTACAGCGCATACACAGCGCTGATTTTGCTGTACGGTGAGGTTATAACCCTCACCGGTGCCTGCTTTGGAGTAGCAATCAGCTACCCCTGTTCCTGCTCAAGGAGGCTCTTGCCTCAGCACAAAAGCATGAACCCACACAACTGTACATCAGTCAAATGAAGAGCCCTCTTGTGGGGCATCACATAACTGCACGTAGGGGAGAGAGAGAGCAGTGTGTAGTGTGTAGGGCATCACTCCTAGCACCACACTGTACATGAGAGGGAAAGGAAGCACTCCATAGCTCTTAACCTATGACAAATTGCAAATGAAGCCTCTTCCTTCTCTAAATTCAGCGCCAATTCTTCTGCAAGAGGAAAGTCCATGAAAATGTGACACTTGGCGTATTTACAAGCATTTTCCCGTTTCGGGTTCGCCGCTTAAAAATATCCTGACCGGTTGCCCAGTTGACTTCGCGGCAGAGTTGTAAAATGTTCCCCTAGTCATACCGGAGGTAATGACGCGAACACATTTCACGGCCCAAAATAGCAGTTCCCTAAATTTTAGGAGATGCTTCCGTTGGGCTCCCATCGGTCTTCTGACCATCTATCCTCATTGGGACCGCATCCAAAAGTGCAATGTGGCCCAACTATCGGATACTTTTTGTTGGTAGTCCCACCTTGACTTTACGCCTTAATCGAGTTCACTTCCTAGTATCCACCAACTTGCTAAGTGTAATGGGGGGACCTATATGATCTTGCTCTGAGCCTAGACATCCTCTTACCATACGAATTCCAGTGCCGACCACTTCCCGTCTGCGGGTGAATCTACCGTTCACATTGGCCATACAATGTCCGACCGTTTGCTACTTCAAAAAGAGGGTCTCAAACAAAATAAAATAAACCCCATTGGAAAGAAACCAACAACCAAGGTTAGCAGTTGCCACATCTTTGTGACATGGTTAATAACTGCCACGTCCTCGTGACAGTCTAAATGCAATGGACTTGCCGATGATGTCGACGACGATGAGGACGGCGATGAGACGGGCTGAAATCTGAAAACGCTAAAGGCTGAAATCTGCAAATCTTATATTTGCTGAATTCTGAATCTATGCCGGTGACGACGGTGACGACGACGCGACGACGATGCCCTGCAAACTCACATGCTGAAATCTGCGCATAGCGGGCTGAATCAGCAAACGCTGGCTGATCTGACCGTGCGGCGAGGATCTGTTGCGGGAAGATGAGATGTGCGCGGCTTGGGGGTTGCGGTACGGAGTCTAAATGCTGAAAACTGAAAACGCTGATGCAATGAATGGTTCTGTCAGAATCGGCAAACGCTGATGGTAGTCTGCAAATGCAAAAACTCTAGGCTGATTTGCTGTTTGCTGCAAAAACCTGGGGATTATTGTAAAATGCTAACGCCAGGCTGATTTGCAATCTGCAAAACGCTGGGGCTGATCTGTAGTTGCTAAGAACACTAGGCTGTCTTGATGGATGAAAAACACTAGGTTGTCCTCTCGGGGGTCTTGCTGAGAAGGTGCACTGTCAGATAGTGGGTCCCTGCTGCCTCCTCTACCAGAAAGTGCTAGCGCTAGCTTTTCTTATGTATTGCCTTAGTCAATTTGCCCTATCCAGTTTCCCAACAAAGTAACTTATTAATAATAAGCGAAAAATGGCTAAAATAGGGAAAATGGGTCCTGTGCTATGCTCATGATGGCTACTGACTGAAATACTGATGATCATGCTCTGTGAAACCAGAGGAAATCCAACAACTCTAAGTGCCTGGACATGCACGGCCTGCGAATAGACTCACAAGGTGAGGTCTATGCTATTGATTGCACAAATCTCATACAATGGTCTAAATGCAATGGGCTTGTTGACGATGTCGATGATGATGAGGACGGCGACAAGACGGGCTGAAATCTGAAAATGCTAAGGGCTGAAATCTGCAAATTTTCCATCTGCTGACTTCTGACTCTATGCCGGTGACGATGGCGACGACGACCACACTATGACGATGCGCTAAAAACGTAGATGCTGAAATCTGTGAATAGCGGGCTGAATCCGCAAACGTTGGCTGATCTGACCGTGCGGCGAGGATCTGCTGCGGGAATGTGCGATCTGCGAGGTTTGGGGGTTGCGTTACGGAGTCTAATTGCTGAAAACTGAAAACGCTGATGCAATGAATGGTTCTGTCGCCGGGAATCTGCAAACACCGATGGTAGTCTGCAAATGCAAAAACGCTAGGCTGATTTGCTGTTTGTTGCAAAAACGTTGGGGACTCTGTTGCAAAATGCCAACGCTAGGCTGATTTGCAATCTGCAAAATGTTGGGGCTGATCTGCAGTTGTGGAAAACGCTAGGCTGTCTTGATGCTTGAAAAACGCTAGGTTGTCCTGCCGGGGGTCTTACTGAGAAGGTGCACTGCCAGACACTCGGTCCCTGCTGCCTCTTCTGCCAGAAAGTGCTAGCGCTACCTTTTCTTATATATTGCCTTAGTCAATTTACCCTAACCAGTTTCCCAACAGAGTCACTTTTTAATATTAATAATAAGTGAAAAATGGCTAAAATAGGGAAAATGGGTTGTGTGCACTATAAAATGCTCATGATGGCTACTGACTGTAATACTGATGATCATATGCTGTGTGCAACCAGAGGAAATGCAACTACTCTAAGTACCTGGACATGTACGGCCTACGAACAGACTCACAAGGTGCCATAACACTTCCTAAGAGAGGTCTATTCATTGATGCACAAATCTCGTACAATGGTCTAAATGCAATAGACTTGCCGACGGTGTCGACGACGATGAGGACTGTGACGAGACGGGCTGAAATCCGAAAACGCTAAGGGCTGAAATCTGGAAATCTTCTGTCTCTGACTCTATGCCATTGATGACGGCGACGATGACGACGCGACGACGATGCACTGAAAACGTAGATACTGAAATCTGCGAATAGCGGGTTGAATCTGCAAACGCTGGCTGATCTGATCGTGCGGCGAGGATCTGCTGTGGAAAGGTGAGATCTGCAAGGTTTGGGGGCTGCGGTACGGAGTCTAAATGCTGAAAACTGAAAACGTTGATGCAATGAATGGTTATGTTGCCGGGAATCTACAAACGCTGATGGTAGTCTGCAAATGCCAAAACGCTAGGCTGATCTACTGTCTGCTTTAAAAATGCTAGGGACTCTGCTGCAAAATGCTAACGCCACGTTGATCTGCAATCTGCAAAACATTGGGGTTGAACTGTAGTTGTTGAAAACGCTAGGCTGTCTTGATGGCTGAAAAGCGCTAGGTTGTCATGTCGAGGGTCTTGCTAAGAAGGTGCACCGCCAAACACTGGGTCCGTGCTGCATCTTCTACCAGAGAGTGCTAGCGCTAGCTTTTCTTATATATTGCTTTAGTCAATTTGCCCTACCCAGTTTCTCAACAAAGTCACTTATTAATAATAAGTGAAAAATGGCTAAGATAGGGAAATTGGGTCCTGTGCACTGTAAAATGCTAATGATGGCTACTGACTGAAATACTGATGATCATGCTCTGTGCAACCAGAGGAAATGCAACTACTCTAAGTGCCTGGACATGCACGGCCTGCGAACAGACTCACAAGGTGCAAGAACACTTCCTAAGAGAGGTCTATGCTATTGATTGCACAAATCTCGTACAATGGTCTAAATGCAACAGACTTGTCGACGATGTCAACGACGATGAAGACAGCGAGGAGACGAGCTGAAATCTAAAAATGCCAAGGGCTGAAATGTGCAAATCTTCTATCTGCTGAATTCTGACTCTTATGTCGGTGACGATGGCGATGACGACGACGCGACAACAATGCGCTGAGAACGTAGATGCTTAAATCTGCGAATAGCGGGCTGAATCTCCAAACGCTGGCTGATCTGACCGTGCAGCTAGGATCTTCTAACGGGAAGGTGAGATTTGCGAGCTTTTGGGGCTGCGGTACGGAGTCTAAATGCTGGAAACTGGAAACCTTGATGCAATGAATGGTTCTGTCACCGGGAATCTGCAAAAGCTGATGGTCATTTGCAAATATAAAAACGCTAGGCTGATTTGCTGTATGCTGCAGAAACGTTGGGGACTCTGTATGCTAACGCCAGGCTGATCTGCAATCTGCAAAACGCTGGGGCTGATGTGCAGTTGCTGAAAACGCTAGGCTGTCTAGATGGCTGAAAAACGCTAGGTTGTCTTGTCGGGGATCTTGCTGAGACCGCCAGACACTGGGTCCTTGCTGCATCTTCTGCCAGAAAGTGCTAGCTGAAACCGGCCTGTTCAATCCAAAAAGGGCGGTAGACTTTACGTCAAACCTTGATTTAGCTTTCACCCATTATTAGTCGTCTATTTTACCTGTACTTTCAAGACACAACAAAGGGGAGAGGGATACAGGCTGCTAGATTGCACCTGTATGAGTAGACGGACACCAGATTGGCCCCTAACTTAGGCGTCATCTGTCTGTGGTGGTCTTGAGGACTCACCCACTTCATGTGTCTGTTGACCCTGTGAAGAGGAGACCTCTTCAGTCACATCATCTGGTCTGTCAGCCATAATTGCAATTTCCTGTGTCTGGTCTATGATCCCCTGTGTCTTCAAGCCCAAAACTGACCAAGGCTCACTTCTATGGGAAAAAGTGATTTAATCCCGTCGATGGAACCATGAAACCGGCCTGTTCAATCCAAAAAGGGCGGTAGACTTTACGTCAAACCTTGATTTAGCTTTCACCCATTATTAGTCGTCTATTTTACCTGTACTTTCAAGACACAACAAAGGGGAGAGGGATACAGGCTGCTAGATTGCACCTGTATGAGTAGACGGACACTAGATTGGCCCCTAACTTAGGCGCCCCTTTCGGTATTTCTTTATTGTTAAAAAGAGGGAATAAACGTTGAGGTTCCCTACAAGCTGCCCCGCACAAACTCGGCTGAATTTCCACTGTTCCAGCCCGATTTCGGCAGCATAACTGTACTAGAACCCTTCACAGTCAGTATTCCCACGCATTGAATGACTTTCCCGACGCATACGGGCACTTTGCAAAACCTGGCGAGAATCTGCAGCACGCTGAATTCTCTGTTTTCAGCCCTGAAAATGCGCCAGATCCCCTGTACAGCGGTCCCCTTGCGTCCCCGAACCTCCTGGGGGTATTAGGGTCCGTTTAGGGCCAAAACCCTAAACCTGCAAAAATACACAGCAAGCTGTAATTCACTGTTTCGAGCTCCGTTTCGCGTGCCGGTCGCATCCGTAGCAAGCCCTCGAGCTCCCGCACCTGTAGGGCTACTTGCCCTTTGAATCGGACGAGATTTCTGGCGTGAAACCTCTCCGAATTCACCTGTACCTGCGGGGGGATTAGCCGCTAGCTAATCCAGTACCTGTGCAAGAGGCTCTTGCCTCGGCAATCGCGCATGAACCCACACAACTGTACATTGGTCAAATGAAGAGTCCACTAGTGGGGCATAACATACTGCCAAAGGGGAGAGAGAGGGCAGTGCGTAGCATGCAGGGCATCACTCCTGGCACCGCACTGTACATAGGAGGGAAAGCAAGCACTCCATAGCTCTTAACCTGTGACAAAAACTGAAAATGAGGCTCTCCCCCTCCTAAATTCAGCGCCACTTCTTGATGCATGAGGCAAATGCACCAGAAGGTGCCACTTGGCACATTTATAAGCATTTTCCCATTTCGGGGTTGCCGTCTAAAAATATCCCAACCGGTTGCCCAGTTGACTTCACGGCAGAGTAAGAAAATGTTCCCCTTGTCATTCCGGAGGTAATGACGCCAACACCTTTTCAGGTCCCAAAATAGCAGTTCCCTAAATTTTAGGAGATGCTGCCATTGTATCTTTCTAGGTCATCCGACCCTCTTTGTACACTGTGGCCACATCCAGAACTCAAATGTAGCCTCTGTAGCAAAGGATTCCACTTTGGCTAGTCAATGACCCCACTTGGCTAACCATAGTCCTTGTCCAACCTTAGTGCTCTCTTGCCCTCAGGCCTGGACTCCCTCTGGACAGTTCCACACTAGCTATGCAATGCAAGGCAGTTAGATTTCCCGAGGGGTGTTTCCAAAAAGTGAAAGTAAATAGATAATAAGAAAGAAATCAACAAAAAGGATAGATAGTAGTCACACGCTGGTGACATACCCCGCTCTTGAAATCTCAAACGTCCTCGTTTGCATCTATGTCGTACATGCTTACTGTCAACACTGATGTATTCAACACCTGTCGGCACATATACGACACATACATGCTCATTGTCAACCCTGGTGTATTCAACACCTCGTCGACTCATGTATTGCCTGCGTGTGAACCCTGTCCCAATGACATAGTGGTAGCTGCGCACTCTGCCATTGCTTTGAGTCACTAACTTTCCAATGACAAAATGGTAGGTGCACATTTTGCCACTGTCTTATAGTACACGTTGGATCTCGTAACACTTTCGAGCATACCCAAACCGACAGTTTAAGAATGCAGTTACACATGTACTCCTCAATAGAAGCAATCACTGTATCCTTGACAAACTGACAAGAAATACTCACTTCTATAGCACTAACCAAACTTTTGGACATTCCATAAGAGCCATTGCCAAACTGACATTCTGTAGAGCTCTAACATTCATGTAACAGGTATTTGATTTGAGCTCACTTTAAATACCATGTACATCATTTGTTTCAGAAGCCATTGTCACACTGACAATCCATGTAGCTTTGAAACTCAAGGGGTCAAGGTAGGTTGCAAATCGAAGGCTTCCAGGTAAAGTGATAACACAGTTGGTGACTCTGCAAGTTCACCTTCTTCCATCCACTTAGCATCCATTGGTGGATAGTTTCTGAACTTTACCAAGTATCGCCTAGCAACCTTGCCTTTCACTTTCCTTTCTTTGTGTGCCAAAATCTGTTCCGGGACCAAGATCTCGTCAAGTTCCTCGACTTCCTGCTGATCTTCAGCTGGCATATCTTCTGGCACATCACCCACATAGGGTCTGAGAAGACTCACATGAAATGCATTGTGAATCTTCCAACTGTCAGGCAATTTCAGCCTATATGCAACATCACTGATTATGTCGCATACTTGAAAAGGCCCATAGTAACGCATGCTGAGCTTTGGAAACAGTCTTTCCTTGCCCTTCATCTTCTTTAACCTTGCCTTTTCAAAGCGTAAAAGCACCCAATCACCAAGTGAATATACCACTTCACGACGGTGACGATCAGCTGCTTTCTTTTGCTTTGCCTGAGTCCTTTCTAAGGCCACTTTGACCTTCTTGTACATTTCATCCATGTCCTGAACATACTTATCTGCTTCAAATATCTTGTCCTTTGTATGCAGTATGGGAGGAACTTTCTTGCCACCTTCAACTATCTCAAAGGGTGCCTTGCCAGTTGATGAATGCACTGTATTATTGTATGCATACTCCACCAATGGCAAATACTGCTCCCACTTTCCTTTATGCTCTGACACATAACACTTCAGCAGATCTAGGACAGTAGAATTTGCCTCTTCTGACTGCCCATCTGTTTGAGGATGAAATGACGAAGAGAATTTGAGCGTGGTGCCCATATTCTCAAACAAGCCTCTCCAGAACAAACTTGTCATGCGTGGATCACGGTCGCTAACAATCGACTGTGGCATGCCATGATACTTGAAAATATTTCTCATAAACAAGCGTGCCATCCGATCTGGCTTTATCTTCTTCCTGACAGGAATAAAATGAGCCTGTTTGCTGAATCTGCAAATAATGGTCCAAATACCATCGTTTCCTGTCTGCGTTCTCGGAAGATCAAAGATAAAATCCATAGCAATACTTTCCCATGGTTTATCTGGAATAGGTAGTGGTTGCAATAACCCTGGTGCCTTTTGCCTGTCAAACTTGACCTTTTGGCATACTAGGCATTCTCGCACAAAGGCATCCACATCCCTTCTCAATGTAGGCCAATAGAAGAATGTCTCAACCGCTTTAACTGTAGCATCGATACCACGATGCCCTGCATACGGTGGGACATGACTCTCTTCCATAACTTTGCGTCGCAATGGCTTTGTGACACACAATCTGCCATGCATCATCATGAATCCGTCTTTAAGAAGATAGTGTTCATGACGTTGTTCTTGCATTAGCTGCTCAAAGACCCTTGCAAAATCTTCATCATTTTCATACTGTTCTCTCATATCATCAAGTTCATGATGATAAGGAATTGACACAGCTGAAATTTGTGGCTTCCTAGACAAGGCATCAGCCACAACATTCTTCTTGCCTTCCACATGCACAATCTGAAAATGGAACATGGACAAGATATTTGCCCATCGCATATGCTTCTCAGATAACTTTGTCTGTGTCAAGAAGTATCGCAAGGTCTGATGGTCCGTTTGGACAACAAAGTCTGCACCTAGCAGGTAGTGTTTCCAACTTAAGAGCGCATGAATCACAGCCAGTAACTCTTTCTCATAGACCTGCATGGTCATCTCTGGCCCTTGCAAAATTCTGCTCTCATAGGCTACTACCCTGCCATCTTGCATTAGCACTGCACCAATGCTACTACCACAGGCATCACACTGGACCACAAATGACTTCCTAAGATCTGGCAACACAATGACTGGATCTGAAGTCATCTTTTCCTTTAAGAGATTAAAAGCTGAAATCTCTTTCTGTGTCCATCTGAAGGTGACTGCCTTCTTTTGAAGAGCATGTAAAGGTGAAGCAATCTCAGCGAAATTTCGGATAAACCTTCTGTAATAGGAGCATAGTCCCAAAAAGCTTCGGACATCATGCACCGTCTTCAAATTTGGCCATGACTTGATCGCTTCAACTTTTGCAGGATCCATTCTGACACCATCCTTTGAGACAATGTGTCCCAGAAAGTGAATCTCTTCCAGAAAAAACTCACTTTTCTTTGCATTGATGAGCAAACCTATGACTGCGTAGCTCTTTGAACACAATGGCCAAGTGATGCCTATGCTCCTCTTCATTCTTTGAGTAGACTATCATGTCATCAAAGAATGTACCAACAAACTGCTGGTGTGGACGGAAAATTCTGTCCATCATCCTATTGAACGTAGCAGGAGCATTTGTGAGACCAAAGGGCATCACTAAAAATTCGTAAAGGCCAAACGTTGTTCTAAAAGCAGTCTTGTGCACATCCTCTGATCTAATGCGAATCTGATGGTACCCACTCTTTAGATCTATCCTGCTAAACATAGCTGCTCCTTCTAATTTGTCCATAATATCATCAATTCTAGGTATAGGGAACCTATTCTTGATGGTATTCTTGTTCAGTGCATGGTAGTCGATGCACATACGCCATGAGCCATCCTTTTTCTGCACCAACAACACTGGAGAACAGAATGGAGATGGAGATGAACTGGTCTGAATCAGCCCCTTTTCTAACAACTCCTGTACTTGGCTCATTATCTCTTTCTGCTGAGCCGCACTAACCCTGTACGGAGGCTTATTTGGTGGGCTACTGCCTGGCACCAAATCTATCGCATGGTCCTCGGGTCTCTCTGGCGGTAATTGAGACGGTAATGAATCGGAAAAACAATCACTATACTGTTGTAAAAACATTGACCTTTCTTTATCTAGCACAGATAAATTTGATTCATCACAATCTGACACTTCACGTGCAAAAACCAAGTACGCAGAAAGATGCTTTTTCATTACAGAAGTAATAGCAGAAGCTGATACAGTAGGAATAGACTCTCCTTTAAGCTTTACATCCAGAATGTGAGTCTTTCCCCTGCTCTGTACAGTGATCTTTTTGTTGTAGGCATCCATGATTCCCTGTACACGAAACAACCAAGGAATACCTAACAACACATCACATCCGTCCAGTGGCATGATGTAAAATTCTTCAGCATCTACATAGGACTGGATATGTAGACGCAACTTTCCAATGATGGGTGTCACAGCCTCTGTATGGCCAGGACATGCCAAACCTGCCTCTGCTGTATACCCCATCTCTTCAGGTATGATTCCCAACTTTGAAGCCAATTCTGGGGAAATAAAGTTGGCTTTGGCACCTGGATCAAAGAAGATAAGCACTGCTTGATCCCTGACCTTTCCCCATGCTCTGCAAAGCTCACTTGCATCTGAATTTGGCTTGTCGCCCACCATATCTGGCACTAGACCAGCCATGGGCTTCTTTCCTTTCCTGTCCTCCTTGTCTTCAGAATCAGCTGGCCTTTTCTTTGTAGGACAGTTGTAAGCAATGTGGCCAGGCTGCTCACATATAAAGCATTTGTTCTTTGTCCTAAGGACCTTCTTTTGCTCTTCTGACTTGCGAGGAAAACGTCTTTTCCATTTCTTTGCTGGTCCCTTTTCTGATTCAGCCGTAGCTTTATCTTTCCCTGCGTTGGCTGACTCCTGAGTTGCTTTAGGAGCCTCATTGGGAACGTGCTTCTTGGCTGAATTTTTCTTGCCTGATCCTGCCTTGACGCCAGTGTTAAATTCACAATCTTCTCCCTTGAGCAAACCATTGCCAGTGTTTGCTACCTCGATGAGCTGCGTCAAAGTAGTGACTTTTGTCTTCGTACAGTACTTTCTCAATCCTTTAGGTAGGCCACAACAGTATTTTTCAATCTGTTCTGTCAATGGCACAAACCTATAGGAAGTTACTGGAAGTAGAGCTTTCCAAAACTTCCGATTGTAATCATCCAGATTTCTGCAAGTGGCAGCATTTAGCTGGTGCCATTCTGTCATGACATCTGCTTCAAAGTCATCAGATAACCATGCTGCTGCAAAAATCTGCTTGAAGTAAATCCATGTGGACGGAGCTTTCCCTTGAAGCAATAAAGTTGTCCACCATTGTCCCGCATTCCCTGTCAAGAAAGTGGCTGCCTTGCGGACCTTTGAAGCCTGTGTAAAGTTTCCCCCTGCATAGGCCTTGTCAAACTGCTGGAGGAATGAAAGAGCCTTCTTCCTGTCATCAAACCCTGTAAAGGTTGTGAATGACACACCTTTGCCACCTTCTTTGTACGGAGTTGGTCTCTCGAGCGGCGTTAAATTGTCATATGGAAGTGACTGAAACATGGGAACACTATTAGGGTTCATCTGTGTTCCTTGGCCGCTATTAACTTGACTTGGAAACGCCATATTTGGCTGCTGATTTGTAATTCCAGCCATACCAAAATTTGCCTGTGGCATCCCAAATTGGCCCTGAGTGCTCTGAAAACCTGGTAGCATGCCCGTGACACCATACATGGGGTTAGGCATCATCGTTTGAGCACCCCCAAACATTGTTCCTGGCGTGTAAAACTGATTTCCAGGTGCATGACCAGCCATGCTCTGGAATACCGATCCACCTCCAAAATAGCCAGGGTGTACTGAAGGTGGTGGGAAGACCTGTTGCATAGCCTGTAGGTTGCTTCCCTGCCCATTAAAACCAGCTATAGGCTGCTGAAAGGTGGCGGGCTGAACTGGTACAGCTTGAAAGACTGGCATCTCAGCCACCTGTTCTTGCACCTTAGGCATAGGTTGTGGAGATTGCATGTTCTCCGTCAAGTGTACAGGTGTTTCCATTGACTGTGCAGTATGAATCACCCGTGCTCGAGCCTTAACAGGCTTTTGAATATGATCCAGTGACCCAACTTGCTGAGACGGAACAGGAGGTTGCAGAAAGGCTAAAAACCTCGGGTTCTGCATTACTTGTGTGAACATAGCCACAGCAGTAGCCAACTGGGTCCTGAATATATCGTCATCTGTCTGTGGTGGTCTTGAGGACTCACCCACTTCATGTGTCTGTTGACCCTGTGAAGAGGAGACCTCTTCAGTCACATCATCTGGTCTGTCAGCCATAATTGCAATTTCCTGTGTCTGGTCTATGATCCCCTGTGTCTTCAAGCCCAAAACTGACCAAGGCTCACTTCTATGGGAAAAAGTGATTTAATCCCGTCGATGGAACCATGAAACCGGCCTGTTCAATCCAAAAAGGGCGGTAGACTTTACGTCAAACCTTGATTTAGCTTTCACCCATTATTAGTCGTCTATTTTACCTGTACTTTCAAGACACAACAAAGGGGAGAGGGATACAGGCTGCTAGATTGCACCTGTATGAGTAGACGGACACTAGATTGGCCCCTAACTTAGGCGCCCCTTTCGGTATTTCTTTATTGTTAAAAAGAGGGAATAAACGTTGAGGTTCCCTACAAGCTGCCCCGCACAAACTCGGCTGAATTTCCACTGTTCCAGCCCGATTTCGGCAGCATAACTGTACTAGAACCCTTCACAGTCAGTATTCCCACGCATTGAATGACTTTCCCGACGCATACGGGCACTTTGCAAAACCTGGCGAGAATCTGCAGCACGCTGAATTCTCTGTTTTCAGCCCTGAAAATGCGCCAGATCACCTGTACAGCGGTCCCCTTGCGTCCCCGAACCTCCTGGGGGTATTAGGGTCCGTTTAGGGCCAAAACCCTAAACCTGCAAAAATACACAGCAAGCTGTAATTCACTGTTTCGAGCTCCGTTTCGCGTGCCGGTCGCATCCGTAGCAAGCCCTTGAGCTCCCGCACCTGTAGGGCTACTTGCCCTTTGAATCGGACGAGATTTCTGGCGTGAAACCTCTCCGAATTCACCTGTACCTGCGGGGGGATTAGCCGCTAGCTAATCCAGTACCTGTGCAAGAGGCTCTTGCCTCGGCAATCGCGCATGAACCCACACAACTGTACATTGGTCAAATGAAGAGCCCACTAGTGGGGCATAACATACTGCCAAAGGGGAGAGAGAGGGCAGTGCGTAGCGTGCAGGGCATCACTCCTGGCACCGCACTATACATAGGAGGGAAAGCAAGCACTCCATAGCTCTTAACCTGTGACAAAAACTGAAAATGAGGCTCCACCCCTCCTAAATTCAGCGCCACTTCTTGATGCATGAGGCAAGTGCACCAGAAGGTGCCACTTGGCACATTTATAAGCATTTTCCCGTTTCGGGGTTGCCGTCTAAAAATATCCCAACCGGTTGCCCAGTTGACTTCACGGCAGAGTAAGAAAATGTTCCCCTTGTCATTCCGGAGGTAATGACGCCAACACCTTTTCTGGTCCCAAAATAGCAGTTCCCTAAATTTTAGGAGATGCTGCCATTGTATCTTTCTAGGTCATCCGACCCTCTTTGTACACTGTGGCCACATCCAGAACTCAAATGTAGCCTCTGTAGCAAAGGATTCCACTTTGGCTAGTCAATGACCCCACTTGGCTAACCATAGTCCTTGTCCAACCTTAGTGCTCTTTTGCCCTCAGGCCTGGACTCCCTCTGGACAGTTCCACACTAGCTATGCAATGCAGGGCAGTTAGATTTCCCGAGGGGTGTTTCCAAAAAGTGAAAGTAAATAGATAATAAGAAAGAAATCAACAAAAAGGATAGATAGTAGTCACACGCTGGTGACACTAGCGCTAGCTTTTCTTATATATTGCCTTAGTCAATTTGCCCTACCCAGTTTCCCAACAAAGTCACTTATTAATAATAAGTGAAAAATGGCTAAAGTAGTGAAAATAGGTCTTGTGCACTATAAAATGCTCATGATGGCTACTGACTAAAATATTGATGATCATGCTGTGTGCAACCAAACGAAATGCAGCTATTGCATGGACGTGCATGAATTGCGAACAGACTCACAAGGTGCCAGAACACTTCGTAAGAGAGGTCTATGCTATGCTATTGATTGCACAAATCTCGTACAATGGTCTAAATGCAATGGACTTGCTGACGATGTCGACGACGATGAGGACTACGACGAGACGGGCTTAAATTTGGAAACGCTAAGGGTTGAAATCTGCAAATCTTCTATTTGTTGAATTCTGACTCAATGCAGGTGACGACGGCGATAATGACGACGCGTTAAAAATGCACATGATGATATCTACGAATACGGGGCCGAATCCGCAAACGCTCGCTGATCTGACCGTGCGGCGAGGATCTGCTGCGGGAAGGTGAGATTTGCGAGGTTTGGGGGCTGCGGTACGGAGTCTAAATGCTGAAAACTGAAAACGTTGATGCAATGAATGGTTTTGTCGCCAAGAATCTGCAAACGCTGATGGTACTCTGGAAATGCAACAACACTAGGCTGATCTGCTGTCTGCTGCAAATACGCTGGAGACTCTACTACAAAATGCTAAGGGCTGAAATCTGAAAACGCTAAGGGCTGAAATCTGCAAATCTTCTATCTGGTGAATTCCGACTCTATGTCAGTGACGACGGCAATGACGACGACGCGACGACGATGCGCTGAAAACGCAGATGCTGAAATCTGTGAGAACCGGGTTGAATCTGCAAACGCTGGCTGATCTGACCATGCGGCGAGGATCTGCTGTCGGAAGGTGAGATCGGCGAGGTTTGGGGCCTGCGGTAGGAGTCTCAATGATGAAAACTAAAAACTCTGATGCAATGAATGGTTCTGTTGCCGGGAATATGCAAAGGCTGATGGTAGTTTGCAAATGTAAAAACGCTAGGCTGATCTGCTGTCTGTTGCAAAAACATTGGGGACTTTGCTGCAAAATGCTAACGGTAGGCTGATCGGCAATCAACAAAACACTGGGGCTTATCTGCAGTTGCTGAAAACGCTAGGCTATCTTGATGGCTGAAAAACGCTAGGTTGTCCTGCCGGGGGTCTTGCTGAGAAGGTGTACCGCCAGACACTGGGTCCCTGCTGCATCTTCTGCCAGAAAGTACTAGTGCTAGGTTTTCTTATATATTGCCTTAGTCAATTTGCCTACCCAGTTTCCCAACAAAGTCACTTATTAATAATAAGCGAAAATGGCCAAAGTAGGGAAAATGGGTCCTATGCACTGTAAAATGCTCATGATGGCTACTGATTGAAATACTGATGATCATGATGTGTGCAACCAGAGGAAATGCAACTATTCTAAGTGAAATCTTTTATCTGCTGAATTTTGACTCTATGTCGGTGACGACGGCGATCACGACGACGAGACGATGATGCGCTGAAAATGCAGATGCTGAAATCTGCGAATAGTGGGCTGAATCTGCAAACTCTGGTGGCTGAACTGACCGTGCGGCGAGGATCTGTTGCGAGAAGGTGAGATCTGCGAGGTTTGGGGACTGCGGTACGGAGTCTAAATGCTGAAAACTGAAAACGCTGATGCAATGAATGGTTCTCTCGCCAGGAATCTGCAAACGCTGATGGTGGTTTGGAAATGCAAAAACGCTCGGTTGATCTATTGTCTGCTACAAAAATGTTGGGGTCTCTGTTGAAAATTGTTGATGCCAGGTTGATCTGCAATCTGCAAAGCACTGGGGTTGATCTGCAGTTGCTGAAAACGCTAGGTTATCTTAATGGCTGAAAAACACTAGGTTGTTCTGCCTGGGGTCTTGCTGAGAAAGTGCACCGCCAGACACTGGGTCCCTGCTGCTTCTTCTACCGGAAAGTGCTAGTGCGAGCTTTTGTTATATATTGCCTTAGTCAATTTGCCCTACCCAGTTTCCCAACAAAGTCACTTATTAATAATAAGTAAAAATGGCTAAAATAGGGAAAATGGGTCCTGTGCACTGTAAAATGCTCATGATGGCTACTAACTGAAATCTTGATGATCATGTTGTGTGCAACCAGAGGAAATTCAACTACTCAGTGAAATCTTCTATTTGCTGAATTCTAACTCTATGTCGTTGACGACGGCGATCACGACGACGCGACGACGATGCGCTGAAAACGCAGATGCTGAAATTTGCGAATAGCGGGCTGAATCTTCAAACGCTGGCTGATCTGACCGTGCGGCGAGGATATTCTGCGAGAAGGTGAGGTCTGCGAGGTTTGGGGGCTGCGGAGTCTAAATGCTGAAAATTGAAAACGTTGATGCAATGAATGGTTTTGTGGCCGGGGATCTGCAAACGCTGATGGTCGTTTGTAAATGCAAAAACGCTAGGCTGATCTGCTGTGTGCTGCAAAAACGTTGGGGACTCTGCTGCAAAATGCTAACGCCAGGCTGATCTGCAATCTGTAAAACGCTGGGGCTGATTTGCAATTGTTGAAAACGCTAGGCTGTGTGGATGGCTGAAAAATGCTAGGTTGTCCTACCGGGGGTCTTGCTGAGAAGGTGGACCGCCAGACATTGGGTCCCTATTGCATTTGCTACCAGAAAGTGCTAGTGCTAGCTCTACTTATATATTACCTTAGTCAATTTGCCTACCCAATTTTCCAACAAAGTCACTTATTAATAATAAGTGAAAAATGGCTAAAATAGGGAAAATGGGTCCTATGCACTGTAAAATGCTCATGATGGCTACTGATTGAAATACTGATGATCATGCTGTGTGCAACCAAAGGAAATGCAACTAGTCTAAGTGCCTGGACATGCACGGCTTGCGAATAGCATAGTTACCCGGAACGCGGAACGGGAACGGCGATGAGATCCTCGCGGAACGGGGGAATGGCTAGGGGTCCGGAATGGGAACGGCGCGGAACGGGAGGTATAAAAAACACCCAAATAGTGCATTTTTTAGCTCCTTGTGTTCAAATACAAGGAGTATTAGAGTGCTTTGACTCTAATACTCACAAAAAACTCGTTTTGAAGACTATTTAACCTTGCTATGACTAGATGATGAGAGAGAGAGAGAGAGAGAGAGAGAGAGAGGGAGAGACGAGAGAGAGTGAGAGGGAGAGGTAGAGATTTGAGAGAGTGGGAGGGAGAGGAAGAGAGCTTGAAGGCTTGAAGCCTTGAGCCTTGAGAGAGTGAGTCTTGAGAGAAAGAGATCTTGAGAGTGTGAGAGGGAGAGAGCTTGAGCCTTGAGGATTAGCTTGTGGAGAGAAAGGGGGAGGGGGGTGCATTTTATGAGTCCTTGAGGCCTTGCACACTTCAAAAAGAAGCCCAAACATTTACTTCAATTTTTTCAATTTTTGCCAAATTTGTTTGTAGCCGTTGGCCGTTCCAGGGGCATTCCGGAACGTTTCCGGGGCGTTCCGGAACGGCTGTTCCGGTTTGCACTGGCCACTCGGAACGTCAGACGTTCCAGGATGTTTCGGAACGTTCGGGAAGGGAACTGCCCCCCGGAACGTCAGATCGGGGGCTAGGGGGCGTTCCCTTGTAACTCTGGCGAATAGACTCACAAAGGTGCCAAAAATCTTCCTAAGAGACGTCTAGGCTATTGATTGCACAAATCTCGTACAATGGACTTGTCGATGATGTCGACGACGATGAGGACGGTGACGAGACGGACTGAAATCTGAAAATGCCAAGGGCTGAAATCTGCAAATCTTCTATTTGGTGAATTCCGACTCTATGTCAGTGACGATGGCAATGACGACGACGCGACGACGATGCGTTGAAAACGCAGATGCTGAAATCTGCGAATAGCGAGCTGAATCTGCAAACGCTGGCTGATCTGACCGTGCGGCGAGGATCTGCTGCGGGAAGGTAAGATCTGCGAGGTTTGGGGGTTGTGGTACGGAGTGTAACTGCTGAAAACTGAAAACGCTGATGTAATGAATGGTTCTGTCACCGGGAATCTGCAAACGCTGATGGTACTCTGCAAATGCAAAAACACTAGGCTGATCTGCTGTCTGCTTCAAAAACACTGGGGACAGGTTGCAAAATGCTAACGCCAAGTTGATCTGCAATCTGCAAAACGCTGGGGCTGATCTGCAGTTGTTGAAAACGCTAGGCTGACTTGATGGCTGAAAAACTCTAGGTTGTCCTGCTGGGGGTCTTGCTAACATGGTGCACTGCCAGACACTGGGTCCATGCTGCCTCTTCTGCCTGGAAGTACTAGCACTAGCTTTTCTTTTAGATTGCCTTAGTGAATTTGCCCTACCAAGTTTCCCAACAAAGTCACTTATTAATAATAAGTGAAAAATGGCTAAAATAGGGAAAATGGGTCCTGTGCACTGTAAAATGCTCATGATGGCTACTGACTGAAATATTGATGATTATGTTGTGTGTAACCAGAGGAAATGCAATTACTCTTAAGTGCCTGGACATGCACGGCCTGCGAACAGACTAACAAAGGTGCCAGAACACTTCCTAAGCTGACTTGAACCCGGACATGAAGTAGCTTGATCCACAAGCATGTAGGGTTGGATGTGCACGTGACATTCTTTATTATTGCTCTTCGCAAAGTACAACTCCCGAGGGTCCAACTCTCTTCGAGACTGTGTCGAGATGCTCTTTAACTAGTGACCCTCAAGGCACTCATAAACTTATAAGGGATGCCCAAAAGCAGAGCCCCAAAAGCACTTAATGCAAAAGCACTGTACCCCAAAAGCATCTTCTAGCAAAAGCTCATGTAAAACTGCCGAAATCTGCCCGCAGGACAAAACGCAGAAATGCGTACAACCTGCCACGTGTCTGGTCGGTGCAATTTACGAGCAGCTGAGCCAGATATCAAGCTTTTGATTTTAGGGTTTTAGGCCCTTGGCCGGTGCTCTATAAGTTGGATAGGGTTATGATTATTAAAAAATCATAATCCCCTTCAGTTTAGGCCCCTCGCCCACATTTTCTAGGTTCAGTTCCTTGGGTCCATTCGCCCATTTCTCTTGCAGTTGGGCACACGACATCATCACTTTGTGACATTTTCTTGCCTTGAACTAACTTTAGGGCATTTTCAAAATTTGAAGCATAAGTTTTGCATGCGAAAGATGGGAGTTGGGCCATTTTAAGAGCTCTTTAACGGAGGTGCTTGGCTTAATGGTCATTTAGGGCATACTGATCTTAAGAGCTCTTTAATGGAGGTGCTTGGCATAATGGTCATTTATGGGAAATTTAGTATTTTCTTATAAGAGATCAGAGTAGAGGGTTGGGTTGACAAGTATGCTGTCTATGACAGACCATTAATTTTTCCTGCAATGCAAGTGTCGTTGGTGACATCTTAGTAACATGATTATGACTTTGTGCTGCAGGCTTGACAAGGCTATAGAATGTCAACGAGCAGCTGTTGATGTGCTGAAGAAGAACAAGCTTCAAGAGACCAATGCTACTAAGAGAGTTGAGGCACTACTTGAGGAGTACTTGCAAAAAGCAAATTCTTTTTAGTACATTATGTGGAAAAGTCTCTAAATCAGTCCATTCAGTTTTGGTTTGCTGATGTCCCTCCCTTGTGTCCCCCTCCCACCTTGTACAGATTCAGCGCACGCCCCCCCATGTGCTTCACATCATGCGTTCCGAGCACGGCACTTCTAGAGGGATGAGCACAATATAGAGAATGGTGATTTTGTATCATTGTAGATCTAGTACCAAGCCCTTCTGGTGACTTGTAGCTGAGCATTTTCTAATTATAAGCATTGCCCATGTTTTATAGAGTCAAAAGACCTTATTTTGATTATGTACATCTTCTAAGCTCTGGGCAAAAACTGGTTGCAGTCGTTTTATTAGACTGCTTGTACCTTGTTGCATCATTACATGTATGATGTAGGTGCCAGATATGAGCAAATGGTATTGTTAATTGTTTTATAAACTGATTGTACTTTAGTGTGCCTTACAATGCAAGTGTCTCACCTGGGGCTACTGATGGTTATGTTGGGTATTTGGTAGTCAATTTTTTAGTGACAGAAGGTCTTGGCCCCATTATTCATCCATGTACATAATGTTTCCCCTTGCATTAGCAGGAAGAGGAGGATGATTGGTTTCTTTACATTGAAAAGCAAGCTAGTTAGGTATGTTAGGTACCATGCATTAGGTACGGCTATGGTACATGTGTCGTTCGTCGTGTTATGTATTGTATCAACACGAAAACTTATTTTATTTCTAGCATTTGTTATCGAAGATAAAAGTTCATACTGATTACATACATAAGACATATTTCAAGTGAGCCTTCAATGATGCTATTAAACTGTAAGAAAGAACTTGAAAGTGTGAAGTATTGCTCATGTGTCATTGTTACAGTTTTGTTCGATTTATGATTGGGCACACAATGGCCAGACACTTCTGTATCATGCAAAACATAATCTTAGGAGATAATGAATTTGAAGATGAAGTAATAGAGAAGAAAGAGTTTAAGTACATGGAAACTGGTAAATGTGTGTTGATCTCTAAGCGCATGTTGTGTGTGTGGGCTACTCCCACCTTTCCTGTAGCTTCTGCACTCCCCGCAATGATATCAGAACTTAATTTAGAGAGCTACAGTCTGATGGCAGCAAGTGAGCAGTCAAAGCTGATGTTTTAGGGTGTTCCAAATGCATCTGTGCTACTAGATTTGCAAAATTCTTATTATTATTATTTTTTTTCCGGGCGATACGGTCACATTGCTTCTTTGCAAAGGTGAAAAAATTATAAATTTAATAGGTTTTTATTGTCATCGATAATCACTACTTTATCCTTGTTGTTTCGTTTGTCGATTAGCTCAGTTTGAGCTTATCTTCATTGTCGTCATTGCTTTAGTTTCAAGTACACAGGTTATATGCTAACAAGTTAAACTGTAAGACATCTCACTTCTTCACATGCATTAGAGAGCAATAACTTGCTCTCACAATGTGTAGCTTTATAGACATAGATAGTGTATAAATGGATGTAGGTCCTTATGGACGAGTGCCTATGTGTGCATAGTGTGGGTTGTATTTGAGGTGGTCACTTTGACAAATTTGGAAATTTGCGATTTATGTATAGTTTTGTGGAAGGTGTATAGTGAAAAATCGTAGCCTTTGTGACGATCGAGTGAGGTTTTTTGAAGCCTTGCCTTGAGAGCTTTGGTACCTTGGCAAAGTGGACTATCTTACTGAAGCATGTCCCGGCTAGCCTTGACAAAGAATTCATATGCCTTTTAGAGCTATTGGGTGGCAGATGCATTATTATGTGGTGTAGGACACTATATGGATTGCATCATAAGGCTTTGTTGGATATTGTTATAGTGATGTGTTGATGTCCAATTTGATACAATTGTGGCAATTGTTGACAATATTTGTCTCCACTTTGATCACAATGGTTTCATCAACTTTTGGATAGTTTGATTGATACATTTGGATGCTTTAGTGGTTGAGATTTTATTGGAAATTTAGGGGAACTTTGTCAAAATTTCTCAAAACTAGTATGGTTGAACGTTCATCACATATTACGCAAATTATGGGGTAGAAAATGACAAGAGAGAATTACTATGTATAGTCTTAGAGGATGGAGAACTTTATTAAGAGCAAGGGATTATGGGTCTATGTTATAAGTGACAGTGTATCCCAAAGGTGGAGATGAGCCATACATAGATAATGTTGAAGCTCACATCACATGGCAAGCGCAAGTGGGCGTGCATATAAAGTGGATAGAGAATTCTCGAAGGGTCATGCATTGGATTTCATTATGTGTGACAACTTTTTCATACCACATTTAAAGAAGGCTCAATCAACAAAAGAAGCATGGGAGATTCTTGCAAGCATGAACAGTTTGAATACAAAGCCATGGAAAGTACACTTGAAACAAAGACCACATTGTGTTTAGAGAGGAAATAGATTGATTTCAAATTATGTGACATAGATGAACCAGATCATTGAGGAATTGGCAAGCATATATGTTAAAGTTTTGTAAACTTGCTTTTTGTTATTTTGAATGGTTTGGATTCACAGTATAGATCATTAGATATATCCATTTCTATTAAAGAAAATATACAAGACTTTGAAGAGTTGATCAGTTTATGCATTAAAAAGGTAAAATCGAGCAAACTTGGGTCATCTACATCCCAAAGTAATTCCATGTATCATGTTTTCTTACTCTCTTGGACGTGGAAACAATAGAGGTGGAAGAGGCAATCATGGTCGTGGAAACTAAAGTGAAATGTGACTACATCCATAGAGACAGAAGGAGAGTCCAACCCCATGGATCTGATGGTAGGTTTACACATACAAACAAAGATAGTTATAAGAATTGGTGTGGTATTTATGGACTCTTTGAGAGGGAGTGTTATACATAACTAAACAAAATCATGGCCGAGAGGTGGAAGATATGGTGAAAGTTACATTGGATATATTGGACATAACTTATACAGTGGTAGGTCTAGTGTCAATTATTTTCAATGGAGCACATAGTTGGCACTTCGATACAACTACATCATGCTGATGATTTGTACTTGGACAGTGGTGCTACAAATGATATGATTTATCATGAGAAGAGTGGTTTGATAGAAGGGATGGATGAAGATGAATTTGTTAGCTATGGGTGATAACACTAGGCATATGATCACTCATGTTAGTACCATGTTAGAGAAACATGGAACTTACAATACCTTGGAAGATGTGTTATATGTGTCCATTGTCACAAGGAATTTGCCTTTGGTTGGTCATATGACAGCATATTAGGGCTCAAAGGTTAGATTCAATCGTTATATGGCTCTTTCATAGAAGAGTTTAATGATGGAAAACCATAAAACAATTTGTACATGGCAATAAGAAAGGCCGTATTTTCTCTTGGAGATCCATGTTAACATAGTGGAAAGCATGCAAACAAGTCAATGATATAGGGTACTTGGGCTAAGTTATGCCACAATAGCATAAGTCATGCCCATTTTAGAAGATTGGATCATATGCACGACTACCAAAGTTTGGAAGATTAAATTTTCATAATGGTTGTGAGGCTTTTCAATTTGGCAAGCAAAAGAGGCTACCATTTCTCAAGAGGGGGAGACTTTGTAGGATCCCTTAGAGAATTATTTATTCGGATATTTGGAGACCTTGTGATCGTTACACCATATGGCTCACTGTATGTTATCACATTTACATATGACCTTAGCATAATGATATGGGTTTACTTTTTAAACTCAAATTCAAAAGCATTTGAAGTGTTTTTGAAATTCAAAGCAATGGTAGAGAAGGAACTCAGATGATACGCATAAGATTCCTATGCACAGATGGAGGAGAGTATATGTCAGATAACTTTGATGACTACTTGTGTGAACAAGGCATAAGGAGGAAGATTGCTTGCAAATACACACCATAACAAAATGGAATTGATGAAAGAAAGAATAGGATTATGACAGAGATTGAAAGAGCTATGATAAATGAGGAATATGCCATTGACATATTGGACATATGTAGTACATATGGGAGCACATATTGTAAAAAGGACACCTACAGTAGCCATTCATGAGATATCGCCTTATGAGAAGCTTCATGGGATCAAGCCACCAATCACTAACATGAATGATTTTGGATGTGTATGTTATGCTCATGTGCTAGATGAAACAAAGAAAAAGATGGAGCCAAAGGCAATGAAGTACATTTTTTGTGCTAGCTAGTTGATAAGAAAGGATACAAGTGGTGCAATCCCACCACAAGGGAAGTATATGTGAGTAGGGTAGTTAGCTTTAGTGAGCATGAGCCATGATGCAAAGCCAAATCCAATTATGGTAGAAGATGTTTATGAGGAAAAAAGGTATCAAGGATATTAATGAACAATTCATTTCTACAGGCGAAGTCATTTCACATAGTTCCCTTGTAGACTATTCTTGATGCATTGCCAGATTCCTATCAGACTTTTGCTAGTGCTTGGAGACTTATGACCCAAGGAAATCCTGATATTGTCAAGTTGGATACGTTATGCACATTGCTACTGCAGGAGTCACTTTCAAGGAAGATTAGGGCTAAACAATGTGTGGTTGAACATGATTTTATTGCTGCTCAAAGAAAAGGTGGTAAGAGCAATGTAGACACTTCTCATGGTTCTTTGGCGAGTGGAAAATCAACTGTTCCTAATGCTTCTGCTGGCAACACCTCATTTGACAATTCTTGTGAGAAGGGTAAAAAGAAGACGTTTTGCCATTATTGCAAAGCTAATGATCACTTGATCAAGCAATGTCCCAAATTAAAGGCAAAAGAGGCCAAGAAGAAAGAGGTTGGTTCCACTACAAGTGCAACTATTGTAGAATCTTCATTGAAAGGAGATAGTGATGCTGATATAGATGCAAAGTGGGCATTTAGTGCAAGTGAACTTATGAACCTTTTGTCCATGATGCATGTATGTCAGTTGCTGCAGATTCTCATGTGTGGTACTTTGAAAATGGTGTTACAAAGCACATTACCTCACATCGTGACTTGTTTACCTCTCTGAAGTCTTCAACAAGGAACCTTTAAGCCGGCCATCCAAAAAGCACCCCCCGAAGAAATCTTCCGCGGCTAAGCATAAAAAAGGCCTTCATCAAGCAAGCATTCAAAGGCCACACTCAAATTTTTTGTGAAGAGGAGCTTTACTCTGGTGAAGAGGAGCTTCACAAAAAAGGGAATCTCCCTCTCTCTCTCTCTCTCTCTCTCTCTCTCTCTCTCTCCACCAATTAAGACTCTAATATAATTGCAGCTAAGCACAATAACTTGCCAATAAATTTTTTCGTTTCCTAAGAGCTATTTGCACTCGTGTAAAGAGGTAGACACTGGCTATGAGAGTCTCCTTAGCTAAGACCCCTCTATTAGCACAAATGGGGGAGAAGGGAATAGAAAAAGTCAACGAGGAGGGGTTTCACACCTGGCAAACAAAGTTAAGAGGATACCTTATGAAAAAATGTTTGTGGTTTGTCATTAGCACTACCTTAGAGCAACAAGCCAAACCCGATGGAGTGCACACTAGGGCATCTACACTCATAGCAAGCGCACAGAATTTGGCCAAGGACGAACAAGCATTAGGAATTATCATCACTTCCTTGCATGATAACTATGTGCATTTCATAGACGTTTGTAAGCATGCACATGAATCCTGGCATAACCTAGAAAGTAATTTTGGAGCCAGGGCCAAAAGAAGTAAAGTTAGTCTCAAAAGAAAACCTTACAAGATTGGCATGATTGAAGGGGAGGACATTGCTGGCTTAGTAAATAGGCTTAACAGAAGACGACAAAGTGGTCATACTATTAAGTTCACTTCCACCTTCTTAAGACCACTTAGTCACAATTCTTGAAGAAAGGGGAAGATATTCGCCATCGACATCATCAACTGGAAGAAAGTGTTATGAATGTGGAAGGATGGGACACATAACAAAGGATTGCTACACAAACAATCTTTGCAACAAATGCAGTAAGAAGGGGCACCCTCCTTCTTGATGCTACTCAAATGGAGGCAGTAGCAGTGGAGAAAGCAGCAGTAGTAGAAGCATCAACAGAAGCTACGAAGGGAAGAGACCTATAAAAGGGTCAGCTCACATGGTAGAAGACGGAGAAGATGAAGGCGAGAACAACCTTGTCTTTTATGAAGACGTACTTTGAAGATGCAACCTCTCTACTTGTAGGGGAAGACTTTTATTTTCTTGAGTGGATATCATCATCCTGTGTGGATTTTGTCAGCCTGTGTGGATATTACCATCCTGTGTGGATACCAACTTATCATCCTGTGTGGAGATTTCATCTTCAATATTTTGTCTTAGTCCAAACCTCAAGGGGAGGATTGTAAAGTGTGAGCTTTGTCCTAAAGTGTGAGTCAAGGAGAGAAGAGTGGAAATATCCCACATGCTATGGAGCAAAGCTGTAGAGCTACTTAAAGCTCATTTTATGAATGAATAAACACAACTCTATTTTGCACTACATGCTTGTCTATGGTGAGCCTATGCTAAGCTAAGTCAATACTCAAGATTGTGTTTATGAGTCCAAGCTAATTCTATCTTGGAACCTAATTCACTTGAGTGATAATCTTGCTTACACACTCACACTCACACACTTGCACTACGTTTCTCTTTCATCCACCCTAGCTATCACAATCCCATTCGCAACACGGCCGACCCCTTCGGTGCACAAAAATTGTCTCCTAATTTAACCTCCAAGAAAATCACCCCTTGGCACTAACTTTGCCCTCCCTCTGTCTCTTCCTCACTTGTCAGCCCAGCACTTTACAGAAGCCCATCGATAGGCCACAAATCCAGCTTTGATCCCCTTGAACCGCACTGCATTTTGAGACCTTTTCAATCACAAACAGCTGCCCCAAAAATCGAGAAAAACCATCTTGCACTAGACATCCGCAATTTCCACCACCTTCAACCTGCTATATCTCGTCGCTCAAGGTTTTGATTGATGAGCCATCAACTCCAGTAGGCTCCTTATGATGCATATCACTTAGCCAAACCTTCACAAGCCCAAAAAAACACCTATTGGCACACCTATCAAGTTGGTCACACTGACACATAACTAGCCCCTGTGACAAAACTTCAACTACTGATAGCTTGGTTGTTTGAACTATGCTTGTTGCTAATCCAAAAAGACTGACATGCACCATGAGTCAAGAACTTCAAGTCTTTCCACTTGAATCAACTCTAAAAGTCCATCTACACCCACCCAATCCTACAAGGATCTTGCCAACCACTTTGAACTTCAAACTGCCATAACTTGCACTCTATAGCTCTGTTTCAGGAGCCGTCTCGACCATCTTAGAGAACACATGGAGGGCCACCTGTGGCACTTCTATTCTTGAACTTTGCTCACTTTGATCAGCCACCTTTGATAGGCACCTTGGCAATGCACATTGGTCCAAGAAACCACATTCGGCATACATATCCGATGTCCCTTGACCTTCATATATGCCTGTCTACTTTGGCATGCCCCTGTGAGCACACGTAGCCTTGTGTTGCACTCCTCATAAGAATGACCAAGTTTAGCAGCACGACCATTGCCCAAGCAGCACGATCATTGCCCAACTCCCTTGTTGAACATTCATGTTCAACCCAAAACATGGTTATTGAAATTGAGAAAGTACAAAACTAAAAAAAATTGTGAGAAAACCAAAAAACTGCTACCATATGTACAAAATTTTATTCTTGCTTCCTATCCCACTTCTCAAGCGGGTTGTCCAACCCCCTTCATAGACAAACTACCTGGATCAAACACCTGCAATTAAGCACATCCATCCATCTGCAAAAACTTCCAATACTGCTGAAAAATTGCCATCCAACATTTGCTTCAAACCTTCCAACTTTTGCGTCACTTCATCCAGTTTCACATTAGCCACAAATTTTCTTCAAAAGACCACTTCCAAAGCCACCTAATTCATCTTATCTTCATCGCATAACCCATCGTCCTATTTCTTTCCTTTGTCACCAACCAAGAGTGGAAAACCTTGAATCCTACCTTCTTCTCATGACAATCTGCTCTGGAAGAAACAATAAGTATTCTTGTAGCCACGTTTTCACATATTCAATCCGAGTGAAGATTAGAAAACCCGACCATATCTTTCTTCGTCAACACTTTCTCTTCAAAAATTGCACATCCATCATCTCCGAAATCACAACTTCACCTTCAAATAGGAGAAATTGCATGCTCCTCAATGGGGGCATCAGAAGATAGAAGGGGGGACTGCAAACACACCCAAAAACACTCACAGACTGCATCCCTATTGTCTAGCATGATCACAATACCCCAATCCACTTAGCACGTCAAAAACAACATAATTTTGCACGACACGCCCTTTATATTGCTTACCAACAAGCTTGCACACACTTTAGAGAATCTGAAACCTGCACAATGCCTACCTTGCTTCAATCTCATCTGCAAACTTTACTTTTTGATCTCTAGCACAAACTTCACTTCACCTGACCAACCATAATTGAGCTTGCCAGTACATCTTCCATCTCATTTAGAACTATTAGCACTTCTTCCATGGCTTGAACCCCTTTAACTGGTATCTTGGGCATAGAAACAACTCCATCTTTCTAAACCAAAGAACCCTCGGCTCTTCATGCACCGATAGACTCTTTTGCATTGGCTTCATCTTTCCTTCTACCACATCAATTTGTCTTGGCACCGCCACATTTGACAAACCCTGCTTTGCTTGATGCTTCTTCAATTTTTTTTTGGTCTGACCTCTTGCATAAGCCATCGCTTTTGCATATGACATAGCTCCATCCACTTCTACTTTATTTCAAACATCCTCATCCAACAATCCATAAATTTTCTCGACTTTAAAAAGTCAACATTTTTTGCAATAGTTACCTTGATAAGATGTCCCCAAAGAGCCTCAAACTCCCACCTAAATTCTCAAAACTCGCTGGAGAGGGGGAATGGGGGAACACACCCGGCACAAAAACAAAGGCTTCTCTATAGCTCTGTTACCATATACATGTGGTAGTGATGTGTGTGAACACACTAGGACCGTCGGGGCATTTTTTCCCTCTTTAGGAGGTTTTTTCTCCCGTGCATTGTATATACGCCCATCACTCTAGGGCTAACTATCTTTCCATTGCACACTAAGTAACATACTCTCTATTGTGTGCCTTGAGCTTCCTTCGTCTTCTCCAAGCTGTGTGTGTTTCTCTGCAACCCTAATTCCAACAATTGGTATCAGAGCAGGTCACGTCCTCCCGGGCTTAGTCTCCAGCTGCTCCAGCACACTCCTGCTCACTTTCTCCGATTTCAGTGAGCTTTGGCGAGCGTTCGCAGGTTGATAAATATTTTGGGCGAGCTCTAGGAGCTCGGTCTGCTCAGAATTTTGATTTGGGCTCATTTCGGCCTCCGTTTCCACTACAGGCAGTACTGCACAGGCTATTTCGTCATTTTGTGCAGATTTTTTGTCAGTGCCGTTTTCTGCATAACAGGTGCCTTATAGTCTTCTACGGTTTGTGCTATATAGCACAAGTTGTTCCCGCTCCATTTCTCCTATTTTCGGGCAGTTTTCACATCAGGTGCAGCATTTACCATGGCTGACAACAACAACACAGATGTGTTCAAGATGTTTGCTGCTGAGGACAGGTTGGATGGGGACAACTACCCTATGTGGGCTTATATGATGCAACATGTTCTTGTGTCAAAAGGTGTCTGGAACATTGTGCAGGGCATTGATGTACGTCCTGGTTCTGAAGATGTAGGCGATGTTGAGGATGTTGCAGGTCTTGCTGCAAGGATTGCAGCTGTTAGAGTTGTTTTGCCTACGGCAGAACAAGCTCGTTGGGATGTTAAGGATGCGCAAGCTCATGCATTGATTGCGTTGTCTATGAAGCGCACCATTATTCCTCACATCCGTTTAGCAAAATCTGCAAAACAGGCTTGGGATATTCTAGCAGGTCTTTATGCAAGCCGCAATGAGGCTAAAATTGCTTTGCTGCGTAAACAGCTAGAGTCGAAGATTATGCATGAGGAAGATGATATGGACACTTTCCTTGCTAGTGTCAAGGATATCAATGAGCAACTCATTTCTGCAGGTGAAGTCATTTCGAACAGTTCCCTTGTGCAGACTGTTCTTGATGCCTTACCAGATTCCTACCAGACGTTTGCTAGTACTTGGAGACTCATGACCCAAGGAAATCCTGAAGTTGTCAAGTTTGATGCATTATGCACATTGCTGTTGCAAGAGTCACTTTCTAGAAAAAACAGGACTAGGCAGCGTGCAGTTGAACAGGCTTTTATTGCTTCTCAAAGAAAGGGTGGTAACAGTAATGCAGCCACTTCTTATGGTTCTGCTGTGAGTGGCAAAAATTCTGTTCCTAATGCTTCTGGTGGCAGCACTTCGTCTGGCAATTCTGGTGATAAGGGCAAAAAGAAGATGCATTGCCATTATTGTAAAGCCAATGATCACTTGATCAAGTCGTGTCCTAAGTTGAAGGCCAAAGAGGCTAAGAAGAAAGAGGGTGGTTCCACTGCAAATGCTGGTTCCACTACAAATGCAGCCATTGTTGAGTCTTCTGTGAAAGGAGATTGTGATGCTGATGTTGATGCAGAATGGGCTTTTAGCGCAGAGTGCACTTACAATCCTGCTGTCCATGATGCATGCTTGTCAGTTGCTGCAGATTCACATGTGTGGTATTTCGACAGTGGTGCTACAAAGCACATTACCTCACATCGTGAATTGTTTACCTCTCTCGAGTCTGTCCCTCATGGGAATTCAGTCACTTGTGCCAACAACGCCTCTTATCCAGTTCAGGGAGTTGGAAAGATTGTGCTCACTGCTGCTAATGGCAGTTCCTTCACACTTGTTGATGCACTTTATGTACCTGGGATCAAGAAGAATCTCTTGTCTGTATCCGCACTTGCTAGACTTGGACTTGTAGTCAAATTTGTGGATGGTTCATGATCTCAGTTTTGGTGATGAAATTGTTGCATCTGGGCTTTTGTGCCGTGGGCTGTATAAGCTCACTTTGTATGACAAGTGTGGACAAAATTTTGCAAATGCTGTTGCAGATTCAAGGGCTATTTCAGATGCAAAACTTTGGCATGCACGTTTTGGTCATCTGAATTTTGCCAGTTTGCTGCGTTTGCAGAAATCTGATATGGTTGCTTCTTTGCCGCCTCTTGAAGCACCTGTCAAACATGTTTGTGAAGGCTGTATTCTGGGTAAAATGCAGCGTTCTAAGTTTCCAAAGGATGGTTCAGTTAGGGCCACATGCAGGTTGCAGCTTGTGCATAGTGATGTTTGTGGGCCCATGCAAACTCCGTCCTTGGGCAATTACCCGTACTTCGTGACTTTCATTGATGATTACTCCAGGCATGCATGGGTATTTCCGCTTAAAGCGAAGTCCGAAGTTTTTATGTGCTTCAAACAAATTTTGGCTATGGCTGAAAATGTCTCAAAATGTACTATGGGCACCCTCCGTTCCGATCGAGGGGGGGAGTATATGTCTCATGAATTTAATGCATTTCTGGCTAGTCGTGGGATAAAACACCAATGTACAGTGCCTTATACACCTCAGCAAAATGGTGTTGCTGAGAGGAAAAACAGGTCACTAACGGAAATGGCACGATGTATAGTCAAAAGTCAAGCTTTGCTGCATTCTTTTTGGCTTGAGGCCATCATGTGTGCCACTTATGTACTTAACAGGTGTCCTACGAAAGCTTTGTAGTCTATTACTCCATATGAAGCATGGCATGATAGAAAACCTTCTATTGAGCACATGCGTGTTTTTGGCTGTTTGGCATATGCTTTGGTGCCACAAGTGCAGCGCAGAAAATTGGATGATAAGGCTGTCAAATGTATTTTTGTTGGTTATAGTGCTGAAAGCAAAGGTTACAGGTTGTATCATCCGCAAACAAAACGTATTCTGGTTTCACGGGATGTAGTGTTTGTGGAAGACTCTGTTCAGCCCTTGCTGTCATGTACTAGAGACAGTAATGTAAGCTCACAGGACATTTATGACACTTTGTTGCCTCTTTTCAGTGGTGGAAATATGAATGTAAGTTCCAATGAGGCAAATGTACAGCCTATGGGGGTTTCTGAAAATGTTTTAGAACAGCCTATTACTGATGCAGATGTACATGATGTACTTGATGAGGAAAGGGCTGAAAATGAGCAGGCTAGAGGTATGCCAAAATGGCTGGTGCACACTTTGCGTGACAGTAAATTGGATGCACCTTTATCTAGTCGTACTCGTTCAGGCTCTCGCCATGCATCTTATGCATCAGATTGTTATGCTTTGGCTGTGTCTAGTTTACATGATGTTGAGAAGCCTCTGTCTTTTGATTGTTGGAATTAGGGTTGCAGAGAAACACACACAGCTTGGAGAAGACGAAGGAAGCTCAAGGTACACAATAGAGAGTGTATTCCTTAGTGTGCAATGGAAAGATAGATAGCCCTAGAGTGATGGGCGTATATACAATGCACGGGGGAAAAAACCTCCTAAAGAGGGAAAAAATGCCCCGGCGGTCCTAGTGTGTTCACACACATCACTACCACATGTATATGGTAACAAATCCCCCCTGGAGTGATGCGGTGAACGAGAGCTGGCACATGAGTAAAGGGAAGTGCCATGCCCTGAGGACAGGATCAGTCCACAAAGGGGAGTAAGCCCAAAGCTTTGCGGAAAGCTTCAAGCTTCTCACGAGACAATGCCTTTGTGAAAAGATCTGCAAGGTTGTCCTGTGTTGGCACATAAGCCAAGCTGATCTCTCCTGCTGAGAGCCTCTCCCTGACATAGTGGTAATGCACCTCAATGTGCTTTGTGCGAGCATGAAAAACTGGGTTCCTCGCAACTGCCAATGCGCTCTGACTGTCAGTGTAGATAGTGTTGGCAGTGTCCTGTCCAACACCCAAGTCAGCCATAAGGCGTCTGAGCCATACACACTCAACCGTAGCTGTGAAGACTGCCCTGTACTCAGCCTCACAACTCGAAGTGGCCACAGTAGGTTGCTTCTTGCTCAACCATGATATACATGAACTGCCAAGCATGAAACAAAAACCACTTGTGGACACTCGCGTGTCAAAACAACCAGCCCAATCTGAGTCCGAAAAAGCATGTAAGTCTGGCGGCAATGATCCCCCCTTGGGATAAAACAAGCCAAGATGTAAAGTGCCACTAAGGTAGCGGAAAATCCTCTTGACAGCCTGCCAATGCTTAGACCCTGGGCTATGCATAAATCTGCTGACCTGCGAGACTGCAAACTGAATATCTGGCCTCGTGTTGCATACATAAATGAGGCAGCCAACAGCAGTTTGGTAAAGAGTGACATCAGCAGGATCGCCAGCATCATGTAGACTCAACTTCAAACCTGTTTCCATGGGAGTGGCAATAGGTTTGCAATCCTCAAGTCCAAACTTACATAGCAATGTCTCTATGTAACTTTTCTGACACAAGGCAATACCACCATCACACTGCTTAAACTGTATACCCAAGTAATGATGCAACAGCCCCAAATCTTTCATCTTGAAAGTAGCATTCAAATCAGCCTTAAATTTAGCAATATGTCTCTCATTTGGTCCAGTGATCAGCAAATCATCAACATAAAGAACCACAATGAGAAATACATCATCCTCACGCTTTACATACAATGTGCTTTCTGTTGGACTGTTACAAAAGCCTCGTTTAACCAAATGAGTGTCAGCTTTCTCATACCAAGCACGAGGAGATTGCTTCAACCCATACAAAGCCTTCTTACATTTGCACACTTTGTCCTCTTGTCCTTTTATGACAAAACCGCGAGGCTGCGTTACATAAACTTCCTCAAATATGTCACCATTCAAGAAAGCAGTAACAATGTCTGATTGATGTACATCCCAACCAAAATGAGCTGCCAATGCACATAGAAAACGCACAGTAGTCATACGACAAGTGGGAGCAAAAGTCTCTTCATAATCTATGCCTTTTTGTTGTGCATAACCCTTTGCAACAAGTCGAGCCTTATGGCGATCGATCTCACCATCCGGCTTGCGTTTCAACTTGTAAACCCACTTCGTACCAATGGCCTTTTTGCCAGGAGGCAATTCACATAAAGTCCATGTGTCATTCTCTATAAGTGCATCATATTCTGATTTCATGGCAGCAATCCAATTTTCTGAATTCTGTGCTTCATCAAAAGACAGAGGCTCCTCAACATCATGTAAACTAGACACAGCCAAAGCATAACAATCTGATGCATAAGATGCATGGTGAGAGCCTGAACGAGTACGACTAGATAAAGGTGCATCCAATTTACTGTCACGCAAAGTGTGCACCAGCCATTTTGGCATACCTCTAGCCTGCTCATTTTCAGCCCTTTCCTCATCAAGTACATCATGTACATCTGCATCAGTAATAGGTTGTTCTAAAACATTTTCAGAAACCCCCATAGGCTGTACATTTGCCTCATTGGAACTTACATTCGTATTTCCACCACTGAAAAGAGGCAACAAAGTGTCATAAATGTCCTGTGAGCTTACATTACTGTCTCTAGTACATGACAGCAAGGGTTGAACAGAATCTTCCACAAACACTACATCCCGTGAAACCAAAATACGTTTTGTTTGCGGATGATACAACCTGTAACCTTTGCTTTCAGCACTATAACCAACAAAAATACATTTGACAGCCTTATCATCCAATTTTCTGCGCTGCACTTGTGGCACCAAAGCATATGCCAAACAGCCAAAAACACGCATGTGCTCAATAGAAGGTTTTCTATCATGCCATGCTTCATATGGAGTAATAGACTGCAAAGCTTTCGTAGGACACCTGTTAAGTACATAAGTGGCACACATGATGGCCTCAAGCCAAAAAGAATGCGGTAAAGCTTGACTTTTGACCATACATCGTGCCATTTCCGTTAGTGACCTGTTTTTCCTCTCAGCAACACCATTTTGCTGAGGTGTATAAGGCACTGTACATTGGTGTTTTATCCCGCGACTAGCCAGAAATGCATTAAATTCATGAGACATATACTCCCCCCCTCTATCGGAACGGAGGGTGCCCATAGTACATTTTGAGACATTTTCAGCCATAGCCAAAAATTGTTTGAAGCACATAAAAACTTCGGACTTTGCTTTAAGCGGAAATACCCATGCATGCCTGGAGTAATCATCAATGAAAGTCACGAAGTACAGGTAATTGCCCAAGGACGGAGTTTGCATGGGCCCACAAACATCACTATGCACAAGCTGCAACCTGCATGTGGCCCTAACTGAACCATCCTTTGGAAACTTAGAACGCTGCATTTTACCCAGAATACAGCCTTCACAAACATGTTTGATAGGTGCTTCAAGAGGCGGCAAAGAAGCAACCATATCAGATTTCTGCAAACGCAGCAAACTGGCAAAATTCAGATGACCAAAACGTGCATGCCAAAGTTTTGCATCTGAAATAGCCCTTGAATCTGCAACAGCATTTGCAAAATTTTGTCCACACTTGTCATACAAAGTGAGCTTATACAGCCCACGGCACAAAAGCCCAGATGCAACAATTTCATCACCAAAACTGAGATCATGAACTGTACATCTGTCATCCACAAATTTGACTACAAGTCCAAGTCTAGCAAGTGCGGATACAGACAATAGATTCTTCTTGATCCCAGGTACATAAAGTGCATCAACAAGTGTGAAGGAACTGCCATTAGCAGCAGTGAGCACAATCTTTCCAACTCCCTGAACTGGATAAGAGGCGTTGTTGGCACAAGTGACTGAATTCCCATGAGGGACAGACTCGAGAGAGGTAAACAATTCACGATGTGAGGTAATGTGCTTTGTAGCACCACTGTCGAAATACCACACATGTGAATCTGCAGCAACTGACAAGCATGCATCATGGACAGCAGGATTGTAAGTGCACTCTGCGCTAAAAGCCCATTCTGCATCAACATCAGCATCAAAATCTCCTTTCACAGAAGACTCAACAATGGCTGCATTTGTAGTGGAACCAGCATTTGCAGTGGAACCACCCTCTTTCTTCTTAGCCTCTTTGGCCTTCAACTTAGGACACGACTTGATCAAGTGATCATTGGCTTTACAATAATGGCAACGCATCTTCTTTTTGCCCTTATCACCAGAATTTCCAGACGAAGTGCTGCCAGCAGAAGCATTAGGAACAGAATTTTTGCCACTCGCAGCAGAACCATAAGAAGTGGCTGCATTACTGTTACCACCCTTTCTTTGAGAAGCAATAAAAGCCTGTTCAACTGCACGCTGCCTAGTCCTGTTTTTTCTAGAAAGTGACTCTTGCAACAGCAATGTGCATAATGCATCAAACTTGACAACTTCAGGATTTCCTTGGGTCATCAGTCTCCAAGTACTAGCAAAAGTCTGGTAGGAATCTGGTAAGGCATCAAGAACAGTCTGCACAAGGGAACTGTCAGAAATGACTTCACCTGCAGAAATGAGTTGCTCATTGATATCCTTGACACTAGCAAGGAAAGTGTCCATATCATCCTCCTCATGCATAATCTTCGACTCTAGCTCTTTACGCAGCAAAGCAATTTTAGCCTCATTGCGGCTTGCATAAAGACCTGCTAGAATATCCCAAGCCTGTTTTGCAGATTTTGCTGAACGGATGTGAGGAATAATGGTGCGCTTCACAGACAACGCAATCAATGCATGAGCCTGCGCATCCTTAACATCCCAACGAGCTTGTTCTGCTGTAGGCAAAACAACTCTAACAGCTGCAATCCTTGCAGCAAGACCTGCAACATCCTCAATATCGCCTACATCTTCAGAACCAGGACGTACATCAATGCCCTGCACAATGTTCCAGACACCTTTTGACACAAGAACGTGTTGCATCATATAAGCCCACATAGGGTAGTTGTCCCCATCCAACCTGTCCTCAGCAGCAAACATCTTGAACACATCTGTGTTGTTGTTGTCAGCCATGGTAAATGCTGCACCTGATGTGAAAACTGCCCGAAAATAGGAGAAATGGAGCGGGAACAACTTGTGCTATATAGCACAAACCGTAGAAGACTATAAGGCACCTGTTATGCAGAAAACGGCACTGACAGAAAATCTGCACAAAATGACGAAATAGCCTGTGCAGTACTGCCCGTAGTGGAAACGGAGGCCGAAATGAGCCCAAATCAAAATTCTGAGCAGACAAAGCTCTTCGAGCTTTCCCAAAATATTTGTCGACCTGCGAACGCTTGCCAAAGCTCACTGAAATCGGAGAAAGTGAGCAGGCGTGTGCTGGAGCAGCTGGCGACTAAGCCCGGGAGGACGTGACCTGCTCTGATACCAATTGTTGGAATTAGGGTTGCAGAGAAACACACACAGCTTGGAGAAGACGAAGGAAGCTCAAGGTACACAATAGAGAGTGTATTCCTTAGTGTGCAATGGAAAGATAGATAGCCCTAGAGTGATGGGCGTATATACAATGCACGGGGGAAAAAACCTCCTAAAGAGGGAAAAAATGCCCCGGCGGTCCTAGTGTGTTCACACACATCACTACCACATGTATATGGTAACATTGATGAAGCACAGAATTCAGAAAATTGGATTGCTGCCATGAAATCAGAATATGATGCACTTATAGAGAATGACACATGGACTTTATGTGATTTGCCTCCTGGCAAAAAGGCCATTGGTACGAAGTGGGTTTACAAGTTGAAACGCAAGCCGGATGGTGAGATCGATCGCCATAAGGCTCGACTTGTTGCAAAGGGTTATGCACAACAAAAAGGCATAGATTATGAAGAGACTTTTGCTCCCACTTGTCGTATGACTACTGTGCGTTTTCTATGTGCATTGGCAGCTCATTTTGGTTGGGATGTACATCAATCAGACATTGTTACTGCTTTCTTGAATGGTGACATATTTGAGGAAGTTTATGTAACGCAGCCTCGCGGTTTTGTCATAAAAGGACAAGAGGACAAAGTGTGCAAATGTAAGAAGGCTTTGTATGGGTTGAAGCAATCTCCTCATGCTTGGTATGAGAAAGCTGACACTCATTTGGTTAAACGGGGCTTTCGTAACAGTCCAACAGAAAGCACATTGTATGTAAAGCGTGAGGATGATGTATTTCTCATTGTGGTTCTTTATGTTGATGATTTGCTGATCACTGGACCAAATGAGAGACATATTGCTGAATTTAAGGCTGATTTGAATGCTACTTTCAAGATGAAAGATTTGGGGCTGTTGCATCATTACTTGGGTATACAGTTTAAACAGTGTGATGGTGGTATTGCCTTGTGTCAGAAAAGTTACATAGAGACATTGCTATGTAAGTTTGGACTTGAGGATTGCAAACCTATTGCCACTCCCATGGAAACAGGTTTGAAGTTGAGTCTACATGATGCTGGCGATCCTGCTGATGTCACTCTTTACCAAACTGTTGTTGGCTGCCTCATTTGTGTATGCAACACGAGGCCAGATATTCAGTTTGCAGTCTCGCAGGTCAGCAGATTTATGCATAGCCCAGGGTCTAAGCATTGGCAGGCTGTCAAGAGGATTTTCCGCTACCTTAGTGGCACTTTACATCTTGGCTTGTTTTATCCCAAGGGGGGATCATTGCCGCCAGACTTACATGCTTTTTCGGACTCAGATTGGGCTGGTTGTTTTGACACGCGAGTGTCCACAAGTGGTTTTTGTTTCATGCTTGGCAGTTCATGTATATCATGGTTGAGCAAGAAGCAACCTATTGTGGCCACTTCGAGTTGTGAGGCTGAGTACAGGGCAGTCTTCACAGCTACGGTTGAGTGTGTATGGCTCAGACGCCTTATGGCTGACTTGGGTGTTGGACAGGACACTGCCAACACTATCTACACTGACAGTCAGAGCGCATTGGCAGTTGCGAGGAACCCAGTTTTTCATGCTCGCACAAAGCACATTGAGGTGCATTACCACTATGTCAGGGAGAGGCTCTCAACAGGAGAGATCAGCTTGGCTTATGTGACAACACAAGACAACCTCGCAGACCTTTTCACAAAGGCATTGTCTCGTGAGAAGCTTGAAGCTTTCCGCAAAGCTTTGGGCTTACTCCCCTTTGTGGACTGATCCTGTCCTCAGGGCATGGCACTTCCCTTTACTCATGTGCCAGCTCTCGTTCACCGCATCACTCCAAGGGGGATTTGTTACCATATACATGTGGTAGTGATGTGTGTGAACACACTAGACCGCCGAGGCATTTTTTCCCTCTTTAGGAGGTTTTTTCCCCCGTGCATTGTATATACGCCCATCACTCTAGGGCTAACTATCTTTCCATTGCACACTAAGTAACATACTCTCTATTGTGTGCCTTGAGCTTCCTTCGTCTTCTCCAAGCTGTGTGTGTTTCTCTGCAACCCTAATTCCAACAAGCTCCCCTATAGCTCAGGGTATCCACAACACCCATATCCTCTTAGAAAACACCTTCAAAAAACACACTTTACACTAGCAGACCACCACCTACCCATGCTTACACACTCCACAAGACCACCACATAATGCACACCTACTGCCACAGCATGTCTCCACCCTTGCAAACACACACAATAGCTCAATCTCACTCTCTCACACAAAGCACCATCGGTCTAGGGGAGCACATACATCCACACTACCGGCACCGTGGGGAAACACAAGAGCAGGAGAAAGAGAAGGGGGGAAGGGGAAACGACAGCAAAACAGGGAAATAATGGCTTGATTATACTTCAGAAGGCACGTACAAGGCTTGCACGACCATCACGACGGCCATTTTCAAGAAAAATTACAAAGGGGGTTAACCGGCACGCTTCTCTGTCAAGAAACTCCACTTTGTAGGCTTCAAACGGCACCAAAAAAGCCCCTCATTTGATTAAAAAAATGGCTTTTATAGTGGGGGGTCTTCACCTTTGGAAGCTGCTCCCTACTTGGTCCATCTAGCGTCTTAATTTGGCATCTTTAGGAAGAGGGGAGCCGCCTTCTTTTCATTTGCTCTCTGTCTTGCACTCTACTCTTTGCACTTGAGGGGGTGCATTAGCGATGTTGCTAGTGCCCCTTGGCATTTCTTATTTTATATTTTGCTCTCTCCTTTTCACCTTGGAGCTTACCCTTTGACCTTATCCGGATGGCCTCTTGTGCTTGTTCTCCCTCTTTGAATAACCCTTAGCTTGCCCACTTAACTATCACCTTGTCCGGCTACATGAACTACCTCCCTTGGGGAGGCCACTTTGTTCGCTCGGCCTTTGACCGGCCCTTTGACTCCCCTTCTTTGTTTGGCCTTGGAATGGCCCCACCTCGGATTGTCCATTTTCCCCATTCCCAGCTTAGCCTTGACCACCTTTGAACACCTCCTTATTGACCTTTGTGTCGGACCTGATTTAGGGCCCTTTGACCTCTTTGCCTTGCCATCTCCTCTCTCTCACTCACATATGAAACCTCCCCCTTACCCTGAGCACTAGCGAGGTCGCTAGTGGGAGGGGGTTATCTTACTCTCAAAAGGGAGCCCTTAAGTGGGTGTGGGAATCTCTGCCTATCGGACGCATGCCACATCATCAGCGTGCTATCGCTCAAAACCATTGGTGTCGGCCGCCCCTAGTGAGCTTCGCCGTTCGTCCCCACCTATCTCACAAAACCGCCGTCTGTTTCACCATTCCGAGCGCCAACAACGCCACCCAAAGCCACACCATAGCCACGCAAGGAGCAACTCTCTCTCTCCCAGATCGTCAACCCAAATGAGGCCCTCATCTTGGACTTATACCCCATACTAAGGAGTCCACCTTGTGCATGTGGGCTTAGTACCCTTGCCACATGGCGGTCACTCGTGAGCTGCCTCCAAGGACACCCTTTTCCCTTTGAAAATCCTTAGAAAAAACCCCCAAATTAGCCAACTTTTGGCCCCTTTTTGTTCTGCTTGCCAAATGTTGCTCAATGACCCAGCCGCCAAGCCGGAAACTCCAACCGGAACTCCCGACCATTTTTCTTGAATTATTTGAAGAGTTTTGAAAATGAATTTCTAGGTGCTATAAATCCACAAAGTTGCCTTATGAGCGGAAAAAACTCATTTTTTTGGAATATTGATCTCACCATTAACCTTAGTCTTGCACAACATTTTGAAACCTAAACTGTGTGAAAAAACGGGTTCTATTTTTGGCTTGTTTTTCAAAGTTTTGCAACTATACCACTCTAAAATTCATGTTTGGGACGTTTAGATTGCTAGAGGATTAGCTTTAGTAGTTCTCAACATGTTTTGATGCTTCTAGGGAGAATTAGGTGTTAAAGTTGAAAGTTATGACCAATTTAGAAGAATTGCCTAATCCTATTTTTTGGCCAAATTTAGAACTTTTATGATTTTCTAGTGGCTTTCTTGATATCCAAATGCAAATTTGATTGTGTAAGTGGCATGTGTAACATAAAGCTAATCTTCCTTGAGTTTTGGGGCACCTAATACCCTATATAGCATAATATACCATGATGGTTGAGTTTTTCAATTGTAAAAGAATATGAGATATTCTAGTATAGCAAGTATAGCTTTTTCAATATTGCTAGTTTCTTCGGCCAATTGTGTGCATTTTGTAGGTAGTAACCATATCTAATCATAAACTTCAAATTTGGCTAGATATTGAGTAGTTTCTATGGGATTGTAGAGGTCATAATGCTAAACCCATTTTTTTCATGATTGCTGTATTTAGACTTCATCAATCCCCAAGGTTCCACTTGTTAAGATATCCATTATTCCTTTGACATGCTCCATGGCTCCTTTTGAATCCAAAGGTTGAAAGGGAACTAAGAAAACATGTATATAGTATCTGTAAGAGAGAGGCAAAAGCAACCATATATTTTGATCACTAACCCATTGAAGTTAACGGGGAATTTTATCTGATGTCCTACAAAAATCCCCAGTCTCATTAAATGCAAGAAATGGTTTTTTTGGGTGAAATGGATTGGTCTATCAACTTTGGAGGCTTGTTGTGACCAAAGATGAGAAATTTTACAAGTTTCTCATTTTGCCATTTGTAGCAATTCTTGAACTATAAGCTCACAAAAGGATTTTCCAAAATGATTGGATTTACTATGGTTTTGGAAAATTTTTCCAAAATCCTGAAAGGACACTTTTATGTTCTGTTAGGTTACCAAACTAGTGCTAATTAGAATCCCATTGCAGAGGGTCCAACCCACACTTTTGGGGATTGGCTACAATTTATAGTATTTCGTGGTGATTTAGAGCATTCAGTTGTGAGACATGAGGGGAGTGTATGTGGCGACATATTGTAGAGGCTCTGCATGTAGAGTGGCACACCCCTCTTGAGACAACAGCTCCTTTGTAGATGGAGACTTTCACGTGACTAGAGGTCCTCATCTCAGTTTTGGCAAGGGAAATTGCATGTGGCAAGGCCAATTGCATCCCATAGCTTGCATTCTTCATCAGTGCTTCAATTGAAGCAAGTAGAACATTCAAGCTTGAAATTTGAAGCTCAATTCGAGCTGCATCATGCAAAGGCTACGAACCGACATGAAGGCGCAAGGGCGGCAAAATAGCGGACAGGAAGAGATCAAGTCTAGGAATTCAAGCACGGCCAAATTCAAACAACACCGGCACAGAAAGGATTGAACAAGGTTTCAAGGAATAGAATGTGGATTTTCCCATGGGAGACAACACATGGGCTTATGCACGACAAAGGTCAATGAGTCAAAGTCCGACACATGCGGTCGCAAACCTCGTGGGTCAACCAGGGTTACCAAAACAACGAGTTTGGGTATGGGCTGAGGTAGTTGGACATTTTTATAGATTGCAGAGTCGATTAGTGATGCTAACGGAATTAAAGTTACTTAGTCCTGCTAATGGCCTATCATACATTATTTTCTTATGCGGGCCAATCAAAATGGCACAAATTGATGTGCTTTGTAGAAGCTGGCAAAATTATTGAACAATTGTTGGATTCTTTTATGAATCTCAATTTTTTTTGCAATGATTATCGATCACAGTCTCTAAGGCGGTACACACAGGATGTCGCAAAATTGGTACACATGATTTCTTTGTTTTCTTTTTTTGATTTGATCAAATTATGCAACTATCAGTTGCTACCATGGAGCAAGTCTTAGCAAGAATCCTTGGTGATTCCAACTCTTCGTTCATTTATGCATGCTGCATACTTGATGGATGCAAATATAATTGTTGTTTACCATAGCCGTACAAGGCTTAAAAACCAATCGGGGTAATTGCCACATTGCCTTTACCCCAACATATTACTTGTCCTTCGTGGCTCTTTTTTTCTATAGTTGAAATCAAGTATGTTGAGATTCAGCTTCCCAAGCTTGCCTTGGGCAATGGGTCTACCCATCAAGCTATTCCCTAGTAGCCTCCCAAATTTACTATTAGCACCATGAGATGTGGAAGGGGTGGGAAACCAACCTTGGCCACTTAAAGGCCAAAAGGATTTATGTTTTGGGTGTGAAAAGAATGCTCCAAATCTATGGAGCAACACAAAATAGTGCAGGTGAGAGAGAAGAAGCAGCACCATGGCATGCTACAAAGCCCAATCTTGTGTGCTGCAGAAACGAGAAGAAGCAGTGCCATGGCATGCTACAAAGCCCAATCTTGCATGCTGCAAAAACAAGAAGTGCTCCCCTAGCCGGTGCGATTTTGTAGATGGCTACCTTGCCCAATTTTATGTAGGTTGAAGGTGGAGCTTGTGTGTGTGTGTGTGTGTGGGAACTTCCCATGGCCACGAGCTCTCGACTATTGGGCCTCGTCTTCCTCCTCACAAAAATGCATGACCATGAAAAAGGATCCATGACTTTCTTTGCTTCCCAGGCTCGTAAAACAGCTCTAATACCAATGCAAGGCCAAGGGAAGATTGGGAACCAATGTGCTCCTCCCAACTTGCCTCTTCCCTATAAAGCCCATGGCTAGGGTTGAGACCATGTGCCCCACTCCCATTTGGGCCTTGCCCAACTACCCTTGGCCTGACACTGAAGGGGTGGGATCACCCTAAATACGGTCAACCTAGAGATGGTGCATGCTTAAAAGGCTTCCTTACACGTAGCTTAGTCACACAACAATGCCCAAAACAATTGGCAGTTGCATGCCCTCAACCTTGCTTGCCTTTGAGTTTGGTTTGCATTATCTCTTGATATCATCTCTCCTCCAAAACTTCCATGACTTGAAATCCATTTAGACATTGGTATGTTTAGGGATCTGCAACTATCCAACACACGACCTGAGGTTTGAAGTTAAGCTTGAAATATAAGTTTCTATATGCACGTGTGTGCAAACATTTATCGTTGTGAAGGCAATGCTGCTATTGTGCGCTAGTTATAAAGCGAGCTTTGAAAAGCTTTTCACCATGCGCTGATGTAAAGCACGATGCACTGATTAAGTCAAGTGAATTGTGCAGTATACGTCGAGCTGTGCTGTTCAGACACATGGCAATTGTGCACCCTTCGATCCTTTTTGGCTTTCTAAAATAAACCCTTAGTGTTTGGCTGGGTTAGGGGGACTTTCATAGTTTTCAGTGCATGATGGAGACTTACCTTTAATTTCACATCCTGTCTTTATTTTTCTTGCATTCTCTTGTTTTAGAATGCTAAAGTGAAGTTTCACCTTGCATAGTTTTAGTAAATTTTACACACACACACACACATATGTTTTTTTTTGCATTATATTATTTTAGAATGCTAAAATGAAGCTTCACCTTGCATAATTCTAATAAATTCTACACAGACACATATATAAATTAGTTCTTTTTATTTCACCTTTCATTTCACAACTTCACATGGCTTTACATTTCTTGCATTTTATAGCTTGATTCCAATTAGTGTTAACATCCAAGAAAGTTGATGGGTTTACAAAAATTGGCTAAAAAATTGGCATGGGCAGACCGCATTAATATTAACCAATTGATGGCTAGAAAACCAAATAAAAAATTATGCCCTATCTTTGGTGCACAAATCTCGCAATTAATGCACTCCAAGAGATAACATTCCGGACAAAAAGCTCGTGAAGTAATTTTCGTGCCTTCTAAAGTACACCACATTTGGCATCCATGTCGATCACTCAACCAAGGCAGTGTCAAGCATGAAAGTGAAGGTGCCGCGGGAAGCGTGTGCGAGTGCATGTGCGAGAGAGAGAGAGAGAGAGAGAGAGAGAGCTGCTTTGGGTGGAGCTCACAACAACGTTATCCTGTTTGCAGCTCTTTATTCTGTTGTATTAAAGAATAAGTGTATGTAGGTTAAGTTAGTAGGATGGGTTATTAGTAAGTGGGATGTTCGGCCAGTTAGCCTGAATCCCAACAAACTCCCACTTGAAGGCCAACGCAGCCCCCAAGTGACCTGGTATGTACAACCGTGAAGCAATCTAGTGGCTTCAACCTATACCCATCAACTCACTGCAATGTGTAAACTGCTCCAAAGCTAAGCCTTTCGTCAAAGCATCTACTGTGTTGTCGTTAGTGTGTACCTTGACCAAATCAATGAGATTTTTGGCCAAGAAATCTCTCACAAGATGATACCTAACTTCAATGTGTTTCGATTTAGAGTGAAACATGGGATTCCTTGCCAATGTAAGAGCACTCTGACTATCACATTATATCACTGGAGTCTCATCAATGCCAAGATTTCTGACTAAGCAAAATAACCATACATCCTCTTTACTTGCATCCGACAATGCAACGTACTCTGCTTTCGTAGTGGAAGACGACGTACAATCTTGAAGACATGACCTCCAAGATACTACTGCTCCAGCAAATATGAAGACATAGCCAGATGTCGATCTCCTATTGTCGACACAACCCACATAGTCTGCATCCGCATAACCCACGATGGATGCATCATTGTTCCCAAAGCGTAAACACCTTCCGACTGTACCTTTGAGGTACCTAAGAATGTGCTTCATTGCTTCCCAATGTTTGCTGCCAGGATTTGCCATATATCGGCTCACCACTCCCACTGCAAAAGCAATGTTTGGTCTTGTGGCCACCATAGCATACATGAGACTGCCCACTGCCGAAGAATATGGTACCTTAGCCATTTCAGCTTGCTCGGCATCAGATTTGTGTGCATCTTCCTTGCTGAATTTCAAGAATGCCTGCTTTTGTGACCCTTTCACTTGTTTTATCAACGCTAGGGATGAAGCTACATGGAGCATCCTTTAATTAGAATGGTTCTAGGCCAACCAAGTAAAAATAGGAAAAGGACAATCTTGATTAGATTTTGAGAATAACATAAGAGTGTAAAAATATTTCTCAAAGCTTCCAAATTCCCTCTAGGAAAAATCATAAGAAAAGAATTGTGCATGGTTGCTATCTCACACGGGTGACAGCTCACGATTGATGCACCCTCCAATTTTTACATCCACCATTGATCCCATTTGAAATCTAGCAGCGGGGGGGAAGCCCGAAGTGCCCCAAATTTTCAATATGGTACACCTGAATCTTACTGCGTCTATGATGAGGGCAATCAGGCATAGTGGATAGAGCACGTGGTTAATTGGATTTATAGTATCTCAATGCAGAAGTTACCACGTGGCATTAGAATTTTTTTAAAATTTTAAACATCACTGCCATGAAAAGCTCTAAAAAAAACTCCACTGTGAAAAGATACCAAGTGAATAAAATAAAAAAATCACTTTGCATTGCAATTCGATCTTCTGTTTGCAGATCATCAAGCTGAAGGGTACTTCAGATGCTTACCAACATGATAAGCACTCAGATATTTCATGCGATCAACCCAATTGCAGAGGTCTGTTCTAGTGCTACTGAAACAGAAGATATCAGATTTCAATCAATGATCAATTGGCCTAATATGGAGTCAAATCACCAACACTCATTGCCTTCGCAAGCCTGTTCAACACATTTTTCTAATGATGCTGTCAGGATGTTGGCGATGCAGACAGCAAAGGCCGAAGAAATGGAGTGAGTAAATGTCACAGTGGACATGAGGGCAAAAAATCTTAGCAAGATTGATCACACCAAAGCTTATGATGTTATCCTCAAGTAATTAAGCTAGTGGCTTCAGTGCTAGCTGCTTGCATTTTTAGCACATTGTGTGAGGGAATTAGTGGAAGATAGCTCGATGTCGAGGGAAAGGCATTGGGGAATATTAATGCCACTAGTGAAAGTCATGGTCTAATGAGCCATTGACTTCAGTCGCACTCCTCAGCACAGCTCTGTTGATAGCCCATCTAAAAATTTGATGAGGCAAGCATTTCGAAATGATCTGCAGACAATCTGCAGACAAACGGAAACACCTCTCATGACCAATTCAACGCAGAATATGGTGTCCGTGGGAGTTGGTTGATGTGTAGCTCCAAGGAGATGCAACAACATATCAAGTAGTAAATCATGTAGGTGCCTACGCTGCCGACCAGGATCAAAAGAATAGTCAAAGAGTAGAAGCGGAAGCTAATTCTTTTTTCCACACAAATTGATTTGATGTTGGAGAAGCTGACGAACACGGACTGTGGAGTAATTGCATTTCTGGAGACATGCATGCCAATATGTCAGCGCCTATTAGCCTCCAGGAGTAGCTCACTACTGCCCATTCAAGAATTGGGTGGGATAGCAGAAACTCTATAGACAATATGGCTAATAATGCGGCTTGTAAAGAGCTTATCTTGCTAATAACCATGATTCAGTGGTGAATCCTATGAGCAAAGGTCCATGTACGCAGCAGCTATCAGATCAAGTTTAGATGGTTGCAGATGACAGACATCACTTTGGTATTGTATCCAACACAAACCCTCGTTGTCCCTTGGAGAAAAGCTACTCCAGGGCGGGCAATGAGAATCTATTTACATCTTCTCAAAGGTCTTTATTGCAACAGACGGTTGAGGTAGAAACTCCATATAGCAGCTATAGTATGATAAACAAATTTAGTGAAATTATCACCAACAACGACTTAACATTCCATAGCGTAAAGTATACTGCTATTAATATATAATCTGAGTGCGGAACCAATTTCAACGTTAAGAAGATTGTACAGAGTTTGTCTACTATCGAATGCATTTTGCAACCTCAAGATTCAGAAATTATTTTGTTTAGTTATACACTCAATATATCATATATGTTGGGTGCCAAGCGTCCTTTTTGCAGATACATTCTTCATGATGCTGCATCTTATCTTGATTTTCTTGTAGAGATGAGTCAGCTTTCTTTGCATCTCGTATTGGATTAGGATATAAGATACATTTTATTGGCAAAAATTCGAGGAGGGTTTTTTGGACAAAGGGGTTGGCTGGGGTGATATGGATTGGAGGGCTGTCAGGGCTTGAGAAGGAGAGTTGGCCACATGGGGTGGTGGCGGCGACATCGATTGGACTGAACATACTGTCCTCACTTCCGTATTATTGTTGGACGCTTTGCCATCAGAGCAAGAACAACAAGACTTAGCAGCATTGCATCTAAAATCCATTACCAGTTCAAGATACCAACCACGAATCAGCAGTAACCCCTATCGCTTGGATATAATCTCAATTGTAACCACCCCTATAATCTTGAATAATTGATGCACTTAACTTTGTCTCCTCCCATAAACATTATAGCATTTTTCAAATATATATCCCTTTCATGCAGTGCCACCATTGCCAAATAAGTCATGCTCTTGTTCCCTTCAGTGCTAGATACAAAATGTCAATTTGCATATGTCTGCACTAGCTGGCTGCCCCGATTTCATTTGTCTTCCACTTTTGCAACGGCTCGTCAGTCGTGTGATAAAGTGTGCCTCGGATGGCCCGATCCCAAGCCCGTCTGTGGAGGCACCGTCAGATCTGTCTTCTTCTCCCCGTTTTCGCAAGAGAGCAGCAAGAGTCTTAAATTGGGGAGAAGTAGTCGGATACTTCAAGAACTCCATTTTGCATTGGTCCCTCTGGCTGTCCAAAGTTGTAGATCCGCCACAAACTCCCTATTGGATTGAGATGACCAGGAAATTGAATAATAAGGGTCTGAAGCGACTTGGGCACTTCTGGGACAGTGGCAACAAGAGTTGGAAAACCATCGACCTTCTGGTTACTTAGTACCAATTTAATAGCTTGGAGGTCTTGCTTGTCCACAAAGTGATGAAGGAGCTTGACGATTTAGTGATGCCAATCTGTGATTCGGTGTTTGACTGGAATGCCTGGAAATGGCCTGGAAGCAGTCTCTTAGAAAAACCCCATCGTAAAAGCATTTATCAGACAATGATGCACAAGAAGAATTGGTCTAGCCCCCTAAACAAGCTGTGGAAAAAGCAATGGCCGGAGGAAAGGTGGGAGCAAGTAATGGAGGACATATGGAAGCCCAAGGTTCCGCAACACATGAAGGTCTTTCTATTGAAGGTAATTTGGGGTGCTCTACCGACGGGGGTGAAGATTCAAGAGAGAGGGATTGGGTCAGATCGATGCTTGAGGTGGCCCACCTATTCATGGACTGCCCAACTATTAAAGGCCTCGCAAGGAAAATATGCAAGTGGGTCCAAAGAACATGGAAAATTAGTTTCTTCAAGACTGACCTATTCCTTGCAGGCAAGAATTCAGGAAGTCCTACCCTCCTCGTCAACACTTAAATCGTCAGATACTTCTTCTTACATACTGTATGGCAGACAAGGAACCGCCGTGTGTTTGAAGGAGTTTCGGAGGTGGCAAGCTTCGTAGAAATTACTCAAGAAAGCAAAGTGCTAATATGGACGCTCGGCCGCAAGCAACACTCGGAGGATTGGTCTAGGACTACTTGTGCCTTGTTGTGAGTAGATGGAATGCCTAGGACGGGGAAAACCTTGGCCATCGGTAAATAAAAGATCTCAAAAGGACAACTTTATGGACCCTGTGTATCGAGGAGGAGGCGGTGGGTTGGTGGGGGTGGCTGCCCTGTAGTCCCATGGCTCAGCAAGAGCACGACAAGACCTTGTAATTTTTTGGGCCGTTCAATATAATTCAGTCACAATTGTGAGTTTTGCTATAAACTAAAAAAAAAAACATTGCCTTCAATGGAGAGAGAGAGAGAGAGAGAGAGAGAGAGAAACGTCAGTGTGCTGAGCAGGAGTAAGTGAAGGCGCAGGCGCGAATGAGGTCTATTGATGCTTTCGCGATTGGGTCTTCGTTCCGTGCCTTGTTGTATCGGGCTTTCCATGACATGTTTTTTTGCTTCTTGCTTGTGGGTCTTGCTGAAGCCATCAAAGATCAGAGACTGCAGTATGTGGGAGTCATCAAGTGACCCAATCTTCTCACTCAAAACTACACACGATGCCCATTAACGATGTCTCATCTAAAGCAGTGGGGATTGTGAAACGGCTGTGTGAGGACGGATGCCTGCAAGATGCCCTTCTCGTCGCTCGCCGTTTGGAGCAGCCAGCATCTTCAGACATTTTCTATGAGCTCATCAATTGGTCTATCAGATACAAAGAACTGACAGCTGGACGGAGTATCCAGAGTCTCATAATCGAAAGTGGACTTGAGGCAGATCATTTTCTTGCCAATAACCTGATCAGGATGTTTGGCTTGTGTGGCAGTTTGCCAGAGGTCAATCAAGTATTTAGCAAATTGTGCAAGCCCGATGACTTGACTTGGTCTGTCACAATTGCAGCCTTCGCTAACCTTGGACGCATTGACACGGCCATTTTCCTGTGTAATTTTGTAAAGCTATTTGATCGCAATGCTACCGAATACATGTTGACGACAATGCTGAAAGCCTGCAGCAATGCATGTGCACTGCGACAGGGCAAAATGGTTCATGACTTTGCGGTCAGGGCTGGACTGGAGTCAATGACTGTGGTCGTAAATTCACTAATACATATGTACTTCAAGTGTGGAACAGATGGAGATGCTCGCAAGGTATTTGATAAGGTAACAGGGCGAGATGTGGTAACGTGGACTGCAACCTTGGCAGGCTATGTGCAGCTTAAGGACGGTGCCGAGGCCTTGCAGATTTTTGAGCGGATGGGGAGTTCAGGAATAGAGCCTAACCGAGTCACCTATACAGGTGTTTTGCGAGCATGTGCGTATATGGGTAGCCCTCTAGAGGGTAGGTTAATCCATGCGGAAATCATCGAACAGGGGCTTGATCAAACAACTGTTGTTGGAAATTCACTTATTGACATGTATACTAAATGCAATAGTTTGCAAGATGGCTTGAGAGTGTTCGATTGCTTGACAAACAAGAACATTGTGAGCTGGACTGCCATATTGGAAGGGTACATTCAAGATGCAAGAGATGGCACAAAGGTGATGACAGTTTTTGAGCAAATGCTCAAAGGGGGATGGAAGCCTGATAATGTCCTTTTTCTGCACTTGTTGAAGGCTTGTAATAAGGTACTAAGTTTTGGTGAACTTAGGTTGCTCCATTCCTATGCTCTTGAAGAGGGTTTGGAGTTGGACAAGTGTGTTAGCAGCAGCTTGGTAAATTTGTATATGGACCATGGAAGTATTGAAGACGCGCATAAGTTATATAATAGTTTCTCCTTTAGGTCTTTAGTAATGCACACAGCTATGATTGCAGGTCTTGTTGAGTGTGGTAGTAATGAGGAGGCCATCAAGCTCTTCTGGATGTTGCAAAATGATGGACTGTACCCAGATTCTGTAAGCTTCATCAGCATCTTGAAAGCATGCTCCAACATGGCAGCAAGTACTGATGGGAGAGTTATTCATTCCCAAATTATTGAAGCAGGGCTTGGAGACGCAATGAAGATTGGAAGTGCTCTAGTGGATTTCTATACCAAGACTGCGAGTTTGATGGATGCGCGGAAAGTGCTCGATGCATTCGCTAAGGCGGACGTAGTCGGTTGGACTGCCATGATTGCAGGGTATGTGGAAGGTCGTGAGTATATTTTAGCTTTGCAATGTTTCAAACATATGCAAAAGAAAGGGATTCAGCCAGATGATGTAACTTGTATCTGTGTTTTATCTGCTTACACCCACTTAGGTTCAGTGGATGAAGGCTGCCATTTTTTCATGTCGATGAGAGAAGTTTATGACATTTCTCCTCGTTTGGAACATTATGACTGCGTGGCCAACCTTCTTGGTCATGCAGGGTATGTGACCACAGCAGGATCTCTTCTTCACACTCTTCCGTTTGTCGATGATAGCTCCAGCTGGGTCTCATTGCTTGGTCATTGTACCTCCTATGGAGACTTTGAATTCGGAAAGCAGTGCTTTGATCAGAGTTCCGATCAAGCAAAGCATTCATTCCTTGGTGCACAGCGGTCTGCGAATATGGTACAAGGTCCAAGCACACCAAGCGATGCTTGATCGCATGTAGTTCTTGAACTCAATACAATATCCTCAAACAAGGTTTGGAATTTCTCTCCGTCCTTGTTTCTTATGCTTACCTCGCAGCAGTGTGTCAAATTCCAAATAAGGTTTGGAATTTCTCTCCGTCCTTGTTTCTTATGCTTACCTAGCAACAGTGTGTCAAATCCAAGCCAGCATTTATCAACATTCATTCTCAAAGTCAAACTACAGGAGTCATTTAGGAAGGGACTTCAAAGCGTTTGGTTCATTGTTTCCAAGAAAGGTGGGACTCTGTTTGTTGCGCAACCCTTCATTCACCTCATTGCCTGGTACCCCGGTGGCAAATTTCCCAAGCTGGGTTCCCCGCTGCAACAGAGGAGCACCACAAGCGTGTTAATGGTTTTGATGGAAAGGCAAGGCCAAAGACATTCTTTTGAGAGGATATCCATTAACTGAGGGTCTAGTGTTAACTTTTGGGGTGCTTGCCCTTGTGTCAGTCATGGCGACTGTGTCAGGTGCAGCGGAATTGAAACGGTGACAAGATCTAGAGTTTTGTACTTCTTTCCTTGCTTGAGTGTGTGCTACTTAGCACGGATGATGTTTCCTTTTAGAGAGAGAATAAGAGAGGGAGAGTCAGAGAGAGAGAAAAAAGAATGACACCTGATGAGGTCCCAACCAACCTTCTCAAGGACTTGAGGGTTGCCGATGTATTTGCTTTTGATTGCAGAAATGGAATGTATACACATGCAATATCTCAAATGCAGACCCTACTGACTTGAAGGGGAATGTCACCACGGTAACTCTTCAAAATGAAGCACCTCCGGGCTGATTTGATGCACCTTTGGATCCGCCACCAAGTGGTAGATCTGGGGCTGATTTGCGCTCCCAATATGAGAGGAATGAAGGGTTAAAGGCTGGTTGCAAAATCGCAGTAGATCTGATGTCCAAAGCAAGGCCGAAAATGCAGATAATGGAGCAAATGACGGACAGCAAGGGGAGCACTTGATGCAGCGAGGGAATGGTCGAGAAGAGGCCCAATGGGTTGTGGAGCAATCAAGTTGCAGCAAGGAGATTGCGTTAGCAAACGGGTTGCCTTCCCGGCAAGAAAAAGGGCTACAAATAAAATAACATTGGGGCTGCTAGGCCGATCCGGTTCGTGCTCGTGATGGAGGGCCGAAACGCCAAGGGCTGTTGATGCAAAACGCTAGCTGATCTGCTCATATAGTGGTTTTTGAAGTGCCTATTTGGGAAAATTGTGCCTGGTCAAGAAAACATGCAAATGCTTAAACCTACATGCACGTCATGTCAGAGCCCACCGAAGTGTAACATCTGTCAAAACACGTGCACAAACCATTTATGCAAGAGGGTTCCAAAATTGGAAAACCTAATCTATTGGACTCGTTCGGACATGCATGTCCTTCAAGCAGATTGCCGATATTAATTCTCTTAGGATTCTAGATACTCCTATCTTGAGATATGTACATAATTGGCTCTGGAAGTCCATGAAGCGTGTCCATGTGGCACACAGAGCCATGTGTTGTGACATCCCCTCTTGCTTAAGGTGAGGTACGGGTACCAAACTCCATGCAGACCCCGTAAATACTTCTCCCATTACATATTCTTTCTTAGGACATTCCTTTTTCATGTGACCTACGAGTGAACCATGGAAACACCTTTGTAACGGAAACAGGCATCGCGTGCCAACGGAAAAGAAAAGATTGAACAACTTTATGCACTTCAAATAAGAAATGAACTGGAAGAGATGAACCACACGAGAGAGGGAGTGGTGGAGCTCTATCCCAAGAGAGCACTGTCCCCAAACGCTCACGCCCCTTCCGGTATTTCTTTATATTTTTTGAACTTAGTACAATGTCGTACTTCAAGCTCTACACCTCCACATTGAAGCGTGCCAGAGAATGAGCCTTTGGCTCATATTTAAAGGCCCTTGGCCTCTCAAAAGCAGGTACATGAAAAGCATCATCTAAAATTTGGCCTAAAAGCTAGCGTGAAAAGCTGCCATTGCAAATTACGAAAATCCATAGGTGCCATGTCAGCACAGTCAACGCAAAACATGGAATTCTGTAGTGCTTGCCACATCAACAATCCATCGCAAAATCCGGGTCTTCCGTACAGCTGCCACACCATCACACAATTCTTCTCTCTATGTGTATGAGTGAATCTAGCTTTGTTTTAATGTCTTTAGGTCACTTGGTCCCATCGGACGGGTCCCATAAGTTGGTGGGAACTCTTCTTTAAAAATAGGCCTATCGGCAAGACTTTGCAAGTTCGTTAACTTCTTGTGCTGCTTGTCACGAGACGGGCACCACATGCCAATTGAAAAGAACAAACTGAACAAACTTTTAGCACTTCAGAGCAACCGAGTTCGATGTCGGTACTCGCGCTCTACATCTTCACCCTGAAGAGTACTAGAGAACGAGTCCTCTACACATATTTAAAGGCCCTTGGCCTATGAAAAGCCTTCAAACTTAAAAGCAACTTGCCTAAAAGCAGATGCCCAAAAGCTGCTAGCGCAAAAGCAGAAATCTGTATAGCTTTGCCACGTCAGCAGTCAACGTAAAACGCAAAACTTTGAAAATTTTGGGAATCCGTACAGTTGCCACATCATCTTCTCTATGCGGATGTGTGTGGGCTTGCTTTATTTTAATGCCTTTATGTCACTTGGGCCCCATTGGAAGGGGTCCCATAAGTTGGTGGGAACTTCTTTCGCTTCTTCTGCTTCTGTTGCTTAGGGTTTAGGCCCCCCGACCGGGATATGAAGGTTGGCTTTGTTCTTCAGTGACTTGACACGTCAACAATTTGTGATATCCCCCCCTTCTTGAAAGAAAGTAATCGTCCATGATTACAACATATCTGCAAAACAACTTAAGTTAGCTCAAAACTTTCGAGGATCATTTCGAGGGTCATTCCAAGGGACATTCTGAGGGACAATCAATTTTCTCATTCCAAATCGGAGCTCTTGATCTCTTGGGTTGTTGGCTTCCCAGAAGAATCTCATCCAATAAGGAGTCTCATTTCAGATCGAAACTCTTGATATCCTGGGTTGTTGACTTCCTGGAAGTATCTCATGCAATAAGGAATATTCAGTGGTTGGCACATCACAATGCAACACAAATGCTCACATATGCATGTTACAAGACACAACGAACAACACTGCTGAGCACTCCCTCGAGAGAGACGGTCTGCGGTATGAAGCTACTCAATGACTACCTCGTCGCTCCCCTCCGTAAATAACCTAAAAAGGTTTGGGCCATGAGTTCAGAGGACTAGTACAATCAAATACTCCCCAGATCGCAGCCTGCGTCGCTTGGAGGTTTTCCAGCATACAACCAAACACTCCCTAGACATCCCATCTGCATCGTTTGGAGATATCCAGCATACAACAAAACGCTCCCTAGACATCCCGTCTACGTTGTTCCGAGGTTTTCAAGCATACAACGAAACGCTCCCCAGACATCTCATCTGCGGAGTTTCGAGGTTCAAACAATACCAAAACAACATTTCTCGCTACTCCACCCGAGAGTAAATCACCAAGCATTGAAACCAGTATTCAAATCAGAGTCACACAGTTCTAATCGGCACCAAGACAGATTCAAAACAAATATATTCATTTCAACCAAATTCCAAACAGGATCACCAAACAAGTTCTCAAACAGATTCAAAATTAAAAAGCAATCTCAACATCAGCCGAGCTCGAAAAGTCGATTGACTTTCCATCCTGAAACTTGCACCAAAAATTAGGGTTAGATTCCTTCCATAAGGTCGTAGCCGGCCACAACATGGTCCCTCAGCTTTGAGATAGACAGTGTTCCTCTGGCAGCAATGGTAGTCCCAAGGCATAGCAATCACACTGGACCTCCAAGGTTATCAGCTCGAGAAGAGGCGCCTGTTGAGAGATGTCTAGAAATTTCAAACTATAGTTTGCTAGGGTTTCCATGGCAAGCATTTCAGGATACCCCACTTTGCCAGAAGTTGCACTCCGAAGGAAGATGTCAGAAACCATATAACTTCGGGCAAAAATTTTCTTGAAATTTTGCGAAGTCCTTGGAGTGTGCGGCTTGGTAGCTATAGACTTTCACCACTGCATGGCACTACATCTGAGAAAAACAACTCCTCGACACAAATCTTGGAGCCTTCTCTTGCAAGTGATCTTTATGGCTTATGCCCTGTAAGACATAGTGATGAAGACGGGAGGGGGCCCGATGCGCGATGAAGTAAGGGTGGGAGTCGCTAATACGTTCGGGGTTTGGGCACGAAGATTCTTTCATTATTTATAATTTCCATTAAACTTCGAAAGCGCCAATGTGCTATGTCTGCTCTTTGGTAGGACTTTGGTATAACTTTGGAAGTGCCAGTTTTCTCTGACTTTGGAAGCGCCGGTTTGCTTCGTCTGCTCTTTGGTAGGAGAAAAGCACATGCCTGAAGCTCTGATACCACTATCATGAGACAAGCACCACGTGCCAATGGAAAAGAACAGTTTGAACAAACTTTTAGCACTTCAATAATAGTTGAACTGAGAGAGAGAGAGAGAGAGAGAGAGAGAGAGAGAGAGAGAGAGAGAGAGAGAGAGACACGGAGTGGTGGAATTAGAGTACTTGCCCCAAACCTTGGCACCGCTTTCGGTATTTCTTTATATTACTTGAACTCGGTACAATGCCGGTACTCACACTGTGCACCTTCACCCAGAAGAGTGCTAGAGAATGAGCCCTCTGCACATATTTAAAGGCCCTTGGCCTATGAAAAGCAGTTTGCATGAACAACCTTCAAACTTAAAAGAAACTGGCCCAAAAGAAGATGCCCAAAAGCTGCTAGCACAAAGCAAAACTCCGTATAGCTCTGCCACATCAGCATGCCAGCGTAAAATCCAAAAATTCGTACAGGTTGTTAGCACGAATTCTGCAAATCCATACAGCTGCCGCGTCATCTTCTCTGCGCGCGCGCACGTGTGTGTGTGTGTGTGTGTGTGGGCTTGCTTTATATTAATGCCTTTATGTCACTTGGGCCCCATTGGACGGGGTCCCATAGGTTGGTGGGAACTTCTTCCGCTTCTTCTTCTTCTGCTGCTTCTACTTCTTAGGGTTTAGGACCCTCGGTCGGGATATGAAGGTTGGCTCCGTTCTTCAGTGACTTGACACGCCAGCAGTTTGTGACATTGCTTCTACTTCTTCTGCTGCTTCTTCTTAGGGTTTAGGCCCCTCGACCGGGATCTGCAAGTTGGCTTCTTTCTTCAGAGGATTGACACGTCAACATTTTGTGACATTCTTTGCATACAATTCTTGTTCTTTTCTACTTAATCGATCACCTAAAAATCCTTGAGCAACCTTTTATCACGTGTGAGGTGAGGTTTTTCATATTTTCTTTACCCTGATCTTTAGATTAATCGCTCTTTGCTTGAGATTGAGATGGAGAAATAGATTGAGAAGAAGAACTGGAAGAGTTCTTTTTATTGTTACCATTCCCATTAGAATTCTTGTCCTTAGACGAGTCATGAGAGGAAGAGTTACCATTACGTGAGGCCGTCTTAAGCTTACCCTTGTTGCGCTTCATCTCTTGGAGTTGAGCCAAGCGTATAGCTTCTTGCTTCCACATCAAACTTGATCAAGTGGTCCAATGCAAAGAGAAAATCCTCCAACCTTTCCTCATCCGATTTCTGCAATTGTCCACCTAATTGAAACACACGATTAGCATACGACATCATAGGTTTACCTTGTTGAGACAAAGCCCAAAACTCCTCTTTCAATCGCTTCAAGTATTGTGGAGGTAAGAAGGGAGTCTTTAGATCCTCCTCGAACTCCTCCCAACTAAGCTTGAGAGGGGGAACGAGGAGAGACTCGAAATGGATAGCTTTGTGGGCTTCCTCCTTCTCCTTCCAAGTGATAGCACCACCCGTGAGATGCATGGAAGCCAAGAGAACTTTGTTATTATCAGACTTTTTCACAACCGCAAAATAGAATGTAAATTGATGCAACAAAGAATAAATGACAATCGTATCCATCTTACCATCTTACTTATTGTCCGTGTAGCGTTGCTCGCCTCCATGATGGTCTTGGCAAGCTTTCCATAATCGGGCTCCAAAGAAGAGGTTTCGGATCGCACCGCCAAGGTGGTGATGAGATCACGAATGGTCGCCCTTTCTTGCCTACGTGTCTCAACTTCAGTCTCATGCTCCCGTCTACGGGCCTCAGCGTCTGCCTCGCGCTCCCATCTACGAGTCTCGGCTTCGATCGCCAATCGATGTTCCTCTCGCTCCACCGTGTCCACGCGCTCTTGTCGGCAGTACTCCTCTTGCCGCATCATCATCTCCATCATCATCCGCATCATAGAATCCATGGGATTGGGTGGCAAAGAGGGTGGGGTAAGGGGAGGGCTCATCGGAGGATCCGTAGGTGGAACTTGCTCGCCTTTTTGATTGGTGGAGGTCTCCATATCGCTACGAGTTTTGACCATGCAAGGATTTTTCCTCTTGGTTCAAGGAAGGTCGCAAACTAATCTTCAGGAGACTATCTACCCCCTCATTGGTGCATCCAGTATATAATTGGTTGCTATTTTTCGACACTCAAGGCGCACAGTCCTATTCACATGGTAGGCTTGCTGTTCCAAGGGAGGAAGGAGTATACACCGAAGGGTTGCCAACACAACGAAAACACGAGAGAAAAAACCCTTTTTGGGGATTTACGGATTAGTGCAAAATCTTCAAAGCTTTGATACAAATGTCAGGTGCAATGGAATTGAAATTGTGAAGATCTAGGTTTTACACTTCCACAAATCCTTTCCTTTTTTTCCTTGCGTTAGCGATTCCTTTTAGCTTGAATGATGGTTCCTTTTACCTTTCCCTAGAGAGAGGGAATGAGAGAATGCAATAGAGATGTGGAGAGAGAGGACACACGATGAGGTCACAACCAACCCTCTCAAGAGACTGTACTGACAATGATGACTATCGCTATAGTAACTCTCAAGATGAGGCACCTCCAGAGTTGATATGGTGCATCTTTGAATCCTTCTCAATGTGGGATTTTGGATCCACCAAGGGGAAGATTTGAGGCTGAATTGCGCTCCCGATATAAGAGGAATGAAGGGCTGAAATCTGGTTGCAAAAACGGAGATTTGCAACGTAAAACACAACAAGTTTCTTGTATAAAGCAGGGGTGAAAACGCAGATCTCGATGACGGCGATGATGGACAACAATGGAGCACTCGATGCCGGCGATGATGGACAACAATGGAGCACTCAATGCCGGCGAGGGAATGGTCTGGGGGATTCTTGATGGGCTACCGAAGTACTGGACTGCAACGAGATAAGCTAGCGTTAGTAGATTCGGCACGCTCTCACGACGGAAGAGACTGAAAATGAAAACGCTGGCTGATCTGCTTCTGTGAAGATGATGCCATGGCTGAGATTTGCAAACGTTGGGGTCTGCATGCAAAAACGCTAGGTTGGGTAGGGATTTGCAAAAATGATGAGCTCCTTGCTAGCGCTATCTCCAACTTGATTCTTCTGCAACTTCCCCGAGTGCGGGATTCACTACTTCCTTTATAAGTGAGGAATAGGCCTTAAGAATTTATTTAGTCTTAGGTAGGGCAATCCGTCCACCACACCAAACAAATAAATTAATAAATTGATTTATTAATAAGTTAGGTCAAGGGGGGTTCAGCTTGGGTGAAACTGTCCCACATCTGCCCACCCGAGAATTCAATCGACGCAAGGAATGGCTCGTTAGATTCCTCTAACCCAGATGCCCACGTAGTGTAACAACATCTGTCAAAACACGTCTACAAACCATTTATGCAAGAGGGTTCCAAAACTAGAAAACCTAATCTAATGGACTCGTCTAAACATGCAAGTCCTGCGAATAGGTTCACAAAATTTCCGGTAATAATAATCCTAGGATTCTAGACATCCCGATCTAGGAAGAAGGGGAAAACTGGCTCTAGAAGTCAATGAAGCCACGTGGCACACAGAGCCATGTGCAGTGACAAGTTTGACATCACTTTCCTTGGACGTTGGTTCACGGAACACTCCAAGGTGCAAAGTGCGGCATCTTACTTGAAAGGAACTTCACAGACATGATGGACTACTCTGTTGTTACACAGAGAAGCACCTACGACGTGGGTAAAATTCAAGAAAATTTTCACATCAACTTGGATATCATATGAATATGAAAGAGATGTCATCACCACTTGGCATCATTTGAGAATGACTAAGAGATACATTCGATGACTAGTGCCATAGATTTTGAGATACTTATTTGCCACTGTCTTCGTTTCGTAAAATTTCTTTAAGGGAACCAAATGAGCAGTTTTTCTGTGGTTTGCAAAAAGAGATTCGAGAGTATTGTCTGGAACAGAAGTCTGACTCTATTTAGAGACTTATGGGACATGCTAAGCAAGGATTTGGAATGCATGACCAGCTCGTTGACTTATCCTACGGATAGGATAGTATCCACCTGAACAAGGCAAGAGTCTTTCAGTGAAGAGAATGAATCAGGGGAACCAGATGCAAGTTCCTCAGAGGATTCTGGATAAGAAAGGGGATCATATGATAGTGTGTCTCAAGGTTTTGATGATTGAGACTGATGTGCCAATGAACAGTGGAGGCTAGTGAGGCTACCCATAGGTCCCAGGGCACAAGGAAAGAAGGTAGAGGGAATTCATCGGTAGATCAAAGAAAATTCCAGATCTAGATCGAGGTGCCAAGGACAGGGAGACCAGAAGGGCTATCGATAGGTCAAAGGGTACGAGAAAAGAACAGAAAAGTAAGCTAGGTCCACTGGATAATTTGGTCAAGGGTACTTTTTTGCCCTCGATACAAAGTGCATGGAGGAAGAAAACCTCGCAAGTTCTCTTCAAAGAGAGATGTACCTTGAAGCTACTGGGCTATAAGTAGTATCTATGCCAAAAGTTACCGATAAATCAACAAGGTTGAATCTGGTGCGGTGCGGATTGCACAAGAAAGGAGCCACTCACTCCTTTTTCACAATTGCCTAGATCGAGTAAAGTCACTAATTTCTCTTTTGAGATTTGAGGGTACTTACGGGCTGACAGTATTTTGCAAAATGACTTTATGAATTGTGTGCACTGAATTGAAAATCTTCTTGATTAAAATAAAACCATGTGCTCCTTCATGTGCGTAATGTTAGAGACATGTAGATAAAGATGAAATGTCTGCATCATTTTGTCCGATGAATGATTTGAACTTAGTGAATCTAGATATCTATCAAAGATCGATGAGATCTGGATGTGATGGCTAAGTGAATGAGAACTGAAGTGAATGAGATTCTAGTGCATCAAGATGTCTATCCGGATGAGATGATTGGATATTGTTGTGAGTGCATCAAGTGTTCCGGAAGGATGAGTGTGAACTAAGTGTGTGATTTGTGAACTGCATGCTATGTGGATGTATTGTCTTGTGGGGGGTCATGGGCATGGTTTGCTTGATTGAAATGTGAAATGAAAAGATAGAAATCTGATAGTAACAAGATTTAGTAGATCAAGACATTTGTGGGGATGGTCATTGGCATGGTTTGCTTGATTGAAATGTGAAATGAAAAGATAGGAATCTGATAGTAACAAGATTTAGTAGATCAAGACATCCATGAAAAGATCAAGGTGGTATGGATGTGATTGCTAAATGGTAATGCTAAGTATGATCGCCATAAGACTCCTGGCTTACTTCAGCCCCTACCAATACTCAGGTACCTTGGGAAAATATTGCCATGGATTTCATAATGAATTTATCACGAACTCTGAATGGAAATGATGCAATCTAGACTATTGTAGACAGATTCAGTAAGCAAGCTCATTTCACTCCAGTAAGAAAAACCATCAAAGTTGATCACATGGCCAATATCTTTCTGGCCCAAATTTTTAAGCATCATGCATGCCCAAAATGACTAAAAGTGATCGCGACCCACGAATGACGAGTAATTTTTGGCAAGCACTTTTTACAAACTTAGGAACTAAGCTGAATTTGTCTTTGCCTTATCATCCTCAGACAGATGGACAAAGCGAAATCACTAACTCCATAGTCCTAGACATTTTAAAGTGCTATGTCTCAAGTAACCAACGAGAATGGGAGAAGTATCTACCTTCGCAGAATTTGCCTATAATAACACTATACTGGAAAAACTCCTTTTGAGGTTATTTATGGCAAACCACATCTTTCTTCAATCCTTCTCACCAAGGATAGTATATTCGCAGCTAATGAATTTTTTCGAGACCTGGATGCTGCTTACATGCAAGTGAAACGCGCTATCCTTCGATCTCAAGAAAAAAATAAGAAAGTAGCAGATAGACATCGTCATGATCTTAAGCCAACTCAAGGAAAATTTGTTCTAAAGCGTGACTCAAGAAACAGGTCAATCAAAAAGGGAAATTTGTAAAACTTTCCAACATATATTATGGCTCGTTTAAGATTAATGAACAGATAAATGACGAAGCATTTAGATTGAATCTTCCGAAGACTTGGAAAATTTATAATGCTTTTCACATGAGCCTTCTACGACCTTTTGTTGGCGAACCTCTTGCAGAACCAATTACAGAAGATCCTCCTAAGGTAAATGAAATTGAAGAAATACTTCTTCCAGAATATATCATTCACCATGAGGAGCGCCAACTAAAGTCTGGAAGAACTCATCATCGTAAGTACTTGGTAAAGTTTAAGAATTACGTCCCTCTATATGTCTAGTGGATGATGGAATCAGAATTGCAAGATTTCATAGACATCCTACATCAGTATCATGAAGCCTTATAGTTGAGGACAATTGTTTAGAAGCTAGAGGGATGTAATATTTTTAGCTACGGCTACAGATAAATGAAAATGATTTTTATGCACACAGAATGAATTTTCTGGTACCAATTGTGTATAGGTAAATTTTCCGGTGTAATGTTTAGAAGCCAGAGAGATGTAATATTTTTAGCTAGAGCTACAGATAAATGAAAATGATTTTTGTGCACACAAAATGAATTTCTGAATTTATTGGTACCAATTATGAACATGTAATTTTTTCGGTGCAATGTGCCATCTGAAATTTTATTCGTTTCTGAATAGTATGATAAGTAGAACTATAACCAGACATAGTGTAGAATAGTTTGGAACAAGCACATGAATAAGATGATGTCCCCAGTTTGCTCAAAAAAACTATAATTTAATAGTTTTGCAGTGGCCTCTCAAGAAATTGCCTGCCGGACATAGTGGAAATACGACCCAGCAGGAGCCGGCAGACTGATTTGGAAGAAAGATGAAATCGATCGGGTTAATAATGTGCCCCAGATTGGCTAGAAAACTAGGATTTAATGCCTGTTTTTAAGCGTAAAGGTTAAAAACCTTATAAATTCAGTGGACGGCCAGTTTAAACGCGGCCTGAATTAATAAACATTAAAAAAACTCAGCTATAGCACTGGGTAAACTACAAGCCATCATGAAAACATTTACGATCTCTTCTCTCTCTTTCTCTCTCTCTCTCTCTCTCTCTCTCTCTCTCTCTCATGCAGCGCCAAATGGCCATTTGCCTTGCAAGACTATAAGAAATGCCTAGCACTAACTCCTGGTGATGCTCTATAGTAGTCTGCACTCACACACGAAGCCTTCTCTCCCAGTTCTCAATTCAGCCCATTCTCTCTCTCCTCACAATTTTCTTACTCTGGAGTCCGTGAACGCTGTGTAGAGGCTGTGAAGCTTGCGGTGGTGGTATATGGCAACCATAGAAGCTTGTGTGCGTCCCTCTGCGGGGAATAGTTGCACTTAGACAAGCGCAAAACCGATTGTCTACAAAAAATTTCAGCAATAGGCTTATGGAACCATGCATCTTTATGCATCAGAAAAGTATTTGAGACATAAACAATGAATTCTCTTTTGGGTTCACGTGCTTGTAACATTTCAAAAATTAATAAGAATCTCCTTCAAGAGGGGGACTAACCCAATCTTCTGGTCCCTAGTGCCATGTCAATTTTTTGTATTGTTTTTTCCAATTATGTTGTGCAGAATTCCATGTAAAATAGTAAATTAGAATTTAAAGTATCTTCCGTTTCTGTGACAAGGGTAGTTAGTAGCAAGCAAAAAAAACGCAACTCTCTCTATGGCACAAAAGCTCTCTCTCTCCTCTATAGGACGGAAGGCAAGGCATTCTTGCAAAATCTCTCAAATAATATACAAAAAAAAAATTTGAATTACGCAAACCTTGAGAATTGTGAGGAAGAGGAGCAACTCATGAGAGAGAGAGAGAGAGAGAGAGAGAGAGAGAGAGAGAGAGAGAGGGGAGGGGGGGGGGGGGGGGGGGGGGGGAAGGAGAGTAGAATAACATGTGCAAGTGCACCTCGTAGAGCGGAGTGCTACATCACATACCTCTCCGTTAAGAAAGCAACTTTCCTTAGTTGCTAATTTTTAAGATTTATAAATCATACTTGTCAAAAACAATGATTAAAATTATGTGTCAAAAATATCATGTATATAAATTACAAATCTTCAACTTAAATCAACAAATTTTCTTTTGTCTTCCGTCATCTACATACTACATATTCTAGTGTCCCATACCACGAGAATAAGTTGTATATGAGCTAGTACCTTGATACACATGCTGAGTAGCAAATCATCTTAGTCCTTCAACGGTATTCAAAGTTATCTTTTACAATGGCCCCACCCATGGGACAAACTTTAAAAAACTAAAAAAAATTTGTAGAAAGGTGGAAATTCAGATCATAAATCTTGTGACATGTAGAGGCAAAAGAGCCAATGAAGGCGGCAAAAGGCTGAATAAACAAGGGCTACAACACTCAGATATCGATAGAGAGGGAGAGAGGCAAACCAGTGACCAATTTATCTTATTGTTACACCATCCACTGCTAGCCCACCTTAAAATAGATCATGAATTTGCTTGCCCTTGTCAGCTTCTTGCATAATGTCAGCATAGGTGATTGCATCTGGAGAGAGCTTCACATTGCCTTCAGTGAAAATAGCCCATTGCTGCTTGGCTTGCCCAGTTGGACGTATCCTGCAATCAATGCACTTTAAAAGACGACATCCTGGACATGAAGCTTGTCAAGCACTAATGCTTTTGTGTAAGCAATGCCAAGCGTGACGATTTTTCCAAGTTTTCACCAACAATCTCATCATGAGGCTGTTTACCCATGTCAAATTCTGGCATAGTGCCATAGGCATTCTAGGACACATGCATAGGTGATTGCAGCTTAGTCTGTCTTTAATGATAACAACCCTATATGTCAAGTTCCTATTCCTACCTTGTTGGGCATAACCTACAATTAATGGACTCCAAGAGACGTCATTGTGGACATGACGGTGATCGAGCACTTTTTGTGCATGATTAAAATGACCGTCATTCTGCATTTAGAGGGAAACCCTCACATTGCATTCGCTTAAAACAAGTCTCATCTGGTCCTTCCTAAGCATATTCCTATTGCCCTTGTTGGGTATGTCCTCCAATCAATGCCCTCCGAGAGACAACATCCTAGATATGAAGCTGGTCAGAAATTTGTTGTGCTTTTGTGAATACACCACAATTGGCATACATGCTGATCAAAGCAATGCCAAGCATGATTATCTCATTGTGAGGCTGTTTGCGAATTTCAACTTTTGCCAGCAGCCCCACAGGCCTTCAAGATGCAAGTATAGGTGGTGATGGCATGTGAAGCAAAATCAATAATCTGCATTCGCTGTAACAACCGCTTCGTATCCAGCAATCAATCAATGGACCAGGGGACACCATCCTGGACTTGAAGCTTGCTATCGTGAAAAGACCAGACTCATGCCAACCAAAGTAGACTCATCATCCTCAATAACAACCTCATCATGAATTCGTTTTCCCTTTGCCCTGGTTAACTTTTTGCATAATGCCATAGGCCTTCAAGATGCAACCATATGAGAAACACTCACATTGCAGTTATTGGAAACAGCCCATTGATTCCTGGCCCTGCCCTATTGTGCATATCCTCCAATCAGTGGGATTGAACTCCAAAAGACGGCATTCTGGACATGAAGCCTGTCAAGCACTTTTATTGCATGCCAACCCCAATGTTGTTTTCCAACAAGGCTTGCCTATAAATCTTAGCATGAAGCCCGTCAAAAAGCGTGTGTAGTTTCAAAGGTATGCCTCACTTGGCATTATGTCGACCAAAGCTCCACCAAGCCTGACATGGTTTTCCAATAGCCTAATACAAAATTCTCATCCAACTTCCTGCATTATGCCACATGCCTTCAAAAGGCAAGCATAGGTGATTGCAATTGGACAAAGCCTATGTAAAAAATTTATGAACAGCAACACCTATAAGCTTCACCTTAAAACATTGGACTCTTCATAAGCATCGAAGGCATCTACAAGTTAAGACACCTCAGAATCCATCTTAGAACAGGCCAACCTAATTAAAAGTTATGGCTGAAAACTGAAAACGCTAGTGCTTATGGGCTGATTTGGTGCAAAAACGCCAGAGATACTAAGGTAATGCGGGTACTTGGTGCTAGTAACGAGGGTACTGACTTATGCTTGAGAAGTGACCCATAGGGTCACTTATAGTACATGCTCACAAGGGTGCTAGGACACTTTCTAGGCTGTCCTAAACCCCAGAGATAGAAGTTATAGCTTGTCCACATGCACATAGGGTTGGATGTGCACATGATACACAATATGTTGTTCACATGCACGGGCACGCACACACATACACTATTATAGACTCTCCTACATTTTCTTACACAATCACAATGCTGGAAAAATTGTCTCATAGACCTACTCAATGTTAACTTGGCCTGCACCCACTCAATAGGAGCTTCATCTGCCTCTGTGTTTCTCTCTTTAGTGTCTTTGAGTGGCATAATCATGCTCTCAAACATCAAAGTAGATTGAGGTGACAAACTGACAATCAGAGTGCGTTGGTACTTATGAGAGATCTAGTATTTCGTACTCGCTCAAAACAAACTGAGATGCATTACCATTACGTCAAGGAGAGACTCCCTCCAAGGGATAGGGGCTTTCTTTTCTTGTGTTTACCTTGTGAGGATTGCAAAGCTTTTTGCAATGCTTTGGGCTTACTCAAGCACAATCTATAAAGCTTGGTACTTCCTTGTACATGATGTGACAACATTGAGTCATTGGATTGGCAATTAGGCTTATTGTCTTTTGGTAGTGGGGTATATCAAAACACTTAGGGCCATTCCCACACTTTTTTTCCGGTAGGAGATTTTTCTCTATGCCGTAACGATATGCCTAATAATCTAGAGTTTCACTACTGCATATTGTGTACACTTGGGCTTCTCTTTCTTCTCCAAGCTTCGTGTGTGCATTCCTTTAATCCTAAATTCAACAAATAAAACATTTTTTATTGGTGATTGGAACATAAGTATGTGAAAATATTGTAGTGGTTTTGGAAAGAGCAAGAAACCATATTATGCAGGTCAAAAGCAAGCATGGAATGGCTTTAACACTAGTTTGTTACAAAGCAGAACATTACTCACTAAAATGTCATGTGAAGCCAAAACCATAAGAAGCTTAAAAATTCTTTTTGACAATCCATATTACATTCCTTAAAAGTATTTGACAAGATGACTTCTTAGAATTTTGAGCTTACCATGATGAAGGATTAAAAGCATGAAGAATAACCTCCCAAAATGACACATGATGTTCTCCAAATAAACAAGGAGCAAAGATTAGAAAAACGTGAATACTACTTATTTAGACCTATAGTATGTATATGTCCAAGCTTCAGATAACAAAACAAAAATTAGTGTATTTTATGTTAAGTCATCTAATCCGATACAAGAATCTCATACAACACATCTTAACTTACTTTAAAACATGTTGTTTACGTAATTTCAAGATAAACCTCTCCCCTTAGGCAGTTGAGTTTTCTATACTTCTCAGCAATCCTAGTCTCAGTTGCATTAAAAGTAGCAGGTGCACCCGCCTCAACTTTTATCTTGAGTGTGGAAAAGAGAAATGATGCATATGTGGTACTAAAATAATGCTAAAGATAACCAATTTTGATGTTTACACAAACTTCATGACATTGCAGTAAAACATCAAGTCTTTGCCTCCTCCTTAAGAAATTTCAAAAAATAAGCGTTCTTTGCTCTGAATTTACAAGAGGCATGAAAACAAGGATTTTGAGCTTGAATTTCATTTTTAGAATTAGAAGAAATTTATGGACGTGTGAGATAAATCCCTCTTTAAAAATACAAAAACAACTGCAGCTTATACCATAAATCTCTTACTATTGCATAGATTTTACAATGGAAAAGAATGATTGTTGTTTTCAACCTCATACCCCGCTGCACGGATGTAACATGATTTTTGTACGAGTCTAAGTGAAAAGAAACTTTGAAAATTAAATGTGAGAATGATATAACTTTGTCACTGTTTTGAAGAATCATGTTCTACTTCTTATGTTGATTTAAATTTTGCTTTTGAGTTATTGGACATGGCCTAGTGCATCATTAATTGCACAATCGTTTCAAAGAATATGAAGAAGATATTGCTTCGTGTAAAACAAGAATTGTTGAAACATTGCTCCGTAGAAGTTTGTTCCATAGATTTGCAAGCTTATTGCTATTTCTAAGAAAATAGGTTTGAAGCTTAACGTGCATGATGTTAGAGCTTATCTTTTGTCCCATGAGTGGCCTTGAGCACTATTTTATCCCTCCTTTGGGATAAGCTCTACACGCTTTTGCAGCTATGGTTGATAGCCGTATGTGCTGCTTGCCTCTATGTCAAGAGTGATAATCCATGGTAAGGGTAAGAGAGACAAAGCATGAATGTTTGTTTGTGTGCCAACTAATATAATGAAACTTTAGATGACATGATCTCCCATAGACGCTTCTACAGAGGAAATGATTCATTAATTCTTTGCAAAATCCAAGAGTTCAGGCAAACCAGTTTGGCGAAATACCTACACAAAATTTAGGCCATGCACATTATGCATAATCATCCCACCAGAAAAGCACATGAACAAGCGAATCCACAAAACATTTATGCTACAATCCTCGGCCAAAGAAGCTTAAAGTATCAAAACAGGGATCAAACATAATACTGTAGCTCAAATCTACAACTTTAAACAAAAACATGGTGAGTCTGTTCAGAAGTTAACAATGCAGTGTGGCACTCTCGGATTGGGCTTATGAGTGCTAAAGGACTGCAAATCCTTCAAACAAAGAAGCTTCTACCAAGTTTGAAAGAAGTGAACTTAGAGTTCTGTGAAGATTGTGTTTATGGTAAACAAAAGAGGTTAAAATTTCAAAAATCAAGAAATGAATAAAAAAATAAAAAACTGAAGTTGGTTCATTCTGATGTTTGAGGTCCTGCAAGTAAACCATCACTTTGTCAGGCCAATGGTAGGACCAAGCAACAGGCCAAGGGCCAAGGACTGAATGGCTCAGTAGTCTAAAGGAGTAATTACATGCAATTCGACAATTTAACGTTATCCAAGTGATCATGATTTCACCTTTAACTTCCACAAATCAACAAGGTCCAAATGATCAAGCTCATTACCAACCATTTGATTGGGAATGACATACTGAATATTGACGCCATTTTTCAGTCCATAAACACAGACAATTATGAAGCCAAGACAGGGGCCCCTTGTATAGACACACATTCCTGTCATTTTCGAATCAATCGCTTCGTCAACGAACGATACACTCATGTATACAAAGACATTAAATGGTGAGGCTTATGCTTCAAAACCAACAGGCTGTGGGTTCAAGTCCCCTTGCTTGGGAAAGTAGGGAGAGCTACGTTCACAAAGTGCATTTGCCTTGTTAAGACATTTGCTCTTGGACATTCAACTGCAATTCTCCTCAAGTCGATTACACGCAGATAATAACTTGCTCCTTAGCCCAGCTCATGGGGGATGCTTCTATGTTGCCCTTCCCCAATGTAGGTGTGGACCCAAGAATAGTAGATTAATTATCTTGTTTCCCTGGAGTAAGAGGTTTAGAATTGACGACTCTTCGGATAGATCTATGATGTCTCTTGGTAGTGTTCCTACCACATTAAACTTTCTCTTCTCTTCGTTTCTCTTCTTCTCTGGCCCAATCAATTTTTAGTACACAGGCATCATACAATACCAGCACCACCACCATCACCACTTCCATGGGTTAACCCAACTTCCATAGAATTTTTGGGCTTGGCCAGCAGTTCTGACGGCAAGTCAGTGTTATAGGGTAACCTCATCGAAAAAATCTTTGCTAACATCCAAGCTACCATGCGTCTTACAATGACTTAATACAGATCGCGATCCGGCAACGCGCAGGTCGTCTGCAGGGATAGAATGCCATACAACTGATGCCAAGTTTAAACATCCGGTACGGCCGAAAAGATCCATCATACAGTGATGGTGTTCAAAAGTGGGCGTCACACCTTGCAATGCCATGGTATCGAACAAGGTGCATCCTTTGTGTACTAGACCCAAATGGTTGCATGCAGAGAGAAGCAAAAGATATGTGGTTTCATTTGGTCTTAGACCCTCTTGCCACATATTAGCGTAGCATTTCATGGCTAGCTTGAAATCACCATGTAATGCATATCCTGCTATCATCGTCGTCCAAGTCACAACATTCCGAATTGGCAACGACATGAACAAGACATTTGCATCCTCAAAGCTGCCACACTTTGCATACAAGTCGATTAAAGCAGTGCCTAGAAGCGTGTCTGAGTTGAAACCCCCCTCTATCACAGACCCATAAATCAAATTGGATAAAGTTAATGACTCTAACGATGTACATGCTTTGGCCAGATTCACGAATGTCACCTTGTTCGGCTCCACCTCCTGTTGCATTTGAGTAAAAAGCGACAATGCTTCATTGGCAAGCCCATCCTCGGCATACCCTTCTATAATAGAGCTCCATGTCACCACATCTCGGCCGCACAAATGATCAAACACAAAACGAGCCTCCTCAATACTTCCAAATTCTGCATACATATCAACCAGAGCATTCCCAACAAAGAGATTGCAATCCAAGCCACTTTCAACAACATGGAAATGAACCAGTCTGCCATCAATAGCACTCGAACAAGCTTTCATAATGCTGGTAAAAGTGACGGCATTTGGAGACACGTATTTCTGCTGCATCTGCTGGTACAGCTCAAACGCTTCCGTTGTACATGCATTGGAGGATGCATAGCCTGCTATGATTGTTGTCCATGTGACTACAGTCTGCACACAGGAGTTTTTGAACACTGCAAGGGCATGTGCAAGGTCCCCAGCCTTCACATACATATCAATGAGCGTATTGTTCACCGTAGCATTCCAATCAAAACCCTCTTGAACTATGTGATCATGTAGTAACATGCCCTTATTGAGACTTGCCGGATTAGCACAAGCTTTCAGCAGAGCAGTATAACAATAAGCATTAGGCTGTACGTTCGATTGTAGCATGCAGTGATAGAGCGGAAGGGCAAGGCCGGAGTTAGAGTGAGCTAGCAAGAAAGCAGACCATGTGTATACGCTCGGAGTGTGAAGTCGAACGAAGGCCTGGTTAGCTTCAGAGACGCTGCCACAGAGGGCGAACATGCGGATGATGTGGGTTGCCAAGAAATCGCTTGCCTGAAGACCATCTTGGACGGCAAGCTGCTGCACTCTCCTGCCAGAAAGTAAGTCCTTTCTGGAGATACAATCCTGCAACAGGTGGTAAACGGACTCGGGGCCAACACAGAATGCCTTTGCGTAGTTGAGATCAAGAGATCTCAGCATTTCACGCGGATCCCCGTAACAGTTTCAGATCATTGTTAAAAGTTTAGGGTGTGCCAACATGGCGGGCAGGTTAGAGACCTGCGGCTGGAGCTGATTGGCTGAACAATGCTCCGCCATAGCCTACTTGGGCAGCCCCACGGTGCCATCAGGTTTGTACGCTTCAAATTTTGGATGGTATGTTGAGTGCAACACCTTGGGGAACAACTAAAGCACTTTGATGACTATCATGCAATATACACCAGGAATCTAGAGCCAAAATCCATGGGCTCCATGAAGAAGTAATGGTCCACAAAGCCCATAACAATAGTTTGCAAGGTCTGTTGGATAATCAAGAGGAGGAAACCAAGGCAATGGTAGAGTGGTTAGAGGCTATGACGAACACTTGTTCTAAGCAAGAATAGGAACTCTCTGAAATAAAGGTAGACTTGAAAAGGATTATCCACTAGCCAGTAAGGCTAAAGGTGCACTAGAATGTGTTCAACAACAAGTCCAAAACCAGCCGCTCAAATAGGTAAGAGAGAACTTGGCATTGACAGATCTCTCTAGCAAAGATACATCTTATGCAACAATGGAACAAAGAAACAAGGAGCCAGAGATTGAGCTAAAATTAAAACAGAAACAAAGGAGGGACCTAGCAGGAGGGACCTAGCACTCCAACACATGCTCAAAGAGTGAGGAGAACATGCAATATGAGATAAATGCATTGAAGGCAGAGTTGCAAAAGGTCAAAGAAGATGCAAAGGACAAGGTTCCAACATTGGAAGAGAATGTGGTTTGAGCCATAAGTTTTGTTTAGGTGCACGTGGTAGGCTATTAGCCGGGACCCAATACATAGTATGCCAATCTTGTAAGTACTTATGTCCCACCGATGTAGTTTACCTTGGTTTTCTTGGTTGGTAGCTTTGCTAAACCCTCATGCACATATTTGGCCACGTCAGCTTTCTCTTTGTCCTTATCTTCGTCTGATGCGCTATCAAATTGGCAATGGCATGGGTGGGATTTGTGTATCGAGTTGGTCGAGTTCTATAGATGTTTGGGTGTTGCTAATATATTTGTAGTGGCACTTCTAGTTCTAGTATTTTGAGATTTGAAAATGTGGCTGAGGGCCCGGTCTTGCGAAGGTTTTGTGGCAGCCAGCTCTCTTGCTTTGATGGATTCTCTAGCTTGCGGGGGCTTCAATGCTTATACCACCATCTCTGTTGTGATTTTGACGGTTATCTACTTGGAGTTTGAGTCAATTAAGGTTGGAATTCCGTCCTTTTTTATGGTTGTCACTAGCCTAGGAGCCCTTTTCAAATCTACACCACAAGGCGGTAGCTCAAAGTACCCGTTCAAATCAACTTTCTTGAATATTTTTTATACTTCTTTCTGCTTCGATAGAGCTTCTTAATCCTTGGGCATGATGGGCAGCTCCACCAATATGCATTGGGAATCGTTGAATTCCCTTGGAACATTTTGGTTGAATACTCTTTGAGGTAATCCTTATTCAACCAACAAGTTGTTGCTTGCTTGATGGTGTCTTTATCGTTGGAAGGGTGTCAGGTTCTCTAGCTTTTCACTCTTCTTCTTCTAGGAGTTCACATTCTGACTAGAAATAGATCTTGACATTTACCAAATGTAAAGACCAAAAAAATCAAGTTAAACTCTTTTCCGTAGTGGACAAAATTTGGCACATTAGAGCACAAAATTCAATTTCAAAATTCTACTTAGTGATACAATACATGCCTACGAGCATAGCGGAAGGCACAAAATTTGTGCCTTCACAAAATTTGTTACTTCTTCACAAAATTTGTGAAAAGGTAAGAAATGACACAATAGACTACTATCATAGTACTAGACTATCACACTTGAACTAACACTTTTTCTTCGTAAGTTGGGTCTTCACATGCATTTACATGAAGTCTTTGGTGATTTGGATCGGGTTTGGATCACTAAAAGTTGGTGTAAAGTCGATAAATGTCAGATTCTAAATGTTGTGCTCATTGTGGTAAGTGATGATTGCCAAATGAGTAGAGATTTGGTGTGGAGACTAAGTATCCATGTTCGTATCCCCTAATGATGAAACAATCATCCCTTATGAACATTTTTTTGGTATTGCAATACTAGATTATTGTTCATAGCATAGCACTTTGGCATTGGAAATTGGTAATACATGCTAATACAAGGCTTCTTGTCCAATCTTGATGAGTTTGGACCCCTAGTTTGGAAGAAGTTAAAGCTAAATTTGGTTTTAGAACTATGAAAGTGGACCTCCCTTGGGATTTTTAGTGATTTTGTGGATCAAAGTAGATGGAAATAGCTAGACACGATGAGAAGACTCTTAAGGAACCTGCCCTCAAATTTGATGAAAGGTTCCAATAATGCAATGTTGGACTATATCTATCAAATTGACTGACACTTGTACCACACATCCCCTCTTGCTTATTTGGATGTTAACCCTCACGCACATTCCTATCACCTATGACGGACATTGTATTATTTATTTGGTAGAGTCAGGTACTAGGCTTGTTGGTCCAATAGGAAAAGGGTAAGAGTGATCGCCGATGAGAGACGCACTCTAACTGGAACATTCAAGGGATTAGTTGGTTAAGCGTGGGTGCCCAAGTGTGAATGGGGTGAGCTCATATAAAAGTCAACTAAACCTAAACTTCACTGATTCTCTCATTCGTGCAATTGAAGAGTGCTCTTGCTCCATCTCCATCTTCATCTCCTTGTGTGTGTGTGTGTGTGTGTGTGTGTGTGTGTGTGTGTGTGTGTGTGTGTGTGTGTGTGTGTGTGTGTGTGTGTGTGTATGCGTGAGAGAGAGAGAGAGAGTGTGTGTGTGTGTGATCGAGCATTGCGACGACGGCACGGCGGCGGTAAAGCGGTTGAGCGCGGCATAGCGGTGTCTCCTTCTTCTTCGCAGCGAGGAATCCTCCACGACAGGAAGCGTAGAGCGGTGTGTGACACACCATCGCCATCTTTGAGCTTACTAGTTTAGGCTTGTTGTGTTCTTGGAGATATTTGTGGCTTGCACACGGTGTATCGGCAAGTTCCTTGCATTGACACGTGCGACATACGCGCACATTTTTGGCGCCGTTGCCGAAGAATGCCATACACTAAGCTTGAATGGCACTCTGTGCTTCTTTTGTGGTGCAATTTCAATTGTAGGAAAGGTAAGGAAGGAGGGTGTGTGTGTTGAGAAGAAGGATTTTGTGTTGCTACTGTGTATTTCTTTGTTAATAGAGTTTTCAAAGGTACTGTGTTTTTTCTCTGTGTAAGGTATTAGTATTAAGGTTGTTAGTTCTGTGTAATGTAAAGTACAGTAAGTAGGAAGTAGATCCGTGAGAGCTAATGAAGTGTGTTAGTATGTAACAGTAGGTGTATTAGTTGTAAGTAGGTAGGTAGAGTGTGTGTGTGCTCGCGCGCAGGCCGCGGCGACCTTATCCCAAAAAAAAAAAAAAGTTTTTAAAAAAGTTAAAGGTAGGACCACGATTGGAAATATCTTCCAGACCCAAGCCCAAGCTCACGCTCAGGCTGAGGCCTCAGTCGCCCTTTAAAATTACGAATTTTAGCTTCATACGTAGCTAAAAATCGACTTTTTTGAGGACCAACGGAGCTTCAGGTGACCGAACGTTGTGCTGTAAAGCACACCGCGACCCTCTAAGTGATACGCTCGTTTTGAGCTATCACACACTTTAATAAAAAAATCGATCATTAAAAAACATTAAAAATGAGTGAAAACGCATGCTTAAAAAAGTAAGCAATTAACCTTCGAGGTTATTCGCCAACGCTTGTAGGGTGCCAAAGGCACATGCATCTGCACTCTGGTTGTGTGCTAGAGACGGAGCAACTAGAGAGAATTTTGACTTACGCGAGTTCTCAATATCCACCTACTTTAGGTTCTGGGCCCTCGACGAGGACCCAAGGTAGTACAAACCAAGACCCGAACATAGCGGCTAGTGACTCTTCCTCTGACTACGATGTCATGGAGGGTTTCCCATGCCTAATCCCGATAGCTCAAGCCAAGACATGCATGCCATGGACCCGCGGTCCGGGCCAAGTGTGCTTAGCCGCTTGAAGGAAACCTTTAGTAGAGCCACTCGCTCCGAACATGGAGCTAATGATGTAAATGAGGGGGGTGGGGAAGTAAATTTTCCATTCATGACCAACATAGACCCTATGCTCTTAGAGAGTGTTCACGTGAATACTTCATTCACTGCACCCCCTGACTCTTCAGAGCTATTCTCCTCCGAGGTCATATTACCTGATGGTAGAAGCCTTGCCGAAATACAAGAAGTTGAGCGGTATATCATCGCGGCTAGGGAAAAGGAAATTGAGAGCTTACGCAAGACTGAGCAACGAAGAGAGTTAAAAGTGAAAGCCGCTAAGTCAATATCTTTGCTAGGAGAGCAATCGAGTGCTCCTGAATTAGCGACTGCTAAGGGTCAACCCATAGAGAGCCACATTGCATCTAGTTCAAAGGACACCCCTAGCACCTCAAGCCTAGATGGAGCATTCCTAAGTGAGAACTGGGAGTACGAACTACAAATGAAAACTTTGACCGACCTATACACAGGTCACACCTATCATGTGGGTTGGTTAGATGTCCTACAATCCACAATGGGTGCTACTAGTGTGGAGGATCAACAACAAAGAGTTTGTGAGGTCATCCATAGGGTCATTGAGTTAGAGAGACAGAACAAGGGGATCAACATGCTTTCAACGGGTCTCATGAGATTCTTGGATATAGGGAAGGCTAAACAACCGACCTTATCGCAAATGGAGACTCCCTCGGTAAGTCCGATGGATCCCCCATATGTTGTTTCGCCAGGGGTCTTGGTGCAATCTGAGCCCACAAGTGATAGCTTTACCTTTCCAAGTCTAGCTCATCTTTCCCTTGATGACACCATGGCTACCATGCCTACCCCAATGATGGGTATGCCAAGAAACACGCCATGGACCTCATTTGTTAGTAAAGCACCACTACATGGTAGCTCAATGCCTGCAACATACCTACAAGTGTGTACCAATCGTATGCACCTATGGGTCATCGTACTCATGTCGTCCCTACTCCTCCCATTGTTTCAATTACCTATGCTCCACAACCACAACACCCAAGCTCTTATTTCCATGAGACTATACCTGTTAGCATTAGCATGTCACATCTGATGTCTGCTATGCCTAGGGCCACACATATGAACTATGGACCACCACATGGCACAACATCGTACCCAGCGTGGAACCCAAGGGCTTCCTATGCGCCAAGCCCAATGCCAATACCTACTCCACATGTAGTCTTTGGAGCACCTTCACCCATGGTGCCTGCTCACTTAGGTGACTTGGCAACATTTGCTCAAGCTATTGGTCGATCTATTGCTGAGAATATGCGTAACACGCATGATAGAGAGCCTAGAAGTAAAGCAGTACAAATAGCCAAGCTCACACAAAAATTTAGTGGAGACGGGGATGTGAGAAAGCATATCGAAGTGTTCGAACAAATATGTGATTCTCTAGGAAAACACAATGACCTGCATAAAAGTAATGCTTTAAGCCTAACCTTAAGTGGAAAGGCAAGGGATTGGTATAGAACCCTAAGGGTGAAAGAAAAAACGATTTACCTACTCTTAGGAGACTGTTTTTGAAAGAATACGTACGAGAGGGAGTACTTTGGGCTGTAGCCTCTCAGCTCCAGAAAGTCCAACGAAAGGAAGGAGAGTCGGTGAGAGACTTTATTAGTCGCTTGAAGCATTTGAATTCTCGTTGTAATCCAAATGAGCGCTTTAATAATAATCAATTGCCTTGATAGCTTCATTAGGGGATTATGACATGAGGATATCTACGATGGCGTAGTCATTAGAGGTATCACCACTTGGGAAGCAGTCACCACCAATGCGATCCAATTGGAGGATAATTTAATGATTCAAGGAGAAAGAGTGTTTGTTGAGCCTAAATCTATTAGCTCGCAAGCATCAAGGAATCAGCCAATGACCCTAAAGCCTATTACTAAGTAGCCAAAGATATCTGAGATGACTTTAGCAGATCTCACCAAGGCTATTCAAGAGAGTCTTAGAGACAATCGTGCTCCTCAAAACAATCATATGTATCCAAGAAGGGAGCAACAATGGTGCTCAGTATGCTATGGACCGCATAGTACCAGTGAATGCCCTACTTTTAGAGTAAAATTCAATGGGAATTGCAATGCATATGGAAGGTATGGTCATCAAGCTAAGGATTGCATAGTATTTAAACGTGCGATGGCCAATAGACCATGGACAGACACACCTCGAGTGCCTGCATTGATGCCGGCCCCACCTCTTGAACAAACAGGACAACACATGGTCCCTTGTTAACCCTCACGGCTCACAGACACCCTATCACCTACGACGGATGTTGTATTATTTACTTGGTAGAGTCAGGTACCGCGCTTGTCGGTCCAATAGGAAAAGGGTAAGAGTGATCGCCGATGAGAGGCGCACTCTAACTGGAACATTCAAGGGATTAGTTGGTTAAGCATGGGCGCCCAAGTGTGAATGGGGTGAGCTCATATAAAAGTCAACTAAACCTAAAATTCACTCATTCTCTCATTTGTGCAATTGAAGAGTGCTCTTGCTCCATCTCCATCTTCTTCTTCTTCACCTCTTTGTGTGTGTGTGTGTGTGTGTGTGTGTGTGTGTATGCGTGAGAGGGAGAGAGAGAGTGTGCGATCGAGCATTGCGACGGCGGCACGACGGCGGCGGCGAAGCGGTTGAGCACAGCGTAGCGGCGTCTCCCTCTTCTTCGCGGCGAGGAATCCTCCACGACAGGAAGCGTAGAGCGGTGAGTGACACACCAAGGCCATCTTTGAGCTTGCTAGTTTAGGCTTGTTGTGTGCTTGGAGCCATTTGTGGCTCACACGCAGTGTATCGGCAAGTTCCTTGCATTGACACGTGCAACATACAAGCACATTTTTGGCGCCGCTACCGAGGAATGCCATACACTAAGCTTGAATGGCACTCTGTGCTTCTTTTGTGGTGCAAATTCAATTGTAGGAAAGGTAAGGAAGGAGGGTGTGTGTGTTGAGAAGAAGGATTTTGTGCTATACTGTGTATTTTTTTTGTTAATAGAGTTTTCAAAGGTACTGTGTTTATTCTCTGTGTATTAAGGTTGTTAGTTTTCTTTGTTAATGGAGTTTTCAAAGGTACTGTGTTTATTCTCTATGTATTAAGGTTGTTAATTTCTGTGTAATGTAATGTATAGTAAGTAGGAAGTAGATCTGTGAGAGCTAATAGAGTGTGTTAGTGTGTAGCAGTAGGTGTATTAGTTAGAAGTAGGTAGATAGAGTGTGTGTGTGCTCTCGCGCAAGCCGTGACGACCTTATCTTTTTAAAAATATAATAAAATAAAAATAAAAGAAAATTTTAAAGGTAGGACCGGGATCGGGAATATCTTCTAGACCCAAGCCCAAGCTCACACTCAGGCCTAGGCCTCAATCACCTTTTAAAATTACAAATTTTAGCTTCACACGTAGCTAAAAATCGATTTTTTAAGGACCAAATGAACTTCAGATGCCCGAAAATTGTGTTGTAAAGTACACAACGACCCTCGAAGTGATACGCTTGTTTCGAGCTATCACACACTTTAATGAAAAAAATCACATATCAAAAAACATTAAAAACGTAAAAAACACGAGTGAAAACGGACGCTTAAAAAAGGTAAGCGGTTAACCTTCAAGGTTATTCACCGACGCTTGTAGGGTGCCAAAGGCACATGCATTTGCGCTCTGGTTGTGTGCTAGAGACGGAGCAACTAGAGAGAATTTTCACTTACGCGAGTTCTCAATATCCACCTACTTTAGGTTACGGGCCCTCATCGGGGACCCAAGGTAGTACAAACCAAGACCCGAACATAGCGGCTAGTGACTCTTCCTCTAACTACGATGTCATGGAGGGTTTCCCAATGCCTAATCCCGATAGCTCAAGCCAAGACATGCATGCCATGGGCCTGCGGTCCGGGCCGAGCGTGCTTAGCCGCCTGAAGGAAACCTTTAGTAGAGTCACTCGCTCCGAACATGGAGCTAATGATGTAAATGAGGGGGGTGGGGAAGTAAATTCTCCATTCGTGACCAACGTAGACCCTATACCCTTAGAGAATGTGCACGTGAATACTTCATTCACTGCACCTCCTGACTCTTCAGAGTTATTTCCCTCCGAGATCATATTACCCGATGGTAGAAGCCTTGCTGAAGTGCAAGAGGTTGAGCGATATATCCTTGCAGTGAGGGAAAAGGAAGTCGAGAGCTTACGTAAGGCGGAACAATGAAGAGAGTTAAAAGCGAAAGCCCCTATGTCAATATCCTTGCTAAGAGAGCAATCGAGTGCTCCTGACTTAGCAACCGCTAAGGGCCAACCCCTAGAAAGCAACATTGCATCTAGCTCAAAGGGCACCCCTAGCACCTCAATTCTAGATGGAGTGTTCCTAAATGAGAACTGGGAGTACGAACTACAAACGGAAACTCTAACCGACCTATACACAGGTCACACCTATCATGTGGGTTGGTTAGATGTCCTATAATCCACAATGGGTGCTACTAGTGTGGAGGATCAACAACATAGAGTTTGTGAGGTCATCCATAGGGTCATTGAGTTAGAGAGACAGAACAAGGGGATCAACATGCCTTCAACGGGTCTCATGAGATTCTTGGATACAGGAAAGGCTAAACAACCGACCTTATCGCAAATGGAGACTCCCTTAGTAAGTCCGATGGATACTCCATATGTTGTTTCGCCAGGGGTCTCAGTGCAATCTGAGCCCACAAGTGATAGCTTCACCTTTCCATGTCTAGCTCATCTTTCCCTTGATGACACCACGACTACCATGCCTACCCCAATGATGGGCATGCCGAGAAACACGCCATGTACCTCATTTGTTAGTAAAGCACCACTACATGGTAGCTCAATGCCTGCAACAGTACCTACAAGTGTGTACCAATCGTATACACCCATGGGTCCTCGTACTCATGTAGTCTCTACCTCCCATTGTTTCAACTACCTATGCTCTACAACCACAACACCCAAGTTCTTATTTCCATGGGACTATACCGGCTAGCATTAGCATGTTACATCCGATGTCTGCTATGCCTAGGGCCACACATATGAACTTTGGACTACCACATGGCACAACATCGTACCCAACGTGGAATCCAAGGGCTTCCTATGCGCCAAGCCCGATGCCAATACCTACTCCACATGTAGTCTCTGGAGCACCTCCACCCACGGTGCCTGCTCACTTAGGTGACTTGGCAACATTTGCTCAAGCTATCGGTCGATCTATTGCTGAGAATATGCGTAACGCGCTTGATAGAGAGCCTAGAAGTAAGGTAGTACAAATAGCCAAGCTCACACAAAAATTTAGTGGAGACGGGGATGTAAGAAAGCATATCAAAGTGTTTGAACAAATATACGATTCTCTAGAGAACACAATGACCTACATAAGAGCAATGCTTTAAGTCTAACCTTAAGTGGAAAGGCTGGGGATTGGTATAGAACCCTAAGGGTGGAAGAAAAAACGATTTACCCTACTCTTAGGAGACTGTTCTTAAAAGAATACATATGAGAGGGAGTACTTTGGGGTGTAACCTCTCAGCTCTAGAAAGCCCAACGAGAGGAAGGAGAATCGGTGAGAGCCTTTATTAGTCGCTTGAAGCATTTGAATTCTTGATGTAATTCAAATCAGCGCTTCAACAATAACCAATTGCTTGATAGATTCATTAGGGGATTACGACATGAGGATATCTACAATGGCTTAGTCATCAGAGGTATCACCACTTGGGAAGCAAGCACACCACCAATGCGATCCAATTGGAGGATAATTTAATGATTCAAGGAGAAAGAGTGTCTGTTGAGTCTAAATCTATTAGCTCACAAGCATCGGGGCATCAGCCAATGACCCTAAAGCCTATTGGTAAGGAGTCAAAGATATCTGATATGACTTTAGCAGATCTCACCAAGGCTATTGCCAAGAGAGTCTTAGAGACAATTGTGCTCTGCAGAACAATCATATGTATCCAACAAGAGAGCAACAATGGTGGTCAGTATACTATGGACCGCATAGTACCACTGAATGCCCTAATTTTAGAGTAAAATTCAATGGGAATTGCAATGCATGTGGAAGGTATGGTCATCAAGCTAAGAATTGCATAGTATTTAAGCGCGCGATGGCCAATAGACCAACCTTAGCATGGACAGACTGCCTGCATTGATGCCGGCCCCACCTCTTGAACAAACATCACAACACATGGTCCTTAGGGCCCAAAATGTTGTTCAAACAACACCTTTACCACCTCCACTGCTAGGACCGCAACCACCACATTCGAGAATCACTTCTGTGAATCAAGTGGATTGTGAGTCATCTATTTCTTGTTTGGAAAGCTGTGAGGAGGATATAGATCCTAATATTGCCTATGGAATGGATGTGCTTGAAGAAAGTCCACAATACTACATGGAGGACTATTAGGGACAAGTCAAACCTGTATATCAGGTAGCTGCTCTTGCGGCAAGAGGCCAAAATATCAATTACACTGCTACGAGACCACCTCTTCAATGCTATGAGTGTGGAGGTCCACATCGTGTGGCCGAGTGTCCTATTAGGCTACAAAAGAATGCCACACTAATGCAAACCAATCAAGCGAGCACGTCTACAATCCTGATCCTCATATGTAATCGATGTGGCATATATCATTTGATTGCCCAATGTCCAAATAATCCAAATGCACCGAAGATCACGCCATTAAACTTGATTGAAGTTACCGAGGAGCCATCACAAAGTACACCTGTGGTACCAATAAACGTACTCACATGATCGATGCTCCAAAAAGAAAATTATATTCTTGAGGAAAGAGACACGACATGAATTTCCCAATCTCAGAAAAAGAAGAAAACACGAAGAAAGAAATCGCAAAAAGCAGCGAAGTCAGACACCAGTTCAAAGACCAACATAGGGACTGGTGACGACCCCGTATATATGAATGACGCTGAAGAGTATTCTGATTCAAGAGAAACCATGGAGACCAAAACGACCACTAAGATAGGAACCAACAAGGAAGATCTTCATGAGCCACAATGGCCAAGATCCAATAAGAAGATAGGAACTTATAAAAACCCTACAAAGGAGATTGAGCGAGTCAAGCAATTAAGGAGTTTAGTAGAAGATACCCAAAGGGATCTAGAATACAGCACCTAGGAAGATCGAGATTACAAACACCGTGTTCCCTACGCAACAACAACCTCACCAAGACCATAGACCCTTAGCCATACCTAGTGTCATCCAAGAAGAAAGTGACTTAAAGTCATGGGAAAGTGGGCGTACTCACTTCTTGATGGAAAGAATGTTTACAGAGGGACTACTTGATCCTATCGAAGAAATGGAGATCCCATATTCCCCACGTCAAGGGACTGAGGTCCAAAAGGTGCCGTTAAACATTGCCAAATTGATGGATTTCATGTCTTCAGGAGTTAGAACCACCATCATGTCCAAACTATATAAAGACCCTGAGCTAGTCTCAGCTCTTTCAGCCTTCCTCAATGGAGAACTAAAGTTTGGGCTACCACAATTTGCACAGATGGATGGAGCTGGGAAGATGCCAATAGAGGAGGAACACTAGATCCAGAACCCAACCTAGATGAGAACCTTGTTATAGAAATACCTGTTAACAAGTTGGGACAATACTTTGAGAGTGATGAATCCAATGCAACCCTACCAATCACTACTAAGGGATTAACTGTGAAGGGAATCCTTGATGGTGGCGTTGGGGTTAGCATTGTGTCTAAAAATTACTGGGAAGCTACGGGAAGACCTCACCTTGCGACCACAACCATAGTAGTGAAGATGGCCAATGGGTCTATTGTTAAACCTATTGGGATGCTAGAAGATCTCAAGATCAAGGTCTTTGGACATAAAATAAGTATTACCTTCATTGTTATGGATTTCTCTAAACACACTATGGCATCGGAGATGATCTTAGGACGTCCTTTCATGAGGGAAGCAAAAATGGTGCATGACTGGTCTAAGAACCATGTCTACCTGCAGTTCCAAGATTCTGTCATTCGAGTGGATCTTGTGACGGGTCAAGCACATCCTCTAGGAAACAGGTTTATAACTGATCATATATCTGACACCACAGTTCACTCGGCCCTAGTGCAGTATTGTTACACGTGTAAAGCAGACACTGATGTTGGGGAAGATTCTCCTTATATGGATGTACTACCTGGGATGACTGAGTCGGACAATGTGGATTGGGTTCACCTAGCAGCAACCATAGACACTTGGGAAAATAGGGGGACAGCCTGGGTAACACCTGAGGGGGATGAAATACCACCACTTGTACACTTAAATATGCTAGAAGCAATGCATATAGCTTCTGATGATCTACAAGATGAAAGTTTGACTGGCATTGGAACCAGTAGCGCCTCACAAGACTATAGCCCACACGATTTGGGGTCAGAATCATCAGTTGAAATTGACTTTGAGGACGAAGAATCTGAGTTAAATCTTAGTGCAAATGTGGGGACAAACCATTCAGGGCCCAATGGTAACCTAGATGACAATCTATCCAAGGGAGCAGAAGACACAATCAGTGATTCATCTAGTGACTCTTCACTAGAGATCGGCCGTAATCGAGAATTAAACAAGAATAATAAGAAATATAAGAGGCGACGATATCGAGCAAATGTACGTGCTAGAATAAGTGAAAAGAAATCTACCGCAGAATGGCTTACTTATATAGGGGCATGTGATGCTCATCGGAAATTGGTAGATAACTGGGGTGAATACCTTCAAAGTGTTGTGTGGTGTAGTCCACAACCCATTGACATCGCACAAATAGAGGCTACAGAGAAGCCAAAGTTGAGTCGTACTGTAAGGAGACGACAAAATCGAGAGTTAGCTCAAGAAGAAAAGGAATCAGAAGTGAAATCATAGTCCACAGAACAACAGGACTTCACAGACTGACACCCTGCACCTGAACATTTCAAATCCTATACCACAGAGGAACGTAAGGTTCTGTATACAAAGGCTCAAAGAAAACCTATCGATGGGAGCAATGGAGTCTATGACAGTCCAACAATAGTTAAGGAAATAGAGTTAGCAGACCCGGGAGAAGAGTCTAAACCTGTTTTCATTGCCCAAGATCTGACCGAGACTGAGGAGTGTGTACTTAAAGAACTTCTCAAGGAATTCAGGGATATATTTGCTTGGACATATCATGATATGAAAGGTGTTCCACCTTCCATGGTGCAACACACAATCCCCATGAATAGCATGGCTAAACCAGTTCAGCAACGACCCTACCCAATGAATCCTAAATATGCAAAAATCGTTCAAGAAGAGATTGAAAATATTGTGGAATGTGGATTCATATACCCTATTGAGCACTCAGAATGGGTGTCTCCAATAGTGATTGTGCCAAAAAAGAATGGGAAACTCAGAGTGTGCATGGATCTCAAGAAGGTCAATGCCGCCACTAGGAGGGACCATTACCCCTTGCCATATTCAGAACATGTGCTTGAAAGAGTTGCAGGGAAGGAAGCTTATGTCTTTTTAGATGGGTACTCTGGCTACAATCAAATCACAATTGCGCTGGAGGACCAAGCTAAAACAGCCTTTATAACCGAATTTGGAGTGTTTGCATTTCGTGGTATAGCTTTTGGCTTAACCAATGCCCCGACTACCTTTCAAAGATTAATAAACACTGCTTTTAGAGAATATTTGAGGGAGTTTTGTGAAGCTTTCTTAGATGACCTTTGTGTTTATTCCTCTTGGAAATAACATCTATCATGCTTACGAAAAGTGTTTGAGAAGTGTAGATTGTATCACATCTCCTTAAACCCTTTCAAATGCCAATTCTAAGTTAAACATGGAGTCATTTTAGGGTATATAGTGTCAAAAAATGGGATTTCCACAGATGAGGGAAAAATTAAAGCCATTGATGAATTTCCACCACCTACAAACTATAAAGGAGTTCAAAGGTTCATGGGCCATGTTGGTTATTACCGACGGTTTATTTTAAACTTTGCCGAGGTAGCTTGTCCTTTGTACAATCTTCTTATTGAGTTCCAATGGACTGCGGAGTGTGACCATGCTTATGAGTCATTGAAAAAGACCTTGATTAGTGCTCATATTCTACGAGTGCCCGATTGGAATGTAATTTTTCATGTGCATATTGATGCATCGAACTTTGCTATTGTGTGTGTTCTAGCTCAACCAGGAGAATATAAACTGGACTACCCCATTAGCTTTGCAAGTCGTCAGTTGAATGATGCTGGGAGAAACTACATCACTACAGAGAGAGAAGGTTTAGGTATGATTTATGCAGTGAAGAAATTTTGCTACTACCTTCTGGCCAACAAGTTTGTGTTCTATGTTGATCATCAAGCCTTGTTGTATCTAGTAAATAAACCTTGTTCCACGGGAAGAATTACACGATGGTTGTTAATTCTCCTTGAGTCAGATTTTACCATTGTGGTGAGACCTGGTAAAAGACATGTCATGGCGGATCATTTGTCTCGCATACCCAATGGTGAAGCCCCTACTGGAGTCGATGATGAGTTGCCCGATGCTTCTCTATTCTTAGTTGAAACCATACCTAAATGGAGTTAATGGTTTTCCCCCCAAAGAGCTTCGGAAAGACATAGCTCGAAAACTGTTAAAAGAATGTGAACCTTACTCTCTCATTGCACGAACTCTCTACAGGCTAGGGAAGGATGATATTCTTAGATGTTGTGCCCGTGAGGATGAGTATTTATACATACTGCAAGAAGCCCACATGGGTATAGCCAGCGGACATTTCTCAGGGGAACTAACAACTAGAAAGGTGTTGCAATCATGCTATTGGTGGCCTACCTTATTCAAGGATGCATCACTTTTTGCAAAAGGATGTGATGAATGCGAACATTACAAGATCACACAACGAAAGGATAGGATGCCCTTACATCCTGTTAAACTGACTCAACCATTTGAAAAATGGGGTTTGGACTTTGTAGGCCCAATTAGTCCGGCAGCTCGTAGCACTCAATCTCAATATCTTATCGTTGCCACTGACTATGTGACAAAGTGGGCGGAAGTCAGGGCGACACGTAAGGCCGATACGAGGTCAACTTCCAAGTTTCTCTTTGAGAACATTATTACAATATTTGGTTGTCCCTTTGAGATTGTGAGTGACAATGGTACTCATTTTATAAATGGAGTAATAAAAGAACTCACTACCAACTTTATGATGGCTCACCATAAGTCCACACCTTATTATCCACAAGCAAATGGCCAAGCTGAGAGCACCAATAAGACCTTAATCTCTATCTTAACCGAAACGGTGGAAGCTCATGGCACATATTGGGATTTAAAGCTTACATCAGCTCTATGGGCTTATCGTACTGCGTACAAAGTTGCCATTAACTGCACACCATTCAAGATGGTGTATGACCAAGAAGCGGTTATGTCATGGGAGTTTGTCGTTCCTAGTCTTTGAGTAGCTTCTCAAGAAGGTTGGGATGGTATCCCCTTAGTTGAGCGATTATATATCCTTGAAAGGCTAGATGAAGAGAGGCAATTAGCTCCGCAAAATGCACTTGTGGAGAAAGATAGGAGGAAGAAATGGTTTGACCGTCATCTAAAGAACAAAGATATCAATGTTGGTGATAAAGTCCTTATGTATGGAGTGCGTAACGAAAGAAAAAGTTGAAATATGCGGGAAAAGGACCATATAGAGTATGTGAGATCACCCCACAAGGAACCATTCATGTGGAGACTCTTGATGGAGTTGAAACCATTGGATTCCTCAATGGGAGAAAATTTAAAAGATACTATGATCCTTTAAGCCAAGAGGAGCTACGTGCCATCCATACAAAAAAGGCAGCCAAGGCACAAATAGAATTGAAGAAGATACAAGCTCAAGCTGAGGCTAAGGAGCGATAACAACGCATAAGATGAAAACAAAAGGCTAACCTTGGAGTCACACATGCATTCCACGTTGAAACCGATGAGGATTGGTTGGACTCTGACAAGAGGCTAACCTTGGAGTCACACATGCATTCCACGTTGAAACCGATGAGGATTGGTCAGACTCTGACACACCTCTACGATACCCTATTGAGCTCAACAGCACTTATGGAAAAGTGCTATATAACGCCTTATTGGACACAGGTGCTAAATATAATCTGCTATCATATGGGGTGTGGTGTCAGTTAGGGAAGCCACCTCTATCTGAGAGTATTATCCAAGTCAAGGGTGTCAACAAGAAAAAAACTTTGGTTTTTGGAATCTGGCACACTTCTGTCAGTTATGACAATGGGGTTGTAACTCAAGACTTTTTGGTCATGCCTGTTGGAACTATGGAGGGTAATATAAATCTAGGATGCACGTGAATGATAGCCACCAAATGCACTATTGATTGGGGGACAGGGCGTTTCTCCCATTGCAAAAGCCTACCCTTTTGACCAATATGACTATAGGCGTCTAGTGACCTTCTTAGTAAACATGGGTACCTATGATGAAGAAGAAGATTTACATGACTACACAGATGGCACATATGGTCTCATGGATGATGGCTTTGTTTATCTCGACGACGAGGATAGGGGTTTAGCCTTAGGGTTTTCCCCCAATCTCTACAATATCCTATTCCCTTGACTCTCTAGGGGGAGTGCAAATAATTAGGTTAGGGTTCCTTGTGTTTTTTGTTGTGTTCAATAAGTGTTGGTACCTTTTTCCATTGATGTGCCTCCTAGAGGTATTCTTTGTCTTTCTTAGTGTGTACAGGAACGTGTTGTTGTGGTTAGGATTTGGACCTTCATGGGATCTTTCTCTCGTTCACACTTCAAATCAAGCGTGACCATAAACACAAACAGGTGTTTCTTGTCCATTAGCATTGCCCCTTATCTTTTTTGCATCCATGTTTGTCTCCTTTGATTGTGATTGGTAGCATAATATTCATCGCATTTGCTTAGTATCAAACATTTAATTCAATGTAATTTTTGTCATAATCACTTGTCTAGGATTAAAACTTAAGCAGTCCGACTAAGCTAGTTTGACCAAGCTAGGTGTTAGAGACATTCTCTTAATACCATGGGGAATGCCTTCATAATACTTAATGGTTACTTAGGTTCTTAATCCGATTTAGGCAACATTGTGTGAAATGTACTAGGGCTTTCTAGTGGGCTTAGTCCCTATTGACCTTTAGCTTAAGTATTATAAAGGGAGTTTACTAGTGTGATGAGCCTACGGAGGGTAACAGCGTTATATGACCCCCCAAAGTTACAAAATTAAAATGCTGAAAATGAACAAACCAAAAAAAATCAAAGTGCAACAATGTAAAATCTTAAGCTGGAAGAGAAATCTCAGCTAGATTGGGTACTTCACTCACATGTATCACCTATGGTACTAGAGCCCTAGAGGTTCCCAATGTGGGCGCTTTTCCTTGAAAAGCAAAAAACCCAAGGCATACAAAATAAGCACACACATCAAAATTGAATCACTGTGAAAAGATTTTGGGGGGTCAAAGAAAAGATAATCAGTCAAGCAATGATTTCATGAGAAATTCCTTTTATCGTAGCTTAACTACAAGGTCTTCTAGGTATAGCCTCTAGTCAGCCCTCGGACATGAAATACTTGGCTCTCACGATTAAACAACTTAATTGACCAGAGAAAATTGAGAAGCTTGCCCATGGTATTAATAGTCGATCTTTAGTACCTTTCTACCGTTAAATTAGTGACCCCAGACTTGTTTGATTTTTTACCTTTACAGCTGTTTATGCGTTTGATTATATTGCAATTTAATGTTTATGGTGGCTGACAAATGGTTTAAAATTCTATTATCAATCAATTTGTCTGCCTAAAACTACATATGATTTTTAATTGTATATGAGAATGCAATTACTGTGCTAATGCTGTTCGATTTTGCAGTGACTGAAGAAGGCTAAAGACATTCATCTCAAAAGCTCTTCCACCTCGACGAATGAGCTTCAACTCAATAGCTTTCGTGGACGGAATCTACATCAGGAAGGGGGGCATGCTAACCCTCACGCACATTCTTATCACCTACGATGGACATTGTATTATTTATTTGGTAGAGTCAGGTACCGGGCTTGTCGGTCCAATAGGAAAAGGGTAAGAGTGATCGCCGATGAGAGGCGCACTCTAACTGAAACATTCAAGGGATTAGTTGGCTAAGCATGGGCACCCAAGTGTGAATGGGGCGAGCTCATATAAAAGTCAACTAAACCTAAAATTCAATGATTCTCTCATTTGTGCAATTGAAGAGTGCTCTTGCTCCATTTCCATCTTTTTCTTCTTCATCTCCTTGTGTGTGTTTATGCGTGAGAGAGAGAGAGAGGGAGAGAGAGAGAGAGAGAGAGAGAGAGAGAGAGAGAGAGTGTGTGTGTGATCGAGCATTGCGACAATGGCACGGCGGCGGTGAAGCGGTTGAGCGCGGCGTCTCCTTCTTCTTCGCGGCGAGGAATCCTCCACAACAGCAAGCGTAGAGCGGTGAGTGACACACCATCGTCATCTTTGAGCTTACTAGTTTATGCTTGTTGTGTGTTTGGAGCTATTTGTGGCTCGCAGACGGTGTATTGGCAAGTTCCTTGTTCCTCCAAATCAATTACAGCTTGGCAGAGTGCAAGCAACATACATACATGAACACCAGGAACACACATGGATGACCACAGCTATGAGCCGACTCCAATTCGACCATCATACTATGGAATTCTTTGAGCCACATGCAGCCGCTGCCGCAGGTACGAGATACATACTTTGCAAATATTGTTTTTCTTTTCAATATGTGGTACACTTTGACAAGGTCGATTATTTGTGAATGCTCGACAAGGTTGAATTTCTTTTGCTTTGACATTGTAAATTGGAAAGAGTATATGTTAGCTATGAGCACCAGAACTCCATATGTACTTCTGTGAAGCAAGGCTTCCTTTTCGGAATTTGGCATAGCTGTTTCAAAGTTTGGATTATGTTATTAGCATACGAACTTGTGGAAACTTGCCAAGATGTTTGCATATTTTTATGTCATAAAGCGGGCGTATATGATACGCTAACTCACTCGAGCAGTACATATGGTTATACTCAAATTTGAATAAATTACCGAAACGTGGCCACAAGTGGGCGGCAAGGTTAGTAAATTTCAAGTTATACTTGTTTCTTTTTTAATTTAAAAAAGATTTATCAATTGTGCAAAGCAAAGTTCTTTGTCAAACTTCATGTGAAGCAAGGCTTCTCTTATGGGCCGTATTATCGATTGACTTCAAATCAATGATAATGGCATTCATCTTTGGCACAATGTGGATATAAGCTCACAATTTATGCAGCGATGCACTATGATGTATTTATGCAAGTGTAATTGTACAAGGCTTACATGATTGAGGCTCTCATTGAAGCCAAGGTATTATTATTCAATTTTTTGATATGTATGCATGGCATACTAGTACGATGGACGTACGATTGTATACACTTTTGCTATGGCACTAGCTACTCTATCAAGGATGAGGTCAGCTATTGATGTCTCAAAACATTTTTAAATTTATATGTTTATTCACAGGCAAAGTGGCATACTTATGTCACCTTGGTATACTCAAGATCACATACAAGGTAAGTAGGACAAGATGTGACTTATGGTACCTCTCTCTACAAGAGCGTTGTACAAGCACATTGTTGTAGCTTATAGGGTACTAAAATCTTTCTTATCGATATGGTAACAGGTAGGGCTAAGAGCCATCTGCTTTTGAAGGGCTAAGAGCCAGCTATTTTGGAATGGTTAAGATCCATCTCTTTGTAATCCATCAGTTATTGTTTTCAAGATTGAACAATTCTATCCAGCTGAGTACCCATCAATTCTAATGGACAAGCAAGAGTCTTTCCATTATTGATTTTTTGGGTGTTACTTTAGCACTACATACTTTAAGTGTGTAGATCAAGTTAAGTTTTTGAAAATCATAAACTTGTAAAGGCTTATCTCTACCAAGGTGTATAGATAAAGCCAACATTTCAGACAACACGTATGTTCACAAAAACCCAAGACTATGGATTTTTGCATCTAGAAAATATCCAGTTGTGAATAGGAATCCATTTTCAGTGGATCTACTATTTTATATATAGCTCTGAGAGTGTTTATATGAATACAATGTGGGGATAAGACCCACTTTGTGATTACTAAATTACTTACTAAGTGTTGATGGTCAATTCTTGGAACCTTCCCACTTGTACTTTCAAGGAAAGAAGACACAAGCTGCCAAAATGTAGTAGACAATTTCAACTTCCAATGTTGACTTCAATCACTATTGACTACTACTTGAGCAGTTTCTATGCAAAGTTTAACACTAGACTTGTAATGAGCCACAAAACTGGCTGAAGCCACAAAAATGGCTCACATCAGAATTCTAGTAAATGAAACATAACTTTTGTATATGACATCAAAATTTCCTGAGACTTCTTAATTATGGGTTCAAGATATAAAAAAGGTTTCTAAATACACAATTTGCATGAAAAGCTCAAAAATTTAAAAAATATTGTTCTAAAATAAGTAAAATTTACGTAAAACTGCACTTCAACACTTAACTTGGAGAAGTAAAAAATGTTGACAGTCTTTGTATATGGATTAAAAAAACCTTGGTACATCTATCACATACCTATTGAGGAATTTTTTGAAGAAGTTTGGACCTGCTTAACAATGATTTAATTTACTTTCAATAAAAAATAGAAAATTTTTGTCCATCCGCACAAATTAGTTGTAGAAGATGGCAATGGAAAGACACCTTTAGACCTTCATTTAGCTCTGTACTATTTTTTTATCAACTCATATTGAGTGTTGGTCATAATTCCCTGAACCATTTTTTATTTATGTAACTAACATAGCGTTGATAAATTTTTACTATGTCTCAAAAGCCACAAAAGTGGCTGATTATTTACAGGATTAGTGTTAATCAAGTGGTTTGACATTTGACAAATGTGATACTCCTAAAGCACATGAAAGGGGAGTGTAAATAGTTTTGAAAATAAACTAAATACTTTCTGTTGCAATCATTTTTGCAAGCCTTGCTAAAACATTTGACACTTCTAGGTACAAAAAATGAAACTTTTCCTTGCTATATGCATAAATAACCATTTGTTAATGTTGTTTAACAACACTTGTAACCTTAACAAGTCGTTCTGAGTACCCAACAATTCTAGGACACTAAAAACTGTTCCTTATACCGCGTGCTGAAAATGGTCTATAAAACAGATTTGACCGGCACCTAGGGACTTTGTTGCGGCACATCATTGAAATAACTGGCGCCAGTGTCATTCCCAAAGACTCATATTCTCCACATGTAGAATATGTTTCAGATAAGGATGTCTGAAAAAAGAACATCCTTCAAATACGAGATATACTTGTGTGTAGAGGTAACTGCAAACACACTACGACATGCATGAGAGGGACCCTCAATTACCTTACTCCACACTGGCTAAACAGATCTCCTTGAGTACCTAGACCATGTTGTATCCCATGTGACAATATTTGCCAAAGAAAACCTCACGTGTAGGTCGATAAATGCATACTGCAAAAATGTATGTTGGATATTATGATCCAAGATACTTTGTTCCCATATGACCTTGGCATCCAATGGAAATGGCCTATGAGCTTTGAGAGTAGCGGAATTAGGAAAATTAGAGAAAGCACTTTTGTGAGATTACTTTGAGAGCATAGAGGGTGAACTTAATTGATGGTAGAAACATAAACATAGTACCTAGTTAACTTGGCATGAATAATACTTTTGCAATAGAGGGAGTTTAGAGAACATGACAATAGTTAAGGACCTTATTTATGTGGAGCCCACCCCCCCTCCAATAGGCATTTGTATTATAGTTTCTCCGATCAAGAGAGACTTGGTACAATACAATCTTTGTGTACCTTGTGACCTAGTTGATGCAATGAAGATGGAAAGTGTCATGCATGATGAGCATAACATAAACTTTGCAAAAAACATTAACTATTCCAAGCCTCAGTCCCAAGGTCTCAAACACCTTCGAAGGTGGAGAGAGGTAGCGGGGAATGAGAGTAAGGAAGAGGAAGAAGACACGTCCCATAGGAGAAAGAAGTAGTTCCTCACTTATCAACACTCTTCTTGCAAACATACATAATAGCATAGTAATGAAGATCGAGAAGATGGCAACCTTAAGCATTGAAGCATGGCTCTTGGTTGGATTTGCATTCCATAGCCAAGAGTGTTGGTGTAGGCTGTCATAAAATCTAATATCTAACCAACCCAAATGATTTTCTCATATGAAATTGATCACTTAATGTGGGAGAATAAACGGGAACAAGTGTTAAGATATAGATATGTGCTTATAGATCTATCTCAACACGGGGCCAATAGTAAAGGGGCCCAAATGGGAGATGGTCTATCAAGAGCAAGGCTAACCAATGGAGCATAAGACCTTAGGGTTAGCTTCATTGAAGACCTCCAATAATGTGTGAAAAAGTCCTTTGACCTTAGGTAAGCTAGGGCTGAGCTTGAGGTGGGAACCCGGCCCAAGCTCGAGGTGCTTGACCTGCTTGAGGTGCTTGTCGTGCTTGAGGTGTTTTTTCTGCTTGAGGTGCTTGATTAAGGTGCTTGAGGTGCTTGACTTACTCCATGCTTGAGGTGCTTGACTTGCCGCTTGATTAAGGTGCTTGAGGTGCCTTGACATGCTTGCCTGAGATGCTTGTGGGAATACCCCCTAGTCCAAGTGCTTTGTCATGCTTGATGACTAAGGTGCTTGAGCTCCTAAAGTCAAAAAGATCCCTACAAGGAGGGGGGCGAGCCTACAAGGGGGGGGGGGGATGAGAGAGAACACACACACACACACACACACACACACACACACACACACACACAAGGGAAGCCCCAGCTTGAAGAGGCAGCAAGGACACTTGTCAAGTTCCTCCTCATGTTGCCCTCATGGTGTGCCTGAAGCCTATTGGTTGGCCACCCAAGGGGTCCAATGATAATTTAGGATATTTAATTAATTGATTTTGCATTTATCAAGTCCTCTCTCTCAAAGGGGAAAGGGGGACACTTGTCCCAAGGCTACCCCTGTTGCTTGTAATGGCTCCTGCTTGTGATTGGCTAGGCCTGGAGGGGTCCAATGAGCTTCAAGCATGAGCTACAAGGGGGGGTCGACCCAAGCAATCTAGGGGGGTGCTTAGGGGGTATACTCACCCACACACACTCACAAACACTCTCATTGTGTGCTATGCAAAGTGCAAGAGCTCCCTCTCCAAGCAAGTAGAGGTTGAGAGCCTACACCAACACTCTTGGCTATGGAGTGCAAATCCAACCAAGAGCCATGCTTCAATGCTTGAGCTTGTCATCTCCTTCTTCTTCATTACTATGCTATTATGTATGCTAGCTCAAGAGTTATGATAAGTGAGGAACTAGCTCTTTCTCGTATGAAATGTTTCTTCTTCCTCTTCCCTACCCTCATTCCCTGCTAGCTCTTTCCACCTTCGAAGGTGTTTGAGGTCTTGGGACTGAGGCTTGGTATAGTTAAAGCTTTCTTCAAGTTTAGGTTATGCTATGATGGTGATGCATGAAGCTTTCCATCTTCATTGCTTCACCTAGGTCATAAGGAACACAAAGAATGTATTGTAACAAGTCTCTTTTTATGGGAGAAATCATAATACAAATGCCTATTGGAGGGGGGAGCGGCTCCACATAAATCCGGTCCTCAACTGTTGTCATGTTCTCTAAATTCTTTCTCTTGCAAAAGTATTGTCTATGCCAAGTTAACTAATTGCTATGATTATGTTGCTATCTTCAATTATGTCTACCCGCTATGCTCACAAAATCATTTCTTGAAAGTATTCTCATTAAATTCCGCTACTCTCAAATTGAATAGGCAAATTCCATTACATAGGCTCTCAAATTCTCTACTAGCTTGGAGAAGGAGATGGAGCTCTTGAACTTTGCACTTCACACAATGAGCTGTGTGTGATTGTATGTGGGAGAGTATACCCCACAAGCAACACCCCTTCTTTCTTTGGTTGACACCCACCCCCCCCCCCCCCCCCCCCGCCCCCCTTGTAGCTCATGCTTGAAGCTCATTGGACCCTTCTAGGCCTAGCCAATCACATGCAAGAGGCATATCAAGCAACAAGGGTAGCCTTGGGACAAGTGTCCCCCTTTCCCCTTTGAGAGAGAGGACTTGATAAATACAAAAATAATTAATTAAATTAACTAATTTACCAATGGATTTCTTGGGATGCCGACCAATAGGCTTTAGGCACACCATGAGGGCAACATGGGTAGGGGCTTGGCATGTGTCCTTGCTGCCTCTTGAGGCTTGGGCTCTCCTTGTGTGTGTGTGTGTGTGTGTGTGTGTGTGTGTGTGTGTGTGTGTGTGTGTGTGTGTGTGTGTGTGTGTGTGTGTGTGTGTTTGTTTTCTCTCATCCCCCTAGCTTTAGGGCTCACCCCCTCTTGAATAGGGATTGGATTTAACTTTTTAAACACCTTACCCTCAAGCACCTTAGTAAGCAAGCATAACAAAGCACCGCAAGCTTGGGTGGTGTTCCCACAAGCACCTCAAGCTCCCTAGTCGGCAAGCATGACAAGCACCTGAAGAATCACACGACAAGCACCTTACTCATCAAGCATGACAAGAACCTCAAACACCTTAGTCAGCAAGCATGACAAGCACCTCAAGATTGGGCCGGGTTCCCACTTTTAACACTAGGTATTGGAGGTATTCAATGAAGCCAACCGTAAGGTATTCAATGAAGCTAACCCAAGGGCCAACCAAGGGGTCACGGACTCGGCCAAGGGCCGGCTGCCAGTGGGAAGGGGTCCGAAAGTGGTTAGGAGTCTATTAAAGGGAGGTTGGGCAGATGGACTAGGACCTGGTAGTCCTCTGGTTTTAGATTACTCTGATGTAGAATTATAAGAATTGACAAGGTTCATACTATCCTTAAGTTGTATTCCTTGCATCCATCTAGCAGCTTCAAAATAATAATACTTGAACTTAATAAGATGCCATCGGATAATCTTACCATGTCATAGTACCTTGTCTTCATGCCGAAGGATAGCTTCAGGTTGTAGCACCTCTTCCTGGTCTTTGATTTTGGGAGAATTTTCAATAATTGGTGCACTTGGTGGCTCTCCTTTGTAGGGCTTAAGTAGGCTCACATGAAAAGCATTGTGTATGAGCCAATGGTTGGGCAACTTGAGTTGATAAGCCATCACATTGATTGGCTTCAAGATTTGAAAAGGACCATAGTATCTTTTTGCTAGTTTAGCATGATACTTTTAATGGCTTGTAGGATTTTTTCTCGTAGTTTGCCTATATTGAGCCTTGGGGAACTTAAGTAGAACCCAATCATTTTCTTTGAACGTTAAGGCCCGTCTGTGCTTGTCAGGAGCAGCTTTTTGCCTTTGTTGAGATATGGATATAGCCTCCTTAATCTTTTGAAAAGATTATTGTAGGTCACGGCTATACTCATCAATCAACAGCAGTGAAGATATTCCCATGTACTTTAAGTAGCAAGGGGCTTTTAGGTCTTCCCTCAATGATTTCAAAAGGTGCTTTTCCCGTAAAAGTATGGACAATGTTATTGTACGCATACTCCACAAGAGGTAAGTACTTTTCCCATTGTGAGCATTGATCTACTTCTGTAACATAAGTCTTTATTAGATCAAGTATCGTATGATTGGCTATCTCACTTTGGCCATCCGCTTGTGGGTGATAAGCCGAAGAAAAATTCAATCTTGTACCTAGATTTTCACAGAGAACTTTTCAAAAATTACTGGTCATTCTAGGATCTCTATCTGACACGATGGATGTTGGCAATCCATGGTGTTTGAAAGTCTGAGATATGAAGAGAGTCGCCATTTGGTGTGCCTTAATAGTCTTTTTGACAAGAATAAAGTGTGTTTGCTTGCTCAACATATCGACTATTGTCCATATTTTCGTATTTCAATGGATAGACTTGGGTAATTCAAAGATGAAATCCATGGATATACTCTCCCATGGTGAATTTGGGATAGGCAATGGCTGGAGTAATCCAGGTTGCTTCCCTCTATCATACTTGGTACTTTTGCATACTAAACATTTTGAAACATACTCTTGTATGTCCACTTTCATGGTAGTCCAATAGAAGTATGTTTCTACTCTTTGAAGAGTAGGTTGAATGCCTCTATGCCTTGCATAGGGAGGAGCATGGAATCCACACATGACTTTCTCACGAAGGGAGTGGGTAACACATACCCTATTTCCATGGAGAAGATAACCATCCTACAAGGTGAATGGTTCCTCTTTCTTCCCAAATCAAGGGTTTACATTATGTCTCTAAATTCAGGGTTAGTAGCATACTCATCTATCATAGAAGATAGATAATTGTGATTTTCTATAGACACCACATTAACGTTTGGTCGTCATGAAAGTGCATCAGTGACTTGATTGTGCTTACCAGCAATGTGAGCAATATAAAACTAGAATTTCAAAAGAAAATTTGCCCACCTCATTTGTTTGTCGAAAAGCTTGGCTTGCATCATAAAGTACTTGAGACTTTGGTGTTCTGTTCGTAAATGAATGGAGTCCCCAATAAATAGTGCTTCCATGTTTCTAGGGCATGTAGAACAACTAAAAGCTCTTTCTCTTAAAATGAATGGAGTCCCCAATAAATAGTGCTTCCATGTTTTTAGGGCATGTAGATTAGCTAAAAGATCTTTCTCATAAATGCCTAAGACCCGTTCATCCATATTGAGCCTTTGGCTCTCTATGGAATTCCCTTCTTGAAGCAAGAGTGCTCCAAGGCAATCAACCACAAGCATCACGTTGGACCTTAAATGGTTTTGAGAGATTTGGAAGCATGAGGACTGGTTGGGAGGTAAGCTTCTCTTTGACCTTGTCAAAAGCATTTTTCTCCTTAGTAGTCCATGAATACTTAACGTTCTTACTTGTTAATTCATGTAATGATATTGCTGTTTGAGGAAAATTTTCTATGAAGCGTCTATAGTATGCACACATACCAATAAAGCTTCTTAGCTCATGTAGATTCCTTGGATTAGGCCATGCTTTTATTACCTCTAACTTTGATGGATCCATACGGATACCATCTTGAGAGATAATATGATCTAAGTATTGAATCTCTTGAAGGAAAATTTTACTTTTCTTTTGATTGAGAAAAAGCTTGTTCTCCCTCAGTGCTTGAAAAATCACTTGGAGATGCTTCTCGTTTTCCTTCAATGACTTGGAGTAGATAATGATATCATCAAAGAACACTCCAATGAATTTGCGGTAGGGTCTAAAGATTTGTGGTAGGGTCTAAAGATTTTCTCCATTAGAGAATTGAACATGGCTGGTGCATTGGTAAAGCCAAAAGACATGACTAGATATTCATAAAGACCAAACATTGTACGAAACGCGGTCTTTAGGATATCTTCATCCACTATCCTTATTTGATGATAGACACTTTTAAGGTCAATCATATTGAAGTAGGTAGAGCCTTGTAGCTTATCAAACAGATCTTCTACTCGAGGCATGAGAATTTTGTTTTTGATAGTGATATGGTTTTGTTCTTGATAGTCCACACACATATGGTATGTACCATCTTTCTTCTGCACTAAAAGGACTGGAGAACAGAAGGGAGAGGAGCTAAGCCTCACCATCCATTTGTCAACCAATTCTTGTAGTTGCCTCATGATCTCCTCTTGTTGAGCTTGGGAAACTCGATAAGGAGTCTTGTTCGGTGGACAGCTTCCTGGTAGGAGCTCAATTTGATGGTCATCATCCCCTCGTTTTGAAAGTGTACCACGTATTAAAAAGAAAACAAATATTTGCAAAGTATGTATCTCGTATCGGCGACTACCCATGGCATTGAAAGTCATATAAGTGCGTAGTATGATGGTCGACATCGGAGTCGGCTCATAGCAGTGGACGTCCAAGTGTGTCCCAGGTGTTCAATGTATGTATGTTGCCAGAACTCTGACAAGCTATAATTGTTGCATGTTGTAATTGCTTTGGAGGAACCATGTTCCCAATGCATAAATATAGGTAGGGAGTCGTGCTCCTAAAAGCCTTGATTTTCCCCTTCGATCGATATTGCAAGAGGATACATTAAGGAGATATTGGCCGATGAAATCAATGGCCAACTATATTCATGCAACCTTGCTCGTTGCATCATAGGGTATTTTCATATTCAACAGATTTAGAAGAAAATTAATCCTAGTGATTGGAAATTTTGTCGAATAGTATACCACATTGAAAGCGTAAAACTACGACATTAAAGATAATTAAAAAAAGCGTACCTGTGCAAGAATGTTTTGCACATGCTCATTGTCAAGTACCTCTGAAAAAGCGTTAGATCACCCTAGCCAGCATTCAATCATGTCTGTGTCCGCCTGCATTCGAGGACAAACAACTACCTAGGAGCCATGCCCTCTTAGAGAGAAAGATGCTTGCCGGCTGCTTGTATTTCCATCATTGGTCGGTCATGTTGTATACCTTTTCTTTTCAAGTAACAGGACGTGCTTGACTTGTCTTTGTTGCTAGGCAACGTTGCCGCATTTTCATGATCAAAACCCACTTTGCTCTTGAGGTCTATGGGATGCCATTGAGCCTTGCTCAGATAAGTTTTCCTTGCAAGTCACGATCCATGCCCGACTTTCCCTTACGGCTAACCAACTTTGCCTTGTTGAAGCCTTGCTCCGATTTTAAAACATGATTGAAGTACCATGGTGCAGCTTATGGCGGTGCATACAACAAATAATTATCGTCGGTTGTCAACCTTGTTGAACAGAATGCCGTGCTAAAAGCATAAAAACATTTACATGAATGGCACAATCAAAACATACCTTCATGCCGAGCATGTGCGTCCCGTCCGACTCGCGAGAAAGCCCTCGTGGTAAATTCCTGTGCGTTCCCATGCAAGCTACATAGCTTATGTAAAAGGATGTCTTTAAGGATTTGAGGTCGCAAATCAACCTCCATGCAGCTCATCATGAAGCTTTGAATTCGCAAGTCGTCCTCTCTGTAGGCCCATGATTCTCCCTACCATGCCTTGCATAGCTGTGGTATGGGTTTTTTTTCTATTTCAGCGTCGGCTTACAAAATGATGATATTCATACCCTCAATTTTTTTGAGAATTTTAAGTTGTCTACCTACGAGTCAATGTGGAGTACCCGTTGCTGCTGCCAAACGGTAGCAAGAGGGGAACTCTGTTGCTTGAATTCGATCCATTTGGGTGGGTACACCCCTTAACTCAAAACTTGATTGACCAAGGCTAATGGACTTGGCCGGCCAACGTTTGAAAACAAAGCTTTAAACTTGCTATGGCATTGCAGGTGATGCAGATGAGCCAGAGAGAGAGAGAGACTCCACGTGGTACAATGCTCTGCTGGTCATGGTGTACTGTCATGAAGTGCTTCCCGCAGCTTGGCGACCCCAACGAGACCAATCTCCCTCGATTTGGCTATGGTCAAATTTTTCACTCCCCATGCCTAAGCGGTCTAGCACACGACCCTTCGACTTCTTGTTGAGCCACAGTGAACGCGGTCGTCCTCGACCCCCTTCTCCACGGCCTGCATGTACATGCAATTCATGCAGGAGCAAAGAGACCACGTCCCTTCTTTCCACAAAAAACCTGACACTCTTGATACCGGTGTAAGACTGAGGGGGATGGAGCATGGAACTCTCCACCCAACCATGCCCTATATGGCCATGCATCCTTGACCGCATGTCCATCTTGGCCCTTGGTTTGTCGCTTGGTCTTACCCTAGACTTGACATAAACCGAAACCATGGACCTAAGGGAGTTCGAATGATTGTTGCAATACAGCTTCTACTTGAAGCGATCGTACGAAAAGAGGAAGTGGACATGGGATATCACCAGCTTTTGAAACTAAAAGGCCTCACACGTAACATGTTCCCGCTATAAGACATTGCATGACCAATGCTTCAAAGGCACTATTCCACCAAGAGTGGCTAATTGTGTTTCATGAGACAAAGTTTTCGTTAGGAAGCCACATTTCGTGTACATTTTGACTAGGGCGTTTCTAACAATAAGAGAGACGCTTCCATTTCCTATATAGTGTATGTTCTCTCCTCCTTATTAAATAAAGTTTAAACTCTACATCTTTTGTATCTGTTTCACTTCTTGTGATGTGTGCGATAAAAAACCATATATATTCAGAATAATGGACGTTTTGAAAGGACAAGCATGCCGCCACTTTGATGAATTTGTAAGGTTCATAATCTGCATCCAAACCTCCATGACAATGTTTGCTTGAACAACACATAAAGACATGAATGTTTGAATAGACAAGCATGCCTCCACTTTGATTCATTTGAAAGGTTTCTAATGTGCATCCAAACCTCCATAACTATGTCTTTGCTTATGTTCCTTATATTTCTTGGGGGAACCACAATGCCAACTCTCCACCATTCTTTTGTATGGCACTTTTGCATGGAGTACACTAAATGTTTGGCGTTTTCACTCTATGCTTCATTCCAAAATAAAATGTTTAATTATTTACATTGTTTACTTATATCTTAACATAAATAACGTCCTTTCTTTGGCACATTCAGACGACATCCATATGTGATCACCGCATCAAATAGTGCACTTCAATTTTATGAGTTTGCCAAGGCTTCCTTTATTTTAGTTCACGTACATCTACATGTTTGCCTCACTAGTAGACCATCCGTGTCAATCATTATATGTGTCCCCAATTTCATGCCCATTCAATCATAGGGGCACGAGCATGACCAGACATTGTCCATTTCCTTTCAATCACAATGATGTAATGTTTGGGGAAAATGTGTCTCAGCTTAATATCATTCCGTTTTCAATTTTCCAAAGTTGATTGAGGGAAAGGGGAAAAGGAGAAATGCCACCCAAAATAGAGAAAGATAGTGTTAAAATCCAAAAAAAGACCTGATTTTTTGAAATTTTCTCTTCGTGCATTGAAGGAAAGGGATTTTGTATGTTTGGGAAAACAATTATTCCCAAACATTGCAACGATGGCATTTCATTCTTCCTCTAACTCGGGCCCTTTCTAAGGAAATACCCCCAAATCTATTGAAATCTTTTGGCATGATATTCACAAGAAGCACGTTCCATTCGCTTCCTGTAACAACGTTCATCGCTTCCACAATACCAACATTTATGCAGTATCTTAACCGTTATAATGATCCTAATGCAACGGCCTTCTTTGTTTGTCCGCCTCATCATCACCGCGGCCCTCTCTGGTCATTTGGCCAGGCTACAGACCCTCTGATTTCTCATGGGACAAGCTCTTCGATCACTTCAAACTCTAGTAGAGGAGGAGGATGTTGGCATGCCAACGAGAGAAGGCCTAGATGGGGGAGTTCCTATGTATGTGCTGCTTCCATTAGATTCTGACAACCTTAATAGCACATTGAATAGGCCAAGAGCCCTGAATGATAGTATGCGCAAATGGGAGTAGAAGGCACATTCACAATCCCCTTCTATTGAGCCATCAACCTCCCTCTCCCTAAGGCCCCTGTCACACTGGGATGAGCGCCCATGGGGATTTTGCAGGGACGGGCAGCCTCTTTATGTCACATTCGCTTAAGAATAAAATGTAGGCCCTTTCATGCAGCCAGCAAGCGTTGGCCAAGTGGTAGTGTGTGCCGTTTCAAGCTGACGGTCAGTGTTCAATACCAGTCACGCGCACTTCTGCCTTCACTTTTTCATGTTAGAAAATAAGACATAGCTAAATAGATTTTTGAGTAGATTACTTAATGAAGAGAGATAGATTTCACACACAAGAGATTATAGAGTAGAGAGAGAGAGAGAGTACACACGATATACGTGGTTCACCCAATGTGGGCTACGTCCACGGGAAAGCAGCCACTCAATGGCTTTAGCACTTCAAAAGAAGAAGTAGTTTACAAAGGGATTAAACCCTTGATAGAGCTCCCGCCTTGCTTCACTCTCACCACCTCACACTCACCTTGTTGCATCAACTTCACACTATGAAATGTGACCAAAAGGGCTGCCCTCTCTTATGAGAGACAACCATGTGTAGCCGCCCTTGTGCGAATAAGTCCAAATCGAACCCTCCAATCCGCCCATGCGTGGCCGCCCTTGAGAAGACAAGTCCGCTTTTGAATTCGACCACCGGCCATTGAATTCGGCCACCGGCCACCGGCCATTGACTTCCGACCACTGGCCACTGGCCATCGGCCATTGACTACCGGCCACCAGCCAACCGACTGGTTGTTTTCCGACCACTTTCCGGCCGCCGTCCGGCCATAATATTCTGACGAAAAGGAATATTCCGGCGAAAAAAAAAGTCTCGGGGGCGGAGGCCCCCGAGGCCTCTAAAGTTGCCCCTGATTCTTGTCCATTAAAATTTTGGTTTCCGGTGAGTGATTTTCCTTCACGCACGATGGCTTCTCCTCATAATGGGGGCCTTACCAATGTGCGCTTTTACCACAGAAATTACAAGGGTAAATCACGCTCCATACTTAACATTTCAGTTGTCCATCGTTTTGAGAAGATGGTGAGGCAAGCGAGGCCGCCCCTCTGACAACACCTCGCAGCCAACTTTGCTTTTTCCCCCCCAACGAATAGCGGCGCGCCAACTCAGCTTGGGTTGCTTTTTCCCGTCCCAGAGTGACAGGGGCCTAAGACTCTATCAACCCCTTTCTTATCATGCCATGCTAGCCTATATTCATCCTAGCACCGAAGGAGCGTATGAGATTTGCCCTCTCTTTGAATTTTCGATGCAACTTGGCCCTGAGCTATGATGTTGTCATGGACAACATGGTCCCTGAATGTTTGCACCACCTTGGCCGTCATGTGCGATGTTGTTTTGCACAGTTTTCTACGTAATCGTTTGGACTATCGCCTCATGTCTTGCTTGTAGGCAAGACTGGAGAAGCTCGTGGCAGCACCGGCCTACCTTATTGCCTCCCTGCGATCCTCGTGGGGGTGCACCACCTGTGTTGGGCATCACTTGTGTCAGCCTGATGAATGTGGTTTCCCATAGGAGTATGGCAACCTCTTGCCCACCACACCATGGCATAGTAATTGTCATGCAAACATCAAGGTCGGGGGGCTGTTGATCCCGTTATCTACAAGCCTACCGATGGCGTCCAGATCAACCGCCAGAATCCATGAGTCAGAGAGAATTCGATGCATCAGCATAGCAAAAAAAATTACTCTCACCGGAAGCAGACACATCAACATGCAGAATGCAAGGTTAAGATATGGCTCATGCGCACAAAAGCTCTACAAGCATGTACTTTGTGCAGCAAAGATTGGTGTCACAATTGTGTCGACTTTTTACTCTAATGATTTGTAGATATATCTCTGACAAATCTTTGCCTTGCATGGCTCCCCTCCCCCCGACTCTTGACGTGTGGGAAAATATGCTTACTATCCTTTCTTGTAATCAGTGCTCCCGCTTCCGTTAGTCGCCTTAGTTACTGGTAAAGGATAGTAGGCATCCTTTCCGACACCATAACTCCAATCATCACAAGGTTATTGAAGAACATTGTAGGTTACCTACTCTAACTCTGACCTACAATTCATGCATCTGCAAGCCTTGGCACTTTATGATCACAATAGGGGTAATTATTACAAATTGTTCACTCCACAATTTCTCGTTGCAGGCACTCATGTTGCTCTTCAAGCCGAAATGCCAGCTAATTTATTTTAGTGTCAACCCCCAAGGTTAACACTTCAAGCATGCCATTTTTGCATTTTCACATTAGCCATCAGAAAATACGAAGCATACTGTGACCACGACATTGTATTTTGGTTTCTTCATCATAACGAAGGGCAATGGTCTTAGATCATGCCAAGCAACCACTTTTAGTATCAAGAAACTAAAAATCCTCTTTACTAGGCTCACTAAGTTAAAAGGAAGAGAGAATTGCATTGATTTGGCACATGAAGTATGCGCCAAGTCGATGCTCCCGGCTAATCGAAATGAAGATTTAGGAAGAGAAGCAAGCCTTAATATCACACCCCCACCATCTTCGAGGGGGGATTTATTAATGAGAGGGAGCTAATTTTGAAACATGAGAAATTTTGTCTTTGATTTGCGACCTCAAATCCTTAAAGACATACCACGCTGGAAGAGAGAGAGAGAGAGAGAGAGAGAGAGAGAGAGAGAGAGAGAGATTGGCCAAATTATTAATTAACCTACAAAAGCACGCACAACCTATTTTGGCTTGATCCTCATCTTTAATGCAACCCCCTCTACACATTTGAGCCTATGGTAGACTCTAAAACCTTAGTATATAGACTTAGTATGCAGGCTCATGGTGAAGCTTTGAGATCGAAGTCGTCCTCCATGCAGGCCCATGATTCTCCCTACCACCATGCCTTGCATATCTATGGTATGGGTTTTTTTTTTGTTTCGGTGGTTGGCTTACCAAATGATGATATTTCTATGCTGATTTTTTTAATTTGAGAATTTTATGTTGTTTACCTACGATTCAATGTGGAGTACCCACTGTTGCTCCCAAACCATAGCAAGAGGGGAACTCTGTAGCTTGAATTCGATGCATTTGGGTGGGTACACCCCTTAACTCAAACCTGATTGACCAAGACTAATGGATTGGCCGGCCAACGTATGAAAACAAATCCAGAAAGTGGCTATGGCATCGCAGGTGATGTAGACGAGCCCCCCCCCCCCCGACACACACACACAGACTCCACTTGGTACAACGTTCTACTGGGCATGGTGTAGTGCAGCATGGCGACGCCAACAAGGCCAATCTCCCCCAATTTGGCTGTGGTCGAATTTTGCTCTCCCCATGCGTCTCTCTCTTTGTGTGGAGTGTCCTCTGCCTTCTTTTCCTCATATCGTTGGCGCCCTCAAAAGGGCAGTGTGATTCTTTGGCACAATTCTAATTAGATGATTCTATTGCAGTGAGGGCCTTTACCCATGTTACAATTGTTTATGGGCATAGTACGAACCATGATCTGAGAGCTCGAGTTCAGAAAGAACGGGTGAAGTGAAGAGGCTGCTAAAGACTCGTGTTGCCTCATTGTAATAGGCATTCTTCCACTTTGTCCGATCAACGAAGGAAATGGGAGATGGCGAGGGGGAGTCTTGATTCTCCGAGCAAAAAAAATGAAAAGCCTAACGTTTGTGGGTTTCTCATACAAGTAAAAATGGAAAATGTGAGAGCGGGTGATACGATTTCTGAGGAGCGTATAGTAGTAGTGTGTGCCACGACACACCACAACCACAAAATTGATTGCTAAAATGACCATTCACATGACTAACCACAGATGTGTACAAGGGGCAAGGCATTCATTGTCCCGTAACGGTACTCTATCGCAGGCTGCCGTCATCCGAGGGGCAGGGTCTAACCGAGAAGCGAAGGCAGCCCGCGATAACTACTCCGTAATTTGTTTTTATATACTATGTTTCATCGTGTACATTCGTCCTCTTGCTCAGTCTCAAACGCCAAGGCGCCTCCTGTTCCTCTTCTTTCTCCTGCTTCTGCATCGCATGCGAAGGCCTCAGGCGCACGTTGTCGCACACTGGCCTTTGTAGTCGTTGGCATCAATCGAGCTTTCCTTGTCCTGCAGGTTATCTACATCTCCTCCGCCTTTCACACCCTTTCTTCCCTCCTTTTCTTTCGGTTCTTACCAGCCGCTCTAGAAAACAAAACCAACGACTCTTGCAACGTTTTTAACTGAGAAAATACCCCTGAAATTTCAAAATTTCCCAATGTACCCTCGTATATATTTTGGTTGGATTTTTCAAATTTTTCTAATCTTTATTCCCTTTTTACAATTAAGATCCATTTCTCTTCAAGGATTTGGTGTACCCCACATGTCCCCTTAAATAACCCACTATCATAAATATGAGCATGTATTTGGCACAAATCCTTCTATAAAATTTTTCTATATGGGTTTTTAGTGAGATCACAAAAGAGAGACATTACTCTCTCGAACCCTTATCTATATCTTATCTTTTATGCGGGGAAGAGCTTGCGTGGTTTTTTTTTTTTGGGAGGGGAGGAGGGAGGGGGGGAGGGGGTCTCTTCGAGGTACTCTACGAACACAAAGCCAACCATGCTTGCAAAGACATGAAATCTAAGAAAACAAATAATCTCGACACACACAAATTCACCCATGTGAACTTCTTGCAAAGTACCACATGACTTTCAAACCGCAAGCATTGCCCGTCTGCCATTTGGAGGAAGATACTCACTTTGAATTCTTGGTAGTTTAAGAGATGGCATGGAGCAAGCTACACATGCTACCTACACTCAAGGTTTCATGCTTGTTGTTTTTGAAGTTTAGGGATTGCATTTGCACATTGAAAGATATCATTGACTTTTATGTGCTTTCAAATACTTGTCACATTTGTCACAAACAGTACTATAATGAACACAAAAGGTGTGTCAAAAACTTTCTTCACTTGTAGAAGTACAACGCATAATGGCATACATACTTCATAAAGAAAAAAAAATAAAAATGAAGGAGTACCCTACACATGCTATCCACACTTTGAGGTTTTATGCTTGCCGCTTATCAAGCCCAGAGATCACGTCTCAATGCTAGTCATTACTAGTCAAACCAATCTCGTTGCCAACATATGGTACTAGTAAAATAAGCAGGTGTCAAAAGCTAGTTGAATACTAGGATTCTCTGTGATACATACTAGACCTTGGGAATTCAAAACTGTTATGATGTCCGTCAGTATATCATGTTCCAAAGTGGTTGGGTGTCCTCATTGTTTGCAATGCTACTCTTATAATGATCAATGCGCATGATTAAGGAACTGGGAGAATATTCAGAACTGACAATATCACCTAGAGCTTTTCCATAAACATTATTGGCTATATTCATGGAATGATCAAATGTCATGTGTGTATGAGGGTGCTAGTCACTGAATAACTTGTCCTTACTTTGTGACCAATAAAACATTCAATGTGTCCTTTTCTCATAGCTATTTGGATAGACAAGTGAGCAAGGGATTGTTTTGTAAAGATGGAAAACATAGTACAATTTGTCACTATTTCAAAAAGGTTGTATTCTCTGACTATCCATGTGGATCTAAGGCTTATTATGTTTTTCCATTTGAATCAAGGATGATTTGACTGAGGGTGCATGTGGGCAAGCACTTGCACGAGGTCCAATCAGGAATATGTAGGGTTACGATAGAAAGAATATGCAAAATGCTAGCAAATACTTTCTGGGTAAAACCAAACCAAGGTCCTAAGCGAGTTCAAATGATTGTTGCAATACAACTTCTACTTGAAGCAATGATACGAAAAAAGGAAGTGGACATGAGATATCACCAACTTTTGAAACTAAAATGCCTCACACATAACATGTTCCAGCTATAAGACATTGCATGACCAACACTTCAAAGGCACTATTTACATTGCATGTCCATCCTGGCCCTTGGCTTGCCACTCGGTCTTCCCTAGGCTTGACATTACTCTCCCCTTGGAGAAGAATTTTCATCCTGGAAAACAAAAGTGGGCGTATCTTCATAGAACGCTAATGTTTTTTACGATGACATCCTTCATGTCTAGGAGGTTCAATGAAACCAAGAGTGACATCTTGATTTTTGACATTCTTGTCCCTTTGCAACCTTCTTGTGTAGCTGGCTCATATACAACGTAGTCTTCTCACTTTTCATGAAAATATTTGGCTAACGAAACTAATCAGTAAAGTATAAGTCCTTGACTTGTTATCTTATCTCATCAGTAAGCAACACCACCATAAGTAATGTTCAAGGTTAAGAACTTGACTTAAACATAAGAGACTAAACCTAGTCACAAACATGATTTACCTTATGGTAAAGAAACTCCAAGTAGAGTGATACATGCTTGCTAATTGGATTGCTTGGTGCCAAACGTACGCTCTTCGCATATCCTTTAGCACAGGATTACACTTGTAATCTACCTATCCTCTTTGGATAACTGACAGCCTTGAGGTGTGTTTCCCCATGGTTTACAGACAACCACCCAAAATGATTGATAAATGGGGATCACAATGTCGTACAATATTGCTGAGGATCAACAATGTCCTGCGAATAACCATCTTGGTTAATTTGAAAGATCCACAAGCACCAAACCGAGCCATGACCTCTATTAGTGATGGGTAGATCCAAAAGTAATTTCATAGAGATACTGCACATAGAGTGCAAAATGCTTCATATGCAACTAATGTGATGAATATTCATGCCGCTCCAAATCAGCCTTTGCTAAACACTAAGGCGCATAACACCTAGTGTGCATGCATTTAGCAAAAATAGATCTAAACTTGTGATTTTAACCAAGGGTTTTGGATTGCGAAGGAAACAACTAGGGCTACATGTGCAATACTACTTGAATTTCATTGATTTTTAATTAGTGTTCCTAGACCTTTCCAGGCGGGAAATTCGAGCAGGTGTCTTTGATTGTAGGTAAGTGAACACTATGTTCAACCTCGAGGTACACATGTGATTTGGTTTTGTTTCTTTTTCTGAAAGGTTTTTTGTTTACTTTTCCACGTAGGATGCATAAAATTCTATGTTTTCCTCCATTTGCTCTTTAATAGACATGCCAAGGTCATGTAAGAGCAAAGTATCTTGGACTGTAATGTCCAACATACATTCCTACATTATGCAGTTATGGACCTAGACGTAAGGTTTTCTTTGGCACATATTGTCACATGGGATACAACATGGTCTAGGAACTCAAGGAGTTTGGTTTAGCCAGTGTGGAGCAAGGTTATTGATGGTCCCTCTCACGCATGTCGCAGTGTGTTTGCAGTTACCTCCACACACAAGTATATCTTGTACTTGAAGGATGTTCTTTTTCAAACATACTTATCTCAGACATATTCCACGTGTGGAGAATATGACTCTTTGGGACTGACACTAGTGCCATTTATTTCAATTATGTATCGAAACAAAGTCCCTAGGTGTTGGTCAAAACTGTTTTATAGACCAAGTTTTCAGCACGTGGTATCAGGAACAATTTTTAGTGGCTAGGAATTGTTGGGTACTCAGAACGACTTGTTAAGGTTACAAGTGTTGCTAAACAACATTAACAAATTGTTGTTTATGCATATAGCAAGGCTATGTGTTGTTAATGGAAAAGTTCCATTGTTTGTACCTAGAAGTGACTTATGTTTTACCTTCTATATGGTTCAAACATTTTAGCCAAATGTTTCAGTAAGGCTTGCAAATGATTGCAGTAGAAAGTATTTAGTTTCTTTTCAGAACTATTTACACTCCCCTTTCATGTGCTCTAGGAGTATCACATCTGCCATATGTCAACCCGCTTGGTTAAACTTTGCAGGAAAACTGCTCAACTAGCTGCCATTAGTGATTGAAGTCAACTTTGGAAGTTGAAATTGTCCACTACACCTTGGCAGCTTGTGGACTTCTTTTTTTGAAAGTACAGGTGTGAAGGTTACAAGAATTGACCATCAACACTTAGTAAGTGATTTAGTAATCACTAAGTGGGTATCACCCCTAGATTGTATTTCATATAGACACTCTCAGTGTCATAGATAAAATAGGAGATCCATTGACGTTGGAATCACATTCACAACTGGATATTTTCTAGACCCAAAAATCCATAAATTTTTGGTTTTTTGGAACATCCGTGCTATCTAAAATGATGGCTTCATCTATACACCTTAATAGAGATAAGCCTTTACAAGTTTAAGATTTTCAAAAACTTTACTTGATCTGCACACTTAAGGTATGTAGTGCTAAAGTAACACCCAAAAAATCAATGGAAAGACTCTTGCTTGTCCATTAGAATTGATGGGTACTCAATTGGATAGAATTGTTCGATCTTGAAAACAATCACTGATGGATTACAAAGACATGGCTCTTAACCATTCCAAAATAGGTGGCTCTTAGTCCTTCAAAAACACATAGCTTTAGCCCTTTATGTTACCATATCGATATAGAAAGGTTTTAGTAAAATCATGCCTAATTTCACCTTTCCCACAGAGAGAGAGAGAGAGAGAGAGAGAGAGAGAGAGAGAGAGAGAGAGAGAGAATGCTAGGATGAGGAGAATCCCTTATTCTACTGTATTGTATGTCCCCTATGTATGCCTATGCGCAGACAATGGCTATGTTGTAGCTTATCCTATAAGCTACAACAATGTGCTTGTACAACACTCTCGTAGAGAGAGGTACCATAAGTCACATCTTGTCCCACCTACCTTGTATGTGATCGTGAGTGTACCAGGGTGATGTAATTATGGCGCTTTGCCTGTGAATAAACATAAATAAATTAAAAAATATTTTGAGACATCAATAATTGGCCTCATCTTTGATAGAGTAGCTAGTGCTATAGCAGAAGCGTATACAATCATATATCCATCGTACTAGTATGCCATGCATACATATAAAAAAAAAGAATGATAAGCCCTCAATGAGAGACTCAATTATGTGAGCCCCTGGTATACGGGCCTTGCACGATTACACTGACATGGATACATCACAGTGCATCGTGGCATAAACTGAGCTTATATCCACGTAGTGTCAAAGATGCATGCCATTATTGTTGATCTCAAGTCAATCGATAATACCTTGGTGCATAAGAGAAGCCTTGCTTCGCATGAAGTCTGCAAAGCACTTTGCTGTGCACAATTGAGAAACTATTTTCAAATAAAAGGTTAAATTACAAAAGAAACAAGTATAACTTGAAATTTACTAACCTTGTCACCCACTTGTGGCCACATTTTTGGTTACTTTTATCAAGAGCTCAATGTTTGGAAGTGTAAAATGTTCCCGAGAGAGCTCCGGTGGTTTCATATATATACTAAGCACTTTGATCGAAGGTTTTGATTTTTTCAATCGAAGATTTTCTTTGATCGAAGTACAGGAAAATAATACGAAGAGATGAATTTAGTGATGTATCATCGTATAATATGGTCGTTTTATATCCCCTAACATATATATGGACATTAAATACGTATAATACATTTAACGTTTAACGTATAATGCAACTTAGTTCTTGGCTCATGTGACACTCGGTGCTTGCGCTTACTTTATAAATCTTGCTTGATTCCCCTTTTGTTTTGGTTTAATTTTAGTTGGTACCCCCTACTTGTAGAAAGAAAGAAATCATTATCTACACACCTTCTTTTCAGCTATCTAAAAGCTAAAAAGCTGTAGGCCAATCTAACTCCTCATTGTGTAAATCCTGCCTCACTTGGTGCAATGTGCACTTGATTCTTATCTTCAATTTTGTCAGATATTCACTGTTCATCCATACATCAATGTCCTCGGTGGGGTTCTCATTAAAATCATCCATGTTATGATCTAAAGGGACCAAGTCAACCCCCACATGATGCCACTGACTATTAAAAATGATATAATGAAGTTTTGGTATGGATTATGTATCTACAACTAATAGATCCAAAATTGCACTTTGCAAAAGGATTCCATTTACTGTTCTTTGAGCCCAACATTCATCCACAAATTCTAATACATCTTCTTTGTCTAATAACCAAAATCATTTTTCTAGAAAGTTTTACATGTGCCTTTAGAAAAAAGCCACAAATACAATGATGGGTATAAAAATTGAAATTCTGCTTTGTTTGCTTAAAATGTTGGCCTTTAAACATTTCTGGATATTATAAAAGATCTTTCACATATAGATTTCACTTGTGGTTGAGCTTGGTAGTGGCCACTCTCCACTTCTAAAATCATGTTGGAAAATCTTGGAGACAGTACCCCAATGCTTCATGAATTTTGGTGGAACATAAAAATGATCATTAAAAATATCCCTTTTTCTGTTAGAGACCCATGAGTTCTCCCTTTGTAAATCTCTTCCATTCTAAACATCCAAAATGTATATGACACACTTCACCAACTGACATTCCTCTATGCTTGAGGGATACATGTCTATAATGAGCATAGTACAAAACATGCACAAAAAATAAACAAGCACATAACCACAAACAAACCAAAGAAAAGTGGAAATAATCTAGTGTGTACATATGAACCATTTATAGTTAGCTCTATGCACTGAAAGATTTGAGGTTCTAGGACGGAGGTGAAGCTCCTTGTCCATGTAAACATGTTGCACTAAAACCTCCCTCATTGTCTTTTGAGCTTCAACAATTTGAGAGTCTTTTATTCTTCCTTTCTAGCATGATAAGAATGGATTTTTTGACGAGGCTTTTCTTCTCCTTATTGGTTGCATTATAATACAACTACCCTTGCTTATGGATATTGGGATGCATTTGTTGTACTCATCTAATGTGGCATAAGTGGTGTGATGGTTTCAAATTTAAATGGGTGTTAGGGCATTTAGACCGCATGAAGTCCATTTCTTGACGAGAATAGGATGCAAAGCAAATAAGGTGAAGAGAGGGAAACAAGAAGAGGAGGGAGAAGGGAGTGGTGAGACAAAGAGAGAAACAGGAATAGCAGGGAAAAGAAGGCCATGAGAAGATTCAAGTAATTCTTTTCGGTTAGTGAAAGAGACCTTCTTGAGATACAAAGACCATGTACTTGAAAGTCACTTCAAATTGTGGTTCAAAAAAAAATCATTTTAGAAAATCAAAAGCAACTTCTAAAAACAAAAATCATGACAAAAGCCCGTCTCTCATTGGCCTAGACCTCTCTCTCTCTCTCTCTCTCTCTCTCTCTCTCTCTCTCTCTCTCTCTCTCTCTCTCTCTCTCTCTCTCTCTAAACGTTAAAAGGCAAGAAAGAGACCTCAAACTTCTCCTAATGATGATGGACACACAAAATGTATTGATAATTTGAACCATCAAGCTAGTACATAGAGAGCCATTATGTAGGCTTGATTGAGAGGTTCATAATGGCATCATGTATGATGTGTATGAAAGAATCATCCCAAGAGGCTCCTTGGTTTTCCATACTCCTCCATGGGGGGGGGGGGGGGGGGGGGGGTTCAAGTGAGTGCAAGCATCTACCGCGTCCAACCAATGCTCATCAAGACCGGTGCTAACCAATTTCCTCGATGGAATGAGTTGTCCACTTCTAGCAGCTATTCCATGTTTTATGTTTAGAGTTAGATGTCATATCACATAGAGAGTTATATTCAAACTTCATACAACACAAAAATCACATATAGTTGGATACATGAATAGGAACTGGTTTTTCAGATATTGAAGAAAAGTACGACCAGCACCATGTGATGATACAACAAAGCTAAATGATAATAAGAGCAATAGCTCAATGATTAAAAAAACTTGCTCTAGTCTATGGAGTGAGAGTCCCTCAAAATGAAGCAGTGGGTTCTATTTATAGGCGCCCGGATTGGAATTTGACTGATTGTGCACTGTTACAATTACAACGATAATTAATGTTGGTAAATACCATATCTGACTATGTAGCCTGACTATGAACAAGTGCATCACTAAGGCTCCATCTCCACCATCTACATTCCTCCTCTCCTTGCTTTGAATTTTGGTGTATTAAAAAAATCTAGATATCCATTAGTGGATCCTCAAGGATGACTATGTAATACTTAATCCTTGTTAATCCATTATGAGTTGAGCACTCTCAATCCACCCATTTTCCTTCCATCTCACTCTTCTAGAACTGATCTCCTTCATGGAATGTTAGCACTTCTTCTTTCGCTTATCTAGAGTTTTCTTCGGTGTTGTCTATTAAACAATCTAGGGTGGGAATTGAAGCATCCTAGGTTGACTCATTCCTTGAGCACTGACAGTCTAGGTGAGAATTGAAGCATCCTAGGTTGAATCATTCCTTGAGCACTGGAGCTAGCATTCTCCTTTTGGATGACCCTACAGATGGCCTCCTACTCCAGTTGCTCCTTGCGGTCAGTCATTATCTTGACATTATATGGCATGAGAGCGTTCCATGTCTTTCACTGTATCATCAAGCCTCTGAAATCTTTCAACTCTTATATTGTTTTTTCTATTTAGTGTCATTGAGAGCATTACTTTAGGAAATGCGAAGAGCTTTACTTTGCTTGTAATATTCCTTAATCTGGTCTACTATGCTGATGTACCATTTTTCGTCAGTTGGTTCATTGTATTTCAAGACAGAGCATGCAAAACTTGGAAAGCTCATCATCTTCATTGGCAACGTGTACATGAGCACTGGGGAATCATGTACTATTCAATGAAATTCAGCACTTTCTAATTCTCTTGCATCATCACTTTGCAAAGAATCCAAATCAGATAGATCAGACTCTTTAAGGTAGTTTCTTGTTCTCGGAGGCTCATTCCGGTCTTAAATCTTTCGCTATTGGAGTGCATTTTCCTCAAGCAACATCTCACTTTCTAATCCAGTATCTTCCTAGCAATTTGTATCTTTGTTAACAGTGTCTGTATTTCTAATCTGATATTTTTCATGCACTAGTCTGAAGGGCAGTTTCCCAATAGCACTTTCATTGGTCAATCATTCACTTTGCCCCAAACATATAGCATTTAAAACCTCTCCAATTCTGAATATCCATTATCATCATTGTAAAAATTTCTAGATGTGGAGGGCCTTCTCCCCTTGTAATTTCTTATTCAAGCTAAGGCATTGAATAGAGTGCTTTGGTCCACTTCTAAATCCAAATCAATCGGCATAGCTTTACCTTTATCTACTCTGGTGAGAGCCATTGCCTACTTTTGACATGTTGCTAATTGATTTGATGCATTGTCATTATGGGCCCCTTGGTTTTGATCACCCTAATTTTCTCCTTGATTACTAGAGTGGTCGCTAGGAACCTTTGCTTCTCCTTGTGTAGCACAAGCCTGGTTGCCATCAGTTGCTAGCCTTGGAGCTAAAGGAAATGGAGGGGGTTGGTCATCATTGTCATCTCTTTTATCATATGTCCCATCTCTAGTTCCCTATCTTGATCTTGTTCATTGTCATCCACATCATGGGTGAGACACTCAATCAAACCTTGATTAGCTAATGTGGTTGTGTAGACTTCAATCTTCCCTTCCATATCCACCTTTACGGTGCTGACCAGGTTTAGTAAGTCTTCATAATTCAAAGTAAGATTCCGAGTCCTGATCAAAAATATCTACCAGGGACTAGTAGATATACAAAATAGATTGCTTCTGAACCATAGTACGTACCTCCTTTAGACTGTTAAGTGCCTCCATCTTTTGATCCAACTACATCCTTTGAGCAGTACTATTTTTGGTCAGCTTCCACGTGTGCAGTGAGGGTTGAGTTTTGGGTTTTTAGTAGCTCTACTTGTTGTTGAAGTGTTTTGAAAAACTTTTTTCTCTTCTTGTCTACATTCTAGACCAAGCAATATGCTTTGATGCAGAGATTCTCTTTTTGTTTCTCTTCAGATTTGATAATTTCTCTTTCAATCTTTGCCTCCAAACGAGTGATGTTGGATTGCTTGACAAAGATCTGGGCTTCCATCATCTGGCCTATGGTACTTATGATAGTGTTCCACCCCATCTGAATTGTGGCAACACATCCATCAAACACCATTTCTAGCTTTGTCCAATTAGTTTGTGAGTGCAGGCATTTTATATGGGATAAGTAACTTTCCAATGTGTCTATAAATAAACTTCCCACCATTGGGTTCTTTTGAAAAGCTTGAAGCATATCCCCACTAATGTTTTCATAATCTAAGAAGTAACAACAATAGTTTTTTTAGACTTTGTAGCCTGATCAAAGCCCTTTGGCACTTCAATTGTAGTTTTTGGTGGTGTACCTGATAGCACAATAGCTTTGTCTGTTGAAGTCCCGGATCTTTTTTTGAAGAGTTATTGTTGAAACATCTTCTTACTCCAAGATTTGAACTAGTCCCAAAATTCTTTCGCTAACTCCTACTTTTTGGATGCTAGCTCAGATGTTGTGTTGTAGCCTTTGTTTGGGCTAGGTCCCTCTTTATTCCAAACGTCACTATCGCAATTTTTTCTTCCCAGGATTCCGGGCTAGTAGTTTGTTCCTTGGGTGTTGTACCCCCACTAACCTTCAACAAAGAATTTTGAACCAGTACATGGTTGTACCGCCACTAACCTTCAACAAAGAATTTTGAACATTCACATGTACTAGTATGTTGGTTGCCTAGTAGGGAAATTGTCAGGCATACCATGCTTTGAACAGATACTAGGTTTGCACTTCTGTTGTTTGGGCCATAACATTGTTAAATAGCAAACTGCTTACATCCTTAGTATCCATTGTTCTTGCCAGTAGAATGTTGATAAACAGGTTCTTAGAGACATGGGTAGGGTTATTTTTCAAGGTGATAGCTTCAACAATAAACTTATATATTGCTTTTGTGTTTTAATATTGAAATTGGAATGCCTTGCCCCATCTTTTGGCTTCTTTCTAGCATGAAGGGTTTCCTTCAAAAAATTGATAATGACGCAGCTGAGGAGGGTTGGGTTTTGAATCAAAAAGAAAACTAAAAACATGGGATAATTTTGCAGCAATTATCTGACGGATCCATTCATTAATGCTAATTGTGCTAGCATGAGAGTCAAAAGTGTCTATAACCTGCTTGATTGCATTAGTATCAAATGGAATCCTGGTGGCCTCCACACCCACCTCTATGCCCAATATCTTCAACATGGCTCTCTCATTCTGTTGAAACACATACTTACTGATGTTGTGATGAGGCATAGACTTAGTAATGTTCTGCTAAAACACATAATTACTAATGTTCTAATGAGGCGTAAAACATTGGACTTATATTGCTTGTAATAACTCTTCAAGTTCAGATGCCTTCTCATCGATGCTAGCCTTCATGGTTTGAGACAGAGATGTTTCTCTTTGGCCCATGGCAAAGCTCTTTGACAAGCTTTGTGTTGAAAACAAAAACTCGCTCCATAAGACACTAATACAAACCACGAATAGGTAGGCATGTTGGGGTGCACAACAGTAGCTGAGAAAGCTGAAGGTGATGGAGCAACAATAGGAGAGGCAAATTTGATACGGAGGAGGCTTTTCAAGTGAAGGCTTGTTGCCCACAAGAGAGAAAGGAATGAACGTAGGGTTGCACACTCTCCTCATAGTAATTTTGATTTGAGCCATGAATGCTCCACTCTTTTTGCGCCTTGAAGTTATGCCCACTGTATATGATGTGTCCTTTATGCATTGGTGTTTCCTTCTAATGATGAGTGGCTGGATACTTGAAAAGATTCGGTCTTTAATGCACAATTAGTAAGCGCTATAAGGTTTAGATGCCTTACAATTTTCTCCAATCTAAATTTGGTGTTTGGCAATCCTGGCATCATGCCCCTAAGATGTCCCAACTACTCCTAGTCTGATCATAAACATATCCAATGGTTTAATTTTCAAGTCAATATCTTCCCTGTCCTGCTCTTTTGGTGCTAGAGGTTCATCTGATCTAGAGTAGTATAACTTGACCTTTGCTCCATTACAGACCCCAAGCAACATCAGCCCAAACCCTTTAGTCTTATTGTGCCATTCAAGAATACCAAATCTATCTCATATGGTCTTGATTAAGCTATTTTCAAATTAGGTTTCTTTGGGCCTAATCTTGACTAAAATAGTAAGACCAAGACCCCTTGCTTGAAATCCCTAACCTTCGGCTTACTTTCATTCCATTACTTCCTTTGTTGGACCACTTCTTGTTCCAACATTTCCCTTTGTCTGATCTCATCCAGTTTCAATAGCTCATCTAGCCAATTCCTTAGTGTTGAATTAAAACCCATACGATGTTCAATGGCCATCCTCAGACTAGGAACCGCAAACTCCATAGGCACCGGTATCTCTATACCACACATCATCCAAAATGGAGTCATCCTAGTCGTGATCTTGTAAACTATCATGTAAGCCCACAATGTCATTTAAAGCTTCTCATCCCAATTATAGAGTTCCTTCTACACAATCTTGGCCAGAATGGTCTTGATGGTCTTGTTGTCGCTCTCAACTTTTCCATTGTATCTTGCATAGTATTGTTGAGTTTGTATGCTTGATCAAGAAGATTTCACTCAGGAGCGTTGGTAAAATGAGTTTCGTGGTCTAAAACTATCTCAAGCAGACAACCATAATTGCACACTACATGTTCGTACAAGAACCACATTATGAGTTTTTTGTGTTCTTGGGCAATGCCTTGATCTCTACCCATTTTCGAACATAGCATGGGGTCATCACAATGTACTTATTTTTCCTAGGAGTCACTTTCTTAAATAAGCTCATGAAGTCCAAAGCCCACTTCATGAAAACTCCCAATGGTGTATGGTGGTTAAAGGTGTCATATTTGTTAATGTTGGTCTTCCCATCCTTTGGAAAATATCACATGTTTTGCAAAAAGATATAACATCAGTCATCATACTTTGCCACCATAACCCTCTTTGTAATATTTTCTTGCAAGTGATGTCAATGGAAAAAAACACGTGGGCTCCCATTACGAGCCTCAATAATCACATGCATTCTACCGTGCACATGCACACATATTCCCACCACTCCATCAATTCCGAGCATGTACAATGATCCATCTATAATAGCGAATTTCAAACTCTTAAAGACTCTTACTGGATTGTGCCTTCTTACTGGACTGGGACCAATCCTTTGAAAATACTCCAAACTAGAGGAAATCATACACATCCTGCCACTGTAGGCCATACTCTAGAATAACTTAGCATCTACTATTTTATCTCTTAGTGACGTTGCTAAATTTCCTCATTACTTCTAGACAAGAAGTCAACACTACAATGAGTTTTCCATGGCTTGTGAAAGATGTTGAACAAGAAGTCAACACTGCAGTGAGTGAGTTTTTCCCTGGCTTGTGAAATATGTTGAACTCAAATTTTAGCAAAACATCATCCATGTGCTTGATGATCTACGTAAAAGTGGTTTAGCTTTCCCAGCAAAGTGTTTGAACTTGATAACTTGATTGCACTAAACATAATTCCTAATGCCTCTCTTTAAGTCATAAAGTCAGCTACACTGGACATGACAACTGGCGAAGTAGACTGGGTAATATGTCTTGCCATCATGCTGACAAAGATTTGGTTTCCTGCTAATCACTTCTTGTAGACACTGAAAACTAGCCTCACATTTCGGGGTTTATCAACTCAAATTTCAGCTAAAACATCATCCATGTGCTTGATGATCTACGTAACAATGGAATAGCTTTCCCTACAAAGTGTTTGAACTTGCTTGCACTAAACACCATTCCCAATGCCTCTTTCAGATTATAAAGTACCCTTATTGTGCTAGACTGGGCATTCCGCCTGCCCAACATGCTGAGCCAATATCGCTTCCATAACCATTCACAAGGCTGCTCAAATGATCAGGAAGAGAGAGGAGACCTACCACAGTATTCACGAAAGAAATTGACCACATTGGTACGCTAGCTAAAGAATCAAAGTAGGGATTTGATGGTGAACCTGACTTCAAGATGAGGAGATGGGTGCCAACCTTGACTGGAGGGATACTGATGAGCTTGGGGGCTCTCAACACTCTCCTTAGTCAAGAAGGAAGCATTCAGAGAAGGCTGAAAAGCGGTCCCATTCAAAGGGGTCTCACAAGGCAATGTCGCTTCCATAACCATTCACAAGGCTGCTCAAATGATCAGGAAGAGAGAGGAGACCTACCACAGTATTCACGAAAGAAATTGACCATATTGGTACGCTGGCTAAAGAATCGAAGTAGGGATTTGATGGTGGACCTGACTTCAACATGAGGAGATGGGTGCCAACCTTTGACAGGAGGGATACTTACGAGCTTGGGGGCTCTCAACACTCTCCGTAGTCAAGGAGGGAACATTCAAAGAAGGCTGAAAAGCGGTCCCATTCAGAGGGGTCTCACAAGGCAAACACGAAGGACAAAGAAAGATTCATACGGATGGTAGGGCTGGGAGCAGGCGAAGCAAGAAAATGACATGTAGGAAGTCGGATAAACAGGACGAGGTGGACATAGTAACCGAGACATGATTAATACAATGACAAATGGGATGGTAACAACCGTCATTACAGTAGACACCAAAAACAAAGAAAGAAAGTCTGATCACAAAAAAATGATCAATACAATGACAGATGGGATGCTGACATCGGTCATTACAATAAACACAAACAGAAAAAGAAAGTCCGATCACAAAGGAAAACCCACACAGAGCGGGAATGAAATTTGTGCAGGTACAAACATGGGCTACACTCAAATTAGCATCCTTAATATGGGGCATTTACGCTCATGAAACTCCCCCAAAATCATGGCCACATAAAAAGGCCCTCTAAGTTTCTAGGACTTTGTAAATTTCCATTTTGCTCTTTACCTTGTTCGCAGTTTTTTCTTCTTGCATGATGTGCTTCAAAAGTTCATTGTCTACGAATGTTTTAAGAAATTAAATTTTTTAGAAGCCATTAAGAGCCACCAAGTCTATTACATTAAGATATCCACCTAGCATGTCATGTGGAGGGCTTTAAGCATCCTCTATGGTTCAACCTTTGTGAGATGCGAGTGTGGGTGTGGGCACAATCTCGTAAAACTAACTAAATCAGGTCGCAATTTATAACCACCTACGATAGCAGTTTCTATGATATTAGTTTTTTTTTTTTTTTGGCAAGACCCACAATAGGTGGGTGGAAAGATTAGATTAGTAAAACAAAAAAAAATACATCATCAGACCTGCTCAACCCGAGCCACAGGCCACCAACCGATATAGACCAGACCTAAGACTCGAGGTACATAGGCTAGCAAGGGGAACCATAAAATCTATTACATTAACATATTCACTGAGCACAAAAGAAAGTTTGGTTAAATAATCCAAATTATAAGGAATCTTTTGTAGATACTTTCCCTATCTTTTGAGGACCTCTTTCTATTGCGCGAGGTCTCGTGCATGGTTCGACACCTGTCAGCAGCATCCTCGAGGTCTTCAAAGGTCTCGAGTTCAAAACTCGTCAGATAGGATTAGTTGTTGAGAGGACTCAAATTTGGAGACTATCCCTTCACCACGTTTCCCTCGTTGAGCCTGACAAGTAGTGCAGAACTTTAAGACGTAAATTTAGCAACTAGAAAGGGTTTGCGGTGGCGGTCATATTGCCAGCATCCATCCATTTTCCTTCAAATTCATCATTAGGCCTCTAGCGAGGAATTGAATGGGCAAAAGCCTGACAAAGCAATAACGCCTGAAGTGGATATAAACCATAGAACACGGCATTCATTTGTCATAGCATTTCCTTCTGATGATAAGCCAGAGGCTAAGATTGCAGAATACATGTGACTAGAATTTCGGCACCATTTCATTAGTAGATGGCGTATGTTACAGAGCGGTCTAGTATGGCGTCTAGACCTAATAATAGATTATAACGAGAAAAACCACCATTATTTTGATGGTTGGCAAACCTCATATAAATAATTAATTAGCAAAATTAGCTGAGCTTCTTGAGAGCAGAAATTATATCCTCTGCATTGAAGCCACCTTCAGTAGTCACTATATAGGGACTATCAGAAGGTAAAACATCGTCTTTGTTGTATGTCTGAGAGTTGTGCAGCAAGCTAACGGAGCCTTCCTTTACCACCTCTTTTAATATCACAGTTTTGTGCAATCCAGGAATCAGCTCCTCATAATCTGTGTCTCCGGTTTCCCCTACAAACACTGTCATATTGGCCACATCCACTCCCCATCTCACAAAAAGATACCTGAGGCACATGAACAATTATCAGCAATGCAAAACCAGAGAGAGAGAGAGAGAGAGAGAGAGAGAGAGAGAGAGAGAGAGAGAGAAACATAACATGTGTGTATGGAGCTGATAAGTTGACTTGATGCTCAAGAATTAGAAAAATGAGCGTCACAATGAGAGCCCACATCATGGTAGGGAGAGGAAGGTGTGTAGGGAGAGCTCATGGCTGAAAATGTGGGAAAGCAAGCTCGTGTGTGTGTGTGTGTGGGGAGAGAGAGAGAGAGAGAGAGAGAGAGAGAGAGAGGGGGCCGGGGGTGGGGTGCGGGGGGGGGGGGGGGGGGGGGGTTTCCTAACCAAATAATGAGGCTACTATCAACAATTTCCGTTATGTGCTAAAGATTATCTGCGGCACTACAAATCAGAAGTGCAGAACAAGTAAAGTCAGAAGACCCACCTCAAGGCTTGAGCACGAGAAGCATGCAACGGAACAATGTGCAACTTGGCCTTGTTCCTGCAGTAAATCACATGACATCGGGAGCCTCTTCCTCTCAGCCTCTCCCGGAAGTCCTCAACGGTTGGAACCTGAACAGAAAAAGGACAGTTAGCCATTTGCGTACATACAATCCTTACAAGCATCCACTACAGACCGGATGCATTAACGACCCCTGTAAAGAATAAGCACTTACATTAGATGGATCTTTCACTAAATACTTGAGGCAATGGGAGGAGCCAGACTGCTGATCCTCCTCCAAAGCCATCTTTTTACCAGACTCACTCAAAGAATTGATGAACTTCTGCATCGTTTTCCTCAACCCGTCTTCACCCCATCGATAATCTATATGTGCTTCATAGTCTGCATCCGCTGACAGCTGCTTTCCATCTTTGCCATTGTCACTTGTGGGATAATACAACTCACTACCACTGCTGCAAACAAGTGCGTCAAACTCCAGTAGCTTAATCCCATTGCCGTTGAGAAAAGAAATAGTTTCTTCTGCTGAAAGAGCAGTTGATAGGATAAACCCACCGGACCTGGCACTGCCTTCACCTTTTAAAGCTTTAAAGATTTCTTTTATGATGGAGGCAAAGTCATTCCTTGGCTTCCCATCCTTCTCATACACATCTACACTAATCACATATATATGCTTTCTCTTCCTCAGAAGAGCAGCCTTGGTAGCACTCAAGGACATGGCCCTTTCTGGTATGGCCTTTTCTGGCCTTGAATTTGAATGCTGCTCCCCATCCTTATGGGTTTCATGACCCTTCATCTTTTCTAGAATCCTCTTTATGCGACCTGTTAGTCCATGTTCATTTTCATCTCCATCACAGCCATCTTGGACCATTTTCTCAAGATCAGCAGGTCCATTCAACGACCCTCCACCTGACTTGTCACCATCAATTGAAAGACGTAATGAGATATCATGTATATCCTGTAGTGAGTCATTGAAGCTTTGTGACTCCTCACTGCCATCAAGCAAATCATCATTCTGCCAATGTGGGTGCCTCTTTCGACAAAGGGCCACCCTGGAAAGATATATCTTGCAGTGTTCTGGCCAAGAATAACAATGTATATTCTTTAAACCATTTCGCCTACATTCAGTCCACAAGTTTCTGTCAGATACCAGCTTGTAAAGAGCAGCTGCGATGGCCTTCGAGTCATGCGGGTCTACCAGTAAGCCATTGTTTAGCGCCTGTTAGATCATATACTCGAAAGAGTTTAGTAGCAACTCACATCTGATTTTACAGCTGGCATCAATTAAACTCAAGAGTCTAAACACAACAGCCCTACAATTTAAATGAACACGGACCTGATGAATATCAACTGGCCCACCATTAGTGGTTGCTACCATTGGTAGTCCGTGGGCAGCAGCTTCAATTAAAGTTAAACCAAATGGCTCCACAAGGGCTGGATTGATGAATACTCCCTGCATCATAATGACTCTCGTTGTCAGCCACATGCTCTGCTACAGATGTTTATAGATGAACGTACAGACGTACTACCTTTGTCTTCGCAGCTAGCCGGTATATATCTGGAACCTCCGACTGCTTGTGGTGCTTGGGGTACGCTACCTCCCCATACAGGTTATATTTGTCAATAAGCTTTAGGACAGTCAACAGAACACTGGCATTTCCAGATGGCATTTCATCAATGTCCTCGCGGTTGCCCATGATAAGCGTCTACACCAAACCATAGCATTCAAGGAGCAAGGTCATCTCACCTGTATTTTAAAAATTAGGAGCAAAGGAATATTAAAAGTAGTTACTGACCAGGTTTGCAAGCTTTCTAAGAGACTTTGACTCTCCAAAAGCTTTCACGAGGGTCGGTATGTTCTTCTTTGGATCAGCACGAGCTAAAGCCAGAATAATAGGTTTTGCAGGGTTTCTGAAGAAGTGCAAAATCTGTGAAGGTTCATGTGGACAATCAGTGAACATCACCTGTGAGTATCTGTGTCTCTGGGAACGTGCACACCCACATGCATCAATCAATCTAGCTATCTATTTAAATACCTCATCGCACAATGGAGGATCTGGTTTAGAAGCCGGTGCCACAACAGTCCCATCTTGGCTAGTATACGCGACAGACTCCATGTCCTCGATAACATCACCAACATCAGGAACCACCACACTGCTGAAGTCCATCCCTGGTGCAATTACCTACCATACACACACACACACAACTTGATATATGCATTACAAGAAATCGTCTGATGAAGAATCTTGAAGATTTAGGATAACAAATACTTACAGCCATAGTTGGCATGTACCGTCCATAACAATTCACTCCTTGCTTGGCACGAAGGCGTAAAGTCCTCTCAAGCTTAACGCTGAACCCAGCATACAATCCCCACTGTTGTTCGATTTCCTGCTTTGTGCTAGTAATCACAAGCTCTGCAGAATCAAGGGACAACTCTTCAGCTTCAATGCGACGCATGATTTTGTAAGTTGCATTAATATCTTCTTTTGATTGACGCCCTTGCTTGAGCAACTGCTCTAACTTGTTCCGGCCAAGAGAATGCCCGGTCAAAACCATCGGCACATTCAGGGCACCAGACAATAGGGAAGCAATGTCTCCAGCATCTGCGTAATGTCCGTGTATAACGTATGGCCAGACAGGCTGCCCATCTCCAATTTGCTCTCCCAAAACTTTGGAAATGTTAAGAATGTGACTTAGTGCCCCATCTACGAACTCTTGAATGTATGGCCACAACAATTCCTTCCTCAAGTACTTTTCCCTTGGGCCACATGGTATTCTGATGATATATGTGCCCCCACTCTGGCCCACCTCTTCGTCATCGTCATCGTAGGACACATCACTAAGCATTTCCGTTGGCTCTCCATAACTAGAGTCTACTTCTGGAGAACAAATTTGCCGAGTGAGTAAATCAACTCTGTAGACTTCAGGGAGCTTTGCCAACGCCTTTGCAAACTCTACAACGTATTTGACCTGTTGATCGACGTATATTATAGGTGTATCAGTACTATCAATAGAATGAAAACCATTGTTTACCCACTGACACATTCAATTAATATTGCATGCATAAAATCCTGTTTGCACCCTTGACACATACCATACATTACTACACATACAGCTATATTACTGCTTACTTGACCACCTGTGTCCGAATCTCTTCCCAGCTCCATGTTATCTCCACGGACGAGACCATGCAGACTGCAAGTATAGGAAACACACAAGTGGGTGAGTCTGCCAACGTTACTTCTTTCAAATTGAATGCACGACTAGAAATCACTTAATCTCGTAAAATGCGTGAGCAATGCCGATAGGCATTCTGTGTCTTCTCCCACCTAGTTTTAAAATACTGGCATAGCAATACACACAACTTGCACAGTAGTGTTCCGAATAGATGCCTTCAATAGGTAAGGTGCTCTTAATTTACTGGCTGTTAGAGAATTTGCATGCAAAGTCTTCGCTCTCACTCTCTTCACTTTATTGAACATCTACATGTCCAAATCCGTTTCTTTTTTTGAGCAGCATCAGACCAACCTTTATACCATACCACACACAACACCTCTCCTCAAAATAGGATGCTGTGAAATTCTCCTTAGATCCCCCAGAAAATACTATTGAACACATCAGCTACTTCTAGGGGAGATGCAATTATTTCTCGAATTATAGAACTCCACCTAGTACAGAGGTGGGCATTCGCAATAGAGAACTTCACTGAGCCAGAACAGTTTGGTATTTAAGAAAAAGCTCCTGAAGCTTAAGACTACAATGACTACCAAATACCTGATCATCACAATGTAGAGTCGTCGCTCTTTATGTGGATCCCCTATTCCTGACACATCGGTCCGGCTTTCGGAAATTTTAATGTTGCCTCCCTCGCCTGCATTTGGTATGAGTGATTCACCAGCATTTTCAGCCTCCGAAAGATCCTCAGACATGTCACCAGTAACATCTTGCTGGCATTGTTCATCCTCAAGGCGACGCTTTGCCAAGCGTTGCGTGGCATCCCATTCCATCTGCATGGCAGATCCAATTTGGTATAGTCACACAAGCAGAAATGAATTCAAAGAGGGAAAGGATCCTCAATATGGTGCAGGAATAAGACTGCATGTGTGTGTGTGTGTGTGTGTGTGTGTGTGTGTGTGTGCGCGTGTGTCTGTGTGCACATGCGTTTACACACGAGTACTGCTGTGGCCAGCAAACATGCAGGAATTTGGGAGGCATGTTAGTAAGGTCTGTACTTTACAAAGGTGCATTTTGTTTCATTGTGACCCTTTTGTGTTCATCTGCACACACACATGCATACACAAGCACATGCAGTAGAAAGAAGACAGCTTGGGAATCAGATGCTTGCCTTCTTTTTTGCGCGATATAGGTGCCATATTCTCCAGCACAGATTCTCCATGCGGCCACTCCTTTCTTGAACGTCCCTTGTCGCAGTTGCCTGTTTCAGACCCATCAAACGCATTACAGAGAATCGACTCCATTGCTCATGCTTTGACTGCTGGGAATTTAAGATTTAGGCTTTACCCTCATCCATGTTTTGTGAAGAGCTAGCTCGTCCGTCCCTGCTACAACTTCATCCACGAAGTACCTTGCTGGGCTGAAATCGCCTTTCTCACGAAGCGGGGGGACGAGGGTGTCCTCTTCATTTACACCGAGGATAGCTTCGAGGTACCCATTGATCCACTCGTTCGCAGCCATGGAGGCTACCTGCGCTGCGGGAATGGCAAAATGCAGGTGTGAGTGGGTGGGTGCGTGTGTGTGTTGGGAGGGGGGTGGGGGGATGGGGCGAGCGATACGCAGAGAGGAGAGAGGAGGGCTGGTGTTGTATGAGAAAGTAACCCACGGTCAGAGTACGTGTCGAGTTTTCCACAGCGGCTTGATGCACACATGGCACTTGTCGCTCGCCTACAAGTAGCACAAGGGACCCGCACAGAGCCTCTTTTCAAGGCAGAGCTCTCAACCTCTCATGCAGCCCGCTGCCCCACTGCCCCATGCGAATATCCTGGTTTTCGTGCTTTCATATGGAGGGGTTCTACATAGACCCCTAAGAGCACCCTCCCATAGTCCTACGAATGGCGTCGCTCAGAAGGCCTTTGCCAAAAAGTGAAACCCCCGTACGCCTGCCAAAATTACCTCCCAAATCTGATTTTCTGCTGAGCTAGAGGGAGCTTGAACCACCCTCTGAATCCACCTCTCGCAGCTTGACCGGCTACGGCACGTTTTCTCACCCTTTACATGCCCATTTTTAGAACTGTAATCTGCGCACAGTGAACACTCGTAATAAGCTGTCACATCGTGACCGGATGGAGCCTGGCTATGGGAGCACGACGCTTTTCCAAAGGCGCCTCCAAGTTCTAGGAGGTCTTTCTTGAAAAGGCACGTTTAACATGTTTATGAGAAGGCGCTCTACTTAGAACTGTAATCTGCGCACAGTGAACACTCACAATAAGATGTCACACCATGAACGGATGGATCCTGGCTATGGGAGCACGACGCTTTTCCAAAGGCGCCTCCAAGTTTTAGGAGGTCTTTCTTGAAAAGGCGCGTTTAGAGCGCCTTCTCATAGCACGTCTGACAAGGAAGGCCCTCTAAACAAAAATGTGGTTTTCCAGTCGCTCGCACACTCCCATAGAGCAGTGAGCAGCCGATGCACAAACCTTCTTGTGCAGAAAACGCCAAGACTGTTCCAGTCACAACCTGTTGTTGCAGGTATCCAATTGATCGGCTGTAAGAGGTCCGGAGGCACTTTCCAATTCTGGAGGGTGGTCCAACCACCCTCTACCCCCAAGGCGAAACTTTTTCTTCGTTTTTCTCGTTTGATATTTAGATGGTGTATAGGAAAATGTGTGACGATTAGACAGCCTGCCAAAAGCGCCGCTAATTGGTCTATGGGTAGGTGCTCTTAACAGGTGTATGAGAAGGCACCCTAAAGGAGCTAGAGGAGGTCCCTTCAACCGTTGTTCGGAGCCCCATAGCTTCAAAGGGAAAACCGGCTCAATTAGTGCAAAGGGAAAACTGGCTCAATTCAGCATCTTTTTTGACCCCCCACGGCATAGAAGCATGAACCTCTTGCAAGCCGTTTTTGTTGCGCCCACGTAAGAATTACCTACCACTACTAGTGGAGGACAAAGGGGCACTTTAGTGGGAGAACACTTTTACGGGTGTATGGAAGGGGGCGCTCTAAACATAAATTCTCTCATGTGCATCAATGTTCACCAAAACAATGGGAAAAAGGAGAGCATTGGAAATCTTCGATTTTTAGTGAAAAATCTAGGGGTTTTCTCGGTTTTTACACTAAAATTCTCTAAATTTAGCCGATTTTCATCAAGGTGACCCTCCAAACTAGCCGGAAATTCTTAAGTTTTGTCCTTTGAAAATGCACCAAAGGACGTTTTTTTGTGAACACTGATGTGCATGCTTTCAAGAGCTATGCAAGCAGAGTGAATAAAAGCAATTTGCAGTGCTGGAGTCGGGCTTGAACGATCTCGATAGCAAATCAAGCTTGGAATTGAGAAGTTTGAAGGCAGCATTGTGCAAGCAGGTCGGCAGGCAGCATGTTGCTCTCTCTCACATACACACAGCTCGGCTTCGTCAGAGACTCCTGCAGCATTCGACAAAGCATTGAATTTATTATTTATTATTTATTATTTATTATTTTATTTTTAATAAGCCTTAGGGTGCTTGCACACCCCACCCTCCTACTCTCAGCTATCGGCTCGGCAGCTGAGCATTCCACCTCACCATAAGGATATAATAATCAACAATAGCGAGGTGCTTTAGAGAATGCTAGTGTTTTTCAACGCTAGTGAAGCCGGGTGCTTTTCAGCACGAATATAAGCCCACCAACCAGAGCAACCATGAAAGAGTATATGTTTTTAGCATGCATGAAAGTGCAAGCAAGAGAAGCATAGGAGCAGGAGCAAGAGCACGAGTAGTAGGAAGATAGGGATGAAAGCCCCTAGCAGAACCACGAGCAGTACTTAGCAAGGTAGGTAGTGCATACAAGTTCTGGCAAGCTCTATCAATATCTACCTGTGTGTGTGTGTGTGTGTGTGTGTGTGTGTGTGTGTGTGTGTGTGTGTGTGTGTGTGTGTGTGTGTGTGTGTGTGTGTGTGTGTGTGTGTGTGTGTGAATATGCGACAGGATAAGGGTAGAACCAAAGGGGGCATGGTCCTAGCATGGCCGACTAGGCTTGCGAGTCAAGGGGTGTCCTAAAAGTAGGCTAAGAGCATATAAGAGGAGTATGGTTGGGTGGAGAAAGACATGCAGCTGGCTCCTTTGGCATCTCAGTGGTATCAGAGCATCACGGCCTTGGGAGAGGAGGAGAGGAGGGTCGTGGAGATAGGTTGCATGAGATTGCATGTGCATGCACACACTGTTGGAATTAGGGTTGCAGAGAAACACACACAGCTTGGAGAAGACGAAGAAAGCTCAAGGCACACGATAGAGAGTGTGTTACTTGGTGTGCAATGGAAAGATAGATAGCCCTAGAGTGATGGACGTATGTACAATGCATGGGGGGAAAAATGTCCTAAAGAGGGGAAAAAATGCCCCGGCGGTCCTAGTGTGTTCACACACATCACTACCACATGTATATGGTAACAAATCCCCCCCGGAGTGATGCGATGAACGAGAGTTGGCACATGAGTAAAGGGAAGTGCCATGCCCTGAGGACATGGTCAGTCCACAAAGGGGAGTAAGCCCAAAGCTTTGCGGAAAGCTTCGAGCTTCTAACGAGACAATGCCTTTGTGAAAAGGTCTGCGAGGTTGTCTTGTGTTGTCACATAAGCCAAGCTGATCTCTCCTGCTGAGAGCCTCTCCCTGACATAGTGGTAATGCACCTCAATGTGCTTTGTGCAAGCATGAAAAACTGGGTTCCTCGCAACTGCCAATGTGCTCTAACTGTCAGTGTAGATAGTGTTGGCAGTGTCCTATCCAACACCCAAATCAGTCATCATAAGGCGTCTAAGCCATACACACTCAACCGTAGCTGTGAAGATTGCCCTGTACTCAGCCTCACAACTCAAAGTGGCCACAGTAGGTTGCTTCTTGCTCAACCATGATATACATGAACTGCCAAGCATGAAACAAAAACCACTTGTGGAAACTCGCGTGTCAAAACAACTAGTCCAATCTGAGTCCGAAAAAGCATGTAAATCTGGCTGCAATGATCCCCCCCTTGGGATAAAACAAGCCAAGATGTAACGTGCCACTAAGGTAGCGAAAAATCCTCTTGACAGCCCGCCAATGCTTACACCCTGGGCTATGCATAAATCTGCTGACCTGTGAGACTGCAAACTGAATATCTGGCCTCATGTTGCATACATAAATGAGGCATCCAACAACTGTTTGGTAAAGAGTGACATCAGCAGGATCACCAGCATCATGAAGACTCAATTTCAAACTTGTTTCCATGGGAGTGGCAATAGGTTTGCAATCCTCAAGTTCAAACTTACATAGTAATGTCTCTATGTAACTTTTCTGACACAAGGCAATACCACCATCACACTGCTTAAACTGTATGCCCAAATAATGATGCAACAACCCCAAATCTTTCATCTTGAAAGTAGCATTCAAATCAGCCTTAAATTCAGCAATATGTCTCTCATTTGGTCCAATGATCAGCAAATCATCTACATAAAGAACCACAATGAGAAGTACATCACCCTCACGCTTTACATACAATGTGCTTTCTGTTGGACTATTACAAAAGCCTTGTTTGACCAAATGAGTGTCAGCTTTCTCATACCAAGCACAAGGAGCTTGCTTCAACCCATACAAAGCCTTGTTACATTTGCACACTTTGTCCTCTTGTCCTTTCTTGACGAAACCGCGAGGCTGTGTTACATAAACTTCTTAAATATGTCACCATTCAAGAAAGCAGTAACAATGTCTGATTGATCCCAACCAAAATGAGCTGCCAATGCACATAGAAAACGCACAGTAGTCATACGACAAGTGGAAGCAAAGGTCTCTTCATAATCTATGCCTTTTTGCTGTGTATAACCCTTTGTAACAAGTTGAGCCTTATGGCGATCGATCTCACCATCCGGCTTGCGTTTCAACTTGTAAACCCACTTCATACCAATGGCCCTTTTGCCAGGAGGCAAATCACATAAAGTCCATGTGTCATTTTCTATAAGTGCATCATATTCTGATTGCATGGCAGCCATCCAATTTTTTGAATTCCATGCTTCATCAAAAGACGGAGGCTCCTCAACATCATGTAAGCTAGACACAGCCAAAGCTTAACAATCTGATTCATAAGATACATGGCGAGAGCGTGAACGAGTACGACTAGACAAAGGTGCATCCAATTTACTGTCACGCAAAGTGTACACCAACCATTTTGGCATACCTGTAGCCTGCTCATTTTCAGCCCTTTCCTCATCAAGTACATCATGTACATCTGCATCAGTAATAGGCTGATCTGTAACATTTTCAGAAACCCCCATAGGCTGTACATTTGCCTCATTGGAACTTACATTCATATTTCCACCACTGAAAAGAGGCAACAAAGTGTCATAAATGTCCCGTGAGCTTACATTATTGTCTCTAGTACATGACAGCAAGTGTTGAATAGAATCTTCCACAAACACTACATCCCGTGAAACCAGAATACGTTTTGTTTGCGGATGATACAACCTATAACCTTTGCTTTCAGCACTATAACCAACAAAAATACATTTGATAGCCTTATCATCCAATTTTCTGCGCCGTGTTTGTGGCACCAAAGCATATGCCAAACAGCTGAAAACACGCATGTGCTCAATAGAAGGCTTTCTATCATGCCATGCTTCATATGGAGTAATAGATTGCAAAGCTTTCGTAGGACACCTGTTTAGTACATAAGTGGCACACATGATGGCCTCAAGCCAAAAAGTATGCAGCAAAGCTTGACTTTTGACTGTACAGTGCCATTTCCGCAAGTGACTTGTTTTTCCTCTCAACACACCATTTTGCTGAGGTGTTACAACCTTCACAAACATGTTTGGCAGGTGCTTCAAGAGGCGGCAAAGAAGCAACCATATCATATTTCTACAAACGCAGCAAACTGGCAAAATTCTGATGACCAAAACGTGCATGCCAAAGTTTTGCATTTGAAATAGCCCTTGAATCTGCTACTGCATTTGCAAATTTTTTTCCACACTTGTCATACAAAGTGAGCTTATACAGCTCACGTCACAAAAGCCCAGATGCAACGATTTCATCACCAAAACTGAGATCATAAATTGTACATCTGTCATCCACAAATTTGACTGCAAGTCCAAGTCTAGCAAGTGCAGATACAGACAAAAGATTCTTCTTGATCCCAGGTACATAAAGTGCATCAACAAGTGCGAAAGAACTGCCATTAGCAGCAGTAAGCACAATCTTTCCAACTCCCTGAACCGGATAAGAGGCATTGTTGGCACAAGTGACTGAATTCGCATGAGGGACAGACTCGAGAGAGGTGAACAATTCACGATGTGAGGTAATGTGCTTTGTAGCACCACTATCGAAATACCACACATGTGAATCTATAGCAACAGACATGCATGCATCATGGACAACAGGACTGTAAGTGCACTCTGCACTAAAAGCCCATTCTGCATCAACATCAGTATTACAATCTCCTTTTACATAAGACTCAACAATGGCTGCATTTGTAGTGGAACCAGCATTTGCAGTGGAACCACCCTCTTTCTTCTTAGTCTCTTTGGCCTTTAACTTGGGACACTACTTGATCAAGTGATCATTAGCTTTACAATAATGGCAACGCATCTTCTTTTTGTCCTTATCACCAAAATTGTCAGACAATGTGCTGCCAGTAGAAGCATTGGGAACAGAAGTTTTGCCACTCGCAGCAGAACCATAAGAAGTGGTTGCATTGCTGTTACCACCCTTTCTTTGAGAAGCAATAAAAGCTTGTTCAACTCCACGCTGTCTAGTACTGTTTTTCCTGGAAAGTGACTCTTGCAACAACAATGTGCATAATACATCAAACTTGACAACTTCTGGATTACCTTGGGTCATAAATCTCCAAGTACTAGCAAAAGTTTGGTAAGAATCTGGTAAGGCATCAAGAACAGTTTGCACAAGGAAACTGTCTGAAATGACTTCACCTGCAGAAATAAGTTGCTCATTGATATCCTTGACACTAGCAAAGAAAGTGTCCATATCATCTTTGTCATTAAATATCTAATATCTAACCAACCCAAATCATGATTTTCTCATATTAAACTGATCATTTAATATGGGATAATAAACGGGAACAAGGGTTAGAATATAGACATGTGCTTATGGATCTATCTCAACACGGGGCCAATGGTAAAGGGGCCCAAATGAGAGATGGTCTGTCAAAGAGCAAGGTTAACTAGTGAAGCTTAAAAGACCTTAGGGTTAGCTTTATTAAAGACCTCCAATGGTTAGTGTTAAAAGTCCTTTGACCTTAAGCAAGCTAGGGCTGAGCTTGAGGTGGGAACCCAACCTAAACTTAAGCAAGCTAGGGCTGTGCTTGAGGTGGGAACCTTAAGCAAGCTAGGGATGTGCTTGAGGTGGGAACCTTAAGCAAGCTAGGGATGTGCTTGAGGTGGGAACTCGACCTAAACTTAAGCAAGCTAGGGCTGTGCTTGAGGTGGGAACCCGACCTAAACATAAGCAAGCTAAGGCTCTGCTTGAGGTGGGAACCCCACCTAAGGTGCTTGTCATGCTTGATAACTAAGGTACTTGAGGTACTTGTCATATTTAATGAGGAAGTTGCTTGAGAAGCTTCCTATGCATGGGGGGTAAGATGCTTGAGTCAAAAAGAGAACCTACACACTTAATGAGGAAGTTGCTTGAGAAACTTCCTATGCATAAAAATCTCAAAGTTAGGGAAATTTTAAAAGAGCACATGGGACACATGTCAGACTCTCACTAAGATTAACCACATGGTGTGCTTGAATGCTATTTGTTGGGCTAAAGAGGGGTCCAATGAGCTTCTACTTCCATCCAACAAATATCTGGATATTTTCAAGCTCTCTCTCTCTCTCTAAGGGGTAAGGAGGACACTTGTCAAAAGACTACCCATGTACTTGACTGCATGTTGCATGTGATTGGCTAGGGGGAGAGGGGTCCAAAGCAAGGAAGGGGGGTGCTAGGGGGATATACTCCACACACACACACTCATTTGCAAGGGCATTCTCACTTGGTGAAAGTGGAGGAACACCACCTCCTTCTCCAAGCTTGTGAGAGTGAAAGCCTACACCAATACTCTTGGCTATGGAATGCAAATCCAACCAAGAGTCATGCTTCAATGCTTAAGCTTGCCATCTTCTCCATCGTCATTACTATGATATTATGTATGCTAGCAAGAAGAGTAATGATAAGTGAGGAACTATTTCTTTCTGCTATGGAATGTTTCTTCTTCCTCTTCCCTATCCTCATTCCCCGCTAGCTCTCTCCACCTTCGAAGGTGTTTGAGGCCTTGAGACTGAAGCTTGGGATAGTTAATGCTTTCTACAAGTTTATGTTATGCTTGTGATGCATGAAGCTTTCCATCTTCATTGCATCACGCAGGTCACAAGGAATGTCATAATAATCAATATATAATTCTCCTAAATGATTTTCTCATGTTAAAATGATCATTTAATATGGGGAAGTGCCAGGGGAGAAAAAGCTAGAATATTGGTTAAGCTAGCAGACCGACCACAGTAGGGATCCAAAGGAGGGAAAATAGGGATCCAAAGGGGGGGCCATCTGCAAAAGAGCCATGTGCAACAATGAGCTAAAAAGACCCTAAGGTTAAGCCCATTAAGACTTCCAAAATGCTAAGGTTCCAAAATTCAAAGGTTGTGTCCAAAGGTCAACCTTAAGGGAATTGGATGCTTTGTGTGTGACCAAAAAAGTCTTTGCATATCCCTACATAGGAGGGGGCAAGCCTAGCATGTAGGGGATGAGAGAGAAATCCACACACACACACACACAAGCCCCCTTTACACAAAGGGAATGAGGGACACATGTCAGCTCCCTAGGCCAGCTGCCCACAAGGTGTATCCAATTCCTATTGGATGGCCTTGGAGGTGGACCAATGAGAATTAGGCTAGAGTAAATCTAGTTTAATTAATTTAAAAAACACTTAATAAAAGAACCAATGAGAATTAAGTCTCCTAGATGACTATTGGACAGTCTCCCAAGCGGTCCAATGAGAGTTTAGTTGAATTATTAATTTACCTAAAGCTCTCACAAAAGGGGAAAGGGGGACACATGTCAGAAGGCTATCACTTATGCTGCTTAATAATCATTGGCTTGACTTGGGGAGGTCCAATGGGGAGATAGCAAGAGCAAATAGCAAGAGGGCTCGCCCAAAAGAGAGAGGGGGGGCTGATTTTTGCAAGGCATTATCACACACACACTCACACAATCTCATGTGTGAAGAAAGAGAAGACTATCTCTTCCCAAGCTTTAATGGAGAGCTCATCACCTACTCCAAGCTTGTGAGATAGAAGCCTACATCGACATACTCTTGGCATGTGGATGCAAATCCAACCAAGAGCCAAGCTTCAATGCATGATCATCTCCTCTACCAAGCTGATTACTAAGCTAAGCTATGCTAATATGAGTGATTATGTGAGGAGATGTACATCTTTCTTGTAAGATACTCCTTCTTCCTCTCAATCTATTCTCATACCCTGCTAGCTCTCACCATCTTCGAAGGTGTGTGAGGTCTTGGGTCTGAGACCGGGGATAATTGATGTTGTGTTTGCTAAGTGTTTTGCTTAGTGCATGAAGCTTTCATCTTCATTGCACTAGCTAGTCTTGAAGGAACACAAAGAATTGTATAGTACAATGTCTCTCTTGATGGGAGAAACCATAATACAAAGCCTTTTGGAGGGGGGACCAACTCCATGCAAATCCGGTCCTCAACTGTTGTCAATAGCTTCATTTCTCTCTCTTTTGAAAGTATTGTCTGTAAAGAATGAGGATGCAAGAGAGCTACACAAGGCAAGCACAAAGCACACAGAGATGGAAAGCTTCTTCTTCTTCTTCACAGAAAAGAGAGTACAAAAATGACTAAGTGCTAAAGTTGAAAAGTAGCACATATGTTGTCATAAAATCTAATATCTAACTAACCCAAATGATTTTCTCATATTAAATTGATCACTTAATGTGGGAGAATAAACGGGAACAAGTGTTAAGATATAGGTATGTGCTTTTAGATCTATCTCAACACGGGGCCAATGTAAAGGGGCCCAAAAGGGAGATGGTCTATCAAAGAGCAAGGCTAACCAATGGAGCATAAGACCTTAGGGTTAGCTTCATTGAAGACCTCCAATAAATGTGTGTAAAAGTCCTTTTGACCTTAAGTAAGCTAGGGCTGAACTTGAGGTGGGAACCCGGCCCAAGCTCGAGGTGCTTGTCTTGCTTGAGGTGCTTGTCATGCTTGAGGTGTTTTTCATGCTTGAAGTGCTTGATTAAGATGCTTGAGGTGCTTGACTGGCTCCATGCTTGAGGTGCTTGACTTGCTGCATGATTAAAGTACTTGAGGTGCCTTGAGAAGCTTGCCTGAGATGCTTGTGGGAACCCCCCCTAGTTCAAGTGCTTTGTCATGCTTGGTGAGTAAGGTGCTTGATCACCTAAAAGTCAAAATCATTCCTACAAGAGGGGGGGCGAGCCCTTTTCCTAGGGCCTAGAGAGAGAACACCCACTCACACACACAAGGGAAGCCCATCTTGAAGAGGCAGCAAGGACACGTGTCAGGCCCCTACCCATGTTACCTTCATGTGTTGCTTGAAGCCTATTGGCTAGGCTTCAAAGGGGTCCAATGATAAATTACATGAATTATCTAATTGTTTTAGTATTTATCAAGTCCTTTCTCTCAAAGGGGAAAGGGGGACACTTGTCCCAAGGCTACCCATGTTGCTTGTAATGGCTCCTGCTTGTGATTGGCTAGGCCTGGAGGGGTCCAATGAGCTTCAGGCATGAGCTACAAGGGGGGGTCGACCCAAGCAAGCTAGGGGGGTGCCTAGGGGGTATACTCACCCACACACACTCACAAGCACTCTCATTGTGTGATATGCAAAGTGCAAGAGCTCCCTCTCCAAGCAAGTAGAGGTTGAGAGCCTACACCAACACTCTTGGCTATGGAGTGCAAATCCAACCAAGAGCCATGCTTCAATGCTTAAGCTTGCCATCTCCTTCTTCTTCATTACTATGCTATTATGTATGCTAGCAACAAGAGTATGATAAGTGAGGAACTAATTCTTTCTCCTACGAAATGTTTCTTCTTCCTCTTCCCTACCCTCATTCCCTGCTAGCTCTCTCCACCTTCGAAGGTGTTTGAGGTCTTGGGACTGAGGCTTGGGATAGTTAAAGCTTTCTTCAAGTTTATGTTATGTTTGTGGTGCATGAAGCCTTCCATCTTCATGGCATCACCTAGGTCACAAGGAACACAAAGACTGTATTGTAACAAGTCTCTCTTTATGGGAGAAATCATAATACAAATGCCTATTGGAGGGGGGACCGGCTCCACATAAATCCGGTCCTCAATTGTTGTCATGTTCTCTAAACTCTCTCTCTCTCTCTTGCAAAAGTATTGTCTATGCCAAGTTAACTAATTGCTATGATTATGTTGCTATCTTCAATTATGTATACCCGCTATGCTCACAAAATCATTTCTTGAAAGTACTCTCATTAAATTCCGCTATTCTCAAATTGAATAGGCAAATTCCATTACATTGGTATTAGAGCATTTGGTTTCTCTTTTCTTGCTTAGGAAGAGAGGTCCTTAAGTAGCCTATAAATGGTTGATGTTGTTAATTATAATAGAGTAAGTGGAACTGGGATCTAATACCCGTTTTGTTAAGCCCACTATGTGGGAGATGGTGCACACCTCGGGAGCTTTGGACTTAATAATGGAGTCTTTTTAGACTTGCCTACGGCTTTACCATTATTGAGCCATAAGAAGTCCGAAAGGAGCTAGCCCTTGGCAACTCTGCTATGTTAGACCTACTCCTCTACTCTCTATAATTAACCACTTTGAGCCGTGGGTGTAGATACTTAAGAGCCGATTTTCAAAGGCTAAGAGGAGTGGCAACTAAGGTTTTGAATTGCCAAAGCATACACTAAGTACATACATAAAATTTTGTTAACATGGCTGACAATAATCAAGAGAGTAGAATGAACATTGATAGCTTTGATTTTGCACATGAAGGTGCTAATGATGATGCTCCCATGTTTGTGAATTATCTTGTGACTAGGTTGCAACAAGCTATGGGCAACCCTACCTTGCAAGCCGAAGTTACTCAACAACTTCGTGCCTATGGAATTTCCCTTCCTCTCCAAGAGGAGAGAGAGCTTAGGAGGCCTCTTGAAGAGACCCCCAAAAGAAGACTCTCTCCCATTCGAGAGGAGGAATCCAAAGAGAAAGAAAGCAATGAAAGTCTAAGTTCTTCTGAAGATGTGGCTCCACGAAGAAGGCGGTCTAGACGATCGCCTACTCCTCCCAAGAGGAAAAGAGCAACCCATAGTCCTTCTCCTCATCACTCTCAAAGGCAAGAGAGGAAACAAAGGAAGAAAAGGGCTAGGAAGAGGTCACCCTCTTCTCCTTCTTCTTCACCTTCCTTCTCTTCCGATGAAAGTTATGGCTATTCTCCTAGAGAATACAAGAGGGGAGGGCATCGCAAATCATTTCCTACATGGCGAAGGTCACAAAAGTTAAAGAAGTTCAAGGAGGGAGGAAAGAGTATCTCTTTTCTCACCTACGATGGCACCTTTGGTGCTACCGACAAAGTGTTGGCCTTCATCCAGCAATTTGATGCGGCCTTTGGGGACGAGGGCTTCACAGAGTCCTCCAAGCTACGCCATGTAGCTATGCACTTCCAAAAATCAGCTCGTCAATGGTGGGCTAGCCTTCGTGGCAATGGAGAAGCCCCAAAGACATGGAAAACTCTACGAGTTTCCATCATGAAGCAATTTCTTCCAAGCGATACTAAAGATAAAGTTCTTACCGAATGGCGCGGCTTGAAGCTCCTCTCTCATGAGTCTATCAACAAGTATGTAGATAAGTTTTGGGATTTACATCTCAAAGCTACTGTCTTTCAAAAGATAGACTTTGCCGAGCAAAGACAACAATTCTGTGCGGGATTACCTGAAGAGATAGCCGAATATATCAACTCTCAACGGCCCGGTACTATTACCGAAGTAATCCACCACACCATGGTTGCTTCACGCATCAATTTCCATCAAGGGGCTAGACGTAATGTCAAGCCCATGGAAAACAAAGATAAAAATGATGCAAAGGGGAAATCCAATGCTCAAAATAATTCCCAAGGCACTTCCAACAACAACAATAACAACAACAACAATCGGTCCAAGGAGAAGGGAGTTTACAAAGGTAAAAACAAACTCTCTCCTGAAGAGCTTGAAGCTTTTCGCAAGGACCATAAGTGTTTCAAGTGTGGGGAGCAAGGACATGGCTATCGTTCTTGCCCCAAGAAGAATACTCGCAATGAGACTCCTAGGGCTTCCACCATCGAAGCTCCAAAAGAGGATGCTCATTGCAAAGGATCATCACTCTCCTATGCTTGGGGAAAGGTAAGAGAGCATGATGCCTTCATCTTGTTTGACCCTGGCTCTACTCTCAACTTCATATCAATAGAGTTGGCCACCAAGTTGGGCATTCAAGCTTTTGAGATGGGAGATATAGTAACAGCTGATGCAGCTTTCAAGGGACAACAAGCCTCCGTTACTCCCTTGATTGGGAAGTTGAGGCTTCATGTCCAAAGCTATGTCGACAAAGAAGACATCTTCATCTCTCCCCTCCAACATCAGGATGTTATCCTAGGGGCACCATGGTTTGATCGCATGGCTGCCAACATGAAGTTCCCTGAAAGGAGAATTTACTTCACCTACAGGGGAAAGAACATGTATATAGATGCTAGTGAGCGTGGTCGCACTATTCCACTTATAAATCCTCTTTCTTTTGATAAATCAATGAAGAGCTCAGTTTCTGCGTACATGATTTATGTCAAAGAGTCTCTAAAAGCTAATAATGTTTCATCAAATGAAAATGATAGGAATCAAGAAGAGTTAGACTTGTCTACTTTTCTAAAAGGATTCCAAGATGTGTTCATCGATGATATCCCTATGGACCTACCTCCAAAACGAGGGGATGATGACCATCGTATTGAGCTCCTTCCAGGAAGCTCACCGCCTAACAAACCTCCTTATCGAGTCTCACAAGCTCAACAAGAGGAGATCATGAGGCAAGTACAAGAGCTGGTAGACAAAGGAATGGTGAGGCCTAGTTCCTCTCCCTTTTGTTCTCCAGTCCTTTTAGTGCAAAAGAAAGATGGTACATACCGTATGTGTGTGGACTATCGAGCACTAAACCATATCACTATCAAAAACAGATTTCCCGTACCTCGGGTAGAAGATCTGTTTGATAAGCTACAAGGCTCTACCTACTTCAGTAGGATTGACCTTAAGAGTGGCTATCATCAAATAAGGATAGTGGATGAGGATATCTTAAAGACCGCGTTTCGCACAACATTTGGTCTTTATGAATATCTAGTCATGCCTTTTGGCTTGACTAATGCACCAGCTACGTTCAATCGTTTGATGGAGAAAATTTTTAGACCATATCGAAAATTCACTGGAGTGTTCTTCGATGATATCATCATCTACTCCAAGTCTTTGGAGGAACATAAGCAACATCTCCAAGTGATTTTTCAAGCCTTGAGGGAGAACAAACTTTTTCTCAACCAAAAGAAAAGTGAATTCTTCCTTCAAGAGATTCAATATCTAGGCCATATTATCTCTCACGATGGTATTCGTATGGATCCATCAAAGTTAGAGGTAATAAAATCATGGCCTAACCCAAGGAATCTACATGAGCTAAGAAGCTTTATTGGTATGTGTGCATACTATAGACGCTTCATAGCAAAATTCTCTCAAGTAGCAGGACCACTACACGACTTAACCAAGAAGAACGTTAAGTTTGTATGGACTGCTAAGGAGCAAAATGCTTTTGAAAAACTCAAAGAGAAGCTTACTTCCCAACCAGTCCTCGTGCTTCCGGATCTCTCAAAGCCATTTGAGGTCCAATGTGATGCTTGTGGTGATTGCCTTGGAGCGGTTTTGCTTCAAGAAGGGCATGCCATAGCATATGAGAGCCGAAGGCTCAATGGTGATGAACGAGTCTTGGGCATTTATGAGAAAGAGCTTTTAGCTGTTCTACATGCCCTAGACACATGGAAGCACTACCTATTGGGGACTCCATTTATCCTACGAACCGACCACCAAAGTCTCAAGTATTTCATGACGCAAACCAAGCTTTCCGACAAATAAATGAGGTGGGCAAATTTTCTTTCGCAATTTAATTTCCATATTGCTCACATAGCTGGTAAGCACAATCAAGTTGCCGATGCACTTTCACGACGACCAAAAGTTAATGCGGTGTCTATAGCTACTCACAATGATCTATCCTCTATGATAGATGAGTATGCTACTGACCCTGACTTTAGAGACATAATGTCAGCCCTTGCTTTGGGGAAGAAAGAGGAACCATTCACATTGCAGGATGGTTATCTTCTCCACGGAAATAAGCTATGTGTTACCCATTCCCATCGTGAGAAGGTTATGTATGAATCCCATGCTCCTCCATATGCAGGGCATAGAGGTATTCAACCTACTCTCCGAGGAGTAGAGACGTATTTCTATTGGCCTACCATGAAAGTGGACATACAAGAGTATGTTTCAAAATGTGTAGTATGCCAAAAGACCAAGTATGATAGAGGGAAGCAACCTGGATTACTCCAGCCATTGCCTATTCCAAATTCACCATGGGAGAGTATATCCATGGATTTCATCTTTGGATTACCCAAGTCTATCCATGCGAATACAGGAATATGGACAATAGTTGACAGGTTTAGCAAGCAAGCACATTTTATTCCTGTCAAAAAGACTATTAAGGCACATCAAATGGCAACTCTCTTCATATCTCAGATTTTCAAACACCATGGATTACCCACATCCATCGTGTCAGATAGAGATCCTAGAATGACCAGTAATTTCTGGAAAGGTCTCTTTGAAAATCTAGGAACAAGATTGAATTTCTCTTCGGCCTATCACCCACAAACGGATGGCCAAAGTGAGATAGCCAATCTTACAATACTCGATCTACTCAAGACTTATGTTACCGAAGTAGATCAACGCTCACAATGGGAAAAGTATTTACCGCTAGTAGAGTATGCCTACAATAATACTGTACATACTTCTACGGGCAAAGCACCTTTCGAGATCATAGAAGGAAGACCTAAAAGTCCCTTGCTACTGAAAGTACATGGGAAGATCTTCGCCGCCGATGAGTATAGCCGTGACCTACAAGAATCTTTTCAAAAGATTAGGGAGGCTATAGCCATCTCTCAACAAAGGCAAAAAGCTGCTGCTGATAAGCACAGAAGAGCCTTAATGTTCAAAGAAAATGATTGGGTCTTACTCAAGTTTCCTAAGGCTCGATTAAGGCAAACGACGGGCAAAAATCCCACGGGCCATCAAAAGTATTATGCTAAACTAGCAAAAAGATACTATGGTCCTTTCCAAATCTTGAAGCCTATCAATGAGACGGCTTATCAACTCAAATTGCCCAACCATTGGCTTATACACAATGCCTTTCATGTAAGCTTACTTAAGCCCTACAAAGGAGAGCCACCAATTGAACCAATTATTGAAGACCCTCCCGAAGTTGAAGACCAAGAAGAGTTGCTACAACCCGAAGCTATCCTTCGGCATGAAGACAAGGTACTACGACATGGTAAGATTATCCGACGGTATCTTATTAAGTTCAAAAATTATCCTTTTAAAGATGCTAAATGGATGCAAGGAGTACAACTTAAGGATAGTATGAACCTTGTCAATGCTTACAATGCTACATTAGAGTAAGCAAATGTACAAATTTCTTTTAAATAACTCATGTTTTTGTCTTATATGACTAGTCCTCTTTTTAATTGTGCACAAATTTAACTAGTATGCATGCTTAAAATCATGTTTGTGATGACGACGTCTCTCAAACACCAAGTAGAATTTGTCACTCTACTTTGGGAGAATGAAATGGACTAAAGAGCAGACATGCTTGCGGCAGCTATGTCTCCCAAGCACCAAATGGATTAGTCATCCATCTTGGAAAGATGTCGTAGGGTAAAAAGGGATCCTTTACCCGCTAAGTACGATTGACTAATGACTAAGACTTTATCTCTTCTACCTCATAGTCGAGGACGACTATGATTTCAAGAGAGAGGTAATGTCATAAAATCTAATATCTAACTAACCCAAATGATTTTCTCATATTAAATTGATCACTTAATGTGGGAGAATAAACGGGAACAAGTGTTAAGATATAGGTATGTGCTTTTAGATCTATCTCAACACGGGGCCAATGTAAAGGGGCCCAAAAGGGAGATGGTCCATCAAAGAGCAAGGCTAACCAATGGAGCATAAGACCTTAGGGTTAGCTTCATTGAAGACCTCCAATAAATGTGTGTAAAAGTCCTTTTGACCTTAAGTAAGCTAGGGCTGAACTTGAGGTGGGAACCCGGCCCAAGCTCGAGGTGCTTGTCCTGCTTGAGGTGCTTGTCATGCTTGAGGTGTTTTTCATGCTTGAAGTGCTTGATTAAGATGCTTGAGGTGCTTGACTGGCTCCATGCTTGAGGTGCTTGACTTGCTGCATGATTAAAGTACTTGAGGTGCCTTGAGAAGCTTGCCTGAGATGCTTGTGGGAACCCCCCCTAGTTCAAGTTGAGTAAGGTGCTTGATCACCTAAAAGTCAAAAGCATTCCTACAAGAGGGGGGGCGAGCCCTTTTCCTAGGGCCTAGAGAGAGAACACCCACTCACACACACAAGGGAAGCCCATCTTGAAGAGGCAGCAAGGACACGTGTCAGGCCCCTACCCATGTTACCTTCATGTGTTGCTTGAAGCCTATTGGCTAGGCTTCAAAGGGGTCCAATGATAAATTACATGAATTATCTAATTGTTTTAGTATTTATCAAGTCCTCTCTCTCAAAGGGGAAAGGGGGACACTTGTCCCAAGGCTACCCATGTTGCTTGTAATGGCTCCTGCTTGTGATTGGCTAGGCCTGGAGGGGTCCAATGAGCTTCAGGCATGAGCTACAAGGGGGGGTCGACCCAAGCAAGCTAGGGGGGTGCCTAGGGGGTATACTCACCCACACACACTCACAAGCACTCTCATTGTGTGATATGCAAAGTGCAAGAGCTCCCTCTCCAAGCAAGTAGAGGTTGAGAGCCTACACCAACACTCTTGGCTATGGAGTGCAAATCCAACCAAGAGCCATGCTTCAATGCTTAAGCTTGCCATCTCCTTCTTCTTCATTACTATGCTATTATGTATGCTAGCAACAAGAGTATGATAAGTGAGGAACTAATTCTTTCTCCTACGAAATGTTTCTTCTTCCTCTTCCCTACCCTCATTCCCTGCTAGCTCTCTCCACCTTCGAAGGTGTTTGAGGTCTTGGGACCGAGGCTTGGGATAGTTAAAGCTTTCTTCAAGTTTATGTTATGTTTGTGGTGCATGAAGCCTTCCATCTTCATGGCATCACCTAGGTCACAAGGAACACAAAGACTGTATTGTAACAAGTCTCTCTTTATGGGAGAAATCATAATACAAATGCCTATTGGAGGGGGGACCGGCTCCACATAAATCCGGTCCTCAATTGTTGTCATGTTCTCTAAACTCTCTCTCTCTTGCAAAAGTATTGTCTATGCCAAGTTAACTAATTGCTATGATTATGTTGCTATCTTCAATTATGTATACCCGCTATGCTCACAAAATCATTTCTTGAAAGTACTCTCATTAAATTCCGCTATTCTCAAATTGAATAGGCAAATTCCATTACATATGTACATGCGGTCACTAAGTGTGAACTCGCTAGAAGCGTACTAGGCTGGCACTATAAGTGTAGTCCAGCTGTAGAATCACTAGCAGAGATCCTCCGTGTCGGTCACCTAACGCGCCAGTGAGTAAATGCCGTAAGCGGCCAAGACCCGTAGTGGATGCCAGCTCAAGGTGTAGAGCTCGACATCTCAACATTGTCCATGCTATCTAACTAGGTGTTATGTTTTTTTTTGCTCTCTTCACCCAAGCACTCTTGTAATTCTCATTAGGAATCTATTCTAATGAAATGCCCACTATGTTCATGCTAATTTCCGCTACACACAAGTTTTTAAGCCATTAAATGTTACATTGGTATCAGAGCACAAGGTTTCTCTTTTCTTGCTCAATAAGGGAGGTCCTCAAGCTAGCTATAAATGGTTGGTATTATTAATTGCCTGTGAGTAAGTAGAATAGGGATTTTTCAGCCTTGCAGTGCGCCTGCCTTCGTGCAATTAACGGGGCATCACCGTTGAGAGCTATGGTCTTAATAGTGGAGTCCTACGGGGCTTGCCTACGGCTCAACCACTATTGAGCTATTAGAAGATTGACATGAGCCGGTGTTGTTTTGGTGTCGAAAGACCCTCTCTTCTATTCCTTGCAATTAATGGTATTCGAGCCGCGGGTACAGTAGCTTGAGTGCTTTTTCTAAAGGGGTACAGAGGAGTAGCAACTAGGGCTTGAAGTGCCAAAGTACACCTAAAAAGTTTACACCTAAAAGTTGTTAGAATGGCTGACAATAGTAAAGAGAGTGAAATTAATGTTGATAACTTTGATTTTGCTAATGAGCAAGCTACTAATGATGCTCCGATGCTTGTTAACTATCTTGTTTCTAGGCTTCAACAAGCCATGGGCAATCCATGTCTCCAAAGTGAAGTGCAACGGCAGCTCTGTGCTCACGGGATTCTCCAAGCTCATCACCATGACGAGAGAACACCTAGGAAGCCTCCTTGTGAGACTCCCAAAAGAGGTCTCTCTCCGATTCGGGAAGAAGAAGAGAATCCATACGAAGGGCTCAAGAATTTACTTCTTGATGATGCATCTCCTTCTCAAAGGAGAACTCAAGAACCTCCACCGAAGGAACGAGAAAGAAGTGAGTCTCCTACCACCTCGACGGAGATGGCTCCACGAAGATGGTGGGCTAAACGCTCTCCATCACCACCAAAGCAGAGAAGACCATCGCACTCTTCTCCACATCATAATTCAAAGAGGGATAATAAAAAGCAAGAGAAGAAAAAGGCGAGAAAGAGGACACCCTCTTCTCCATCTTCTTCATCCTCTTCCTCTTATGAAAGTGATGGTGAAGACGACGAAGATAAAGACAAGAAAAAGGCGAGAAAGAGGTCACCCTCTTCTCCACCTTCTGAAGAAAGTGATGGTGCAACCTTTGAACCATCAACAAGAAGAGGACATAGGAAATCCTATGCCGCATGGAAGAGGTCATCCAAGCTGAAGAAGTTCAAAGAGGGAGGGAAGAGCATCTCTTTCCTTACCTATGATGGCACCTTTGGTGCTACAGACAAAGTCTTGGCCTTTATCCAGCAATTCGACGCGGCGTTTGGAGATGAGGGCTTCACGGAGTCCTCTAAGCTACGCAATGTAGCTATGCACTTTCAAAAGTCTGCCAGACAATGGTGGTCTAGCCTACGAGCCAACGGTGAAGCTCCACGAACATGGAAAGCTTTAAGAGCTTCCATTATGAAGCAATTTTTGGCCACCGATGCCAAAGACAAAGTACTCACCGAATGGCGAAGCTTAAAGCTCTCTCCCTATGAATCCATCCACAAATATGTAGACAAGTTTTGGGACCTACAACTCAAAGCCACTGTTTTCAAAAAGTTGGATTTTGGAGAGCAAAAGCAACAATTTTGTGCGGGCTTAACCGAATAAATGGCGGAGTATGTCAAATCCCAAAGGCCACGTACCATATCGGCGGTAATACACCATCTATGGTGGCATCTCGAATCAATTTCCAAACGGGGGCTAAAAGAAATAATAAGCCCACGGAAAACAAGGGTTCCAATGAGCCTAAGGGGAAGGACAATGTCCAAAAGTCTCTCAAGGGCAACTCCAACAAAGCTAAAGAGAAGGGAGTTTACAAAGGTAAAAACAAACTCTCTCCTGAAGAGCTTGAGCATTATTGCGAGGATAACCGGTGTTTCAAGTGCGGCGAAAAAGGGCATGTGTACCGCGCTTGTCCCCAAAAGAACAACTGCCAAGATCCTCCTAGAGCTTCCTTGGTTGAAATCCAAGAGGAGGAGACTCACCAAACTCACCACAAAGGATCTCCTCTATGCCATGCTTGGGGAAAGGTAAGAGAACATGCTGCTTTTATTCTCTTTGACCCTGGTTCTACTCACAATTTTATATCTATAGAGTTGGCCACCAAGCTAGGCATACAAGCTTACGAGATGGGAGATTTCCTACCCGCAGACAGTGCCTTCAAGGGGCAAGAAGCTTCAGTCACGCCCTTAATCGGGAAATTGAGGCTTCATGTCCAAGGCTATGTGGACAAAGAGGACTTCTTTATCTCGCCTCTCAAGCATGAGGATGTAATCCTAGGGGCACCATGGTTTGACCGCCTGGCTGCCAATGTTAAATTTCCTGAAAGGAGAATCTCCTTTAAGTTCATGGAAAAAGACATGTATATAGATGCTAAGGAAATGGGTAACACTATCCCCATTGTACATACACCAGCTTTCAACAAGTCAATAAAGAGCTCTATTTCCATGTACATGATTTTTGTTAAAGATTCTCCAAATGAACCTAATGCTTTAGCAAAAGAAAATAAAAGCAACCAAAAGGAATTAGAGTTATCCAATTTTCTCAAGGGGTTTCAAGATGTTTTTATTGACGACATCCCTTGTGAGCTACCTCCTAAACGAGGTAATGATGACCATGCAGTTGAACTTCTTCCAGGAAGTTCACCGCCTAACAAACCTCCTTATAGAGTTTCTCAAGCTCAACAAGAGGAGATTATGTGGCAAGTGCATGAGTTAGTTGAGAAGGGCATGGTTAGGCCTAGCTCATCTCCATTTTGCTCACCTGTGCTATTAGTGCAAAAGAAAGATGGCACATATCGTATGTGTGTCGACTATAGAGCACTAAATAGGATCACTATCAAAAATAGGTTTCCCGTTCCACGGGTAGAAGACCTATTTGATAAGCTACAAGGATCGACCTACTTCAGTAGGATTGACCTAAAAAGTGGCTATCATCAAATAAGGATAGTTGATCAAGACATTGTAAACACCGCATTTCGCACTACATTTGGTCTTTACGAATACATTGTCATGCCTTTTGGCTTGACCAATGCACCAACCACATTCAACCGCTTGATGGAGAAGTTGTTCAGGCCTCATCGAACCTTCACTGGAGTGTTCTTTAATGATATTATCATCTACTCTAATTCATTAGACGAACACAAGCAACACCTCCAGGTAATATTTCAAGTTTTAAGAGAGAATAAACTTTATGTTAATCGAAAGAAAAGTGAATTTTTCTTGCAAGAGATTCAGTATTTAGGTCACATTATCTCTCAAGATGGCATCCAAATGGATCCATCCAAGTTAGAGGTAATAAAAGGATGGCCTAAACCAAGGAATCTTCATGAACTAAGAAGATTTATAGGTATGTGTGCATACTATAGACGCTTCATAGAAAAGTTCTCACAAATTGCGGGACCATTACATGACCTAACAAAGAAAAGCGTTAGGTATACATGGTCTGCTAAGGAGAAAAATGCTTTCGAAAAGCTTATCTCTCAACCTGTGCTTACACTACCGGATCTCTCAAAACCATTTGAGGTCCAATGTGATGCTTGTGGTGATTGCCTTGGAACTATTTTTCTCCAAGAAGGGCACGCCATAGGTTATGAGAGTCAAAGGCTCGACCTTGTTGAGCAAGCTCTAGGCATATATAAAAAGGAACTCCTTGCAGTTCTACATGCCTTAGACTCATGAAAGCACTATTTATTGGGGACTCCTTTCATTCTGCGAACGGATCACCAAAGTCTTTTAAGTACTTCATGACGCAGACCAAGCTCTCCGACAAACAAATGAGGTGGGCATATTTCCTTTCGCAATTTCATTTTCATATTGCTCACATTGCTGGCAAGCATAATCAAGTAGCTGATGCACTCTCAAGACGGCCGAGAGTAAATGCGGTTTCCATAGCAACTCGCAATGATCTATCTTCAATGATAGATGAGTATGCTATTGATCCCGATTTTAGAGATATGATTTCAACCCTTGCATTAGGGAAGAAAGAAGAACCATTTACTTTACAAGATGGTTATCTTCTCTACGGCAATAGACTATGTGTTACTAACTCACTACGTGAAAAAGTAATGTATGAATCTCATGCTCCACCTTATGCGGGGCATAGAGGGATGCAGTCTACCTTAAAGGGAATTGAAACATATTTCTATTGGCCTACCATGAAAGTGAACATACAAGAGTATGTTTCTAAATGTGTGGTATGCCAAAAAACAAAATTGATAGAGGGAAGCAACTTGGATTGCTTCAACCCTTGCCAATCCCTAATTCACCATGGGAGAGCATATCCATGGATTTTATCTTTGGATTGCCTAAGTCTATCCATGGGAATACGGGAATATGGACGATAGTAGACAGGTTCAGTAAACAAGCTCATTTTATACCTGTAAAAAAGACTATCAAAGCCCATCAAATGGGAACCCTCTTCATTTCACAAATTTTCAAGTACCATGGCTTGCCAATGTCCATAGTGTCGGATAGAGATCCTAGAATGACCAGTAATTTCTGGAAGGGTCTCTTTGAGAATTTAGGGACAAGGCTAAACTTCTCTTCGGCCTATCATCCACAAACGGATGGCCAAAGTGAAATAGCTAACCTAACCATTCTCGATCTACTAAAAGCCTATGTAACGGAAGTAGATCAAAGATCCCAATGGGAGAAGTACTTACCCTTAGTGGAGTATGCTTACAATAACACTGTACATACTTCCACGGGAAAAGCACCTTTTGAGGTAATTGAGGGAAGATCAAAAAGTCCCTTTCTACTTAAGGTACATGGGAAGATCTTCGCTGCAGATGAGTATAGCCGAGACCTACAAGAATCTTTTCAAAAGATTAAGGATGCTATCTCTATCTCACAGCAAAGGCAAAAGGCAGCTGCTGACAAGCACAGAAGAGCCCAAGCCTTTAAAGAAAATGATTGGGTCTTACTAAAGTTTCCCAAGGCTCGATTAAGGCACACGACGGGCAAGAATCCTACGGGACACCAAAAGTACTATGCTAAGCTAGCAAAAAGGTACTATGGTCCCTTCCAGATTCTTAGGCCAATCAATGAGATGGCCTATCAACTCAAGTTGCCCAATCATTGGCTCACACACAATGCTTTCCATGTGAGCCTATTAAAGCCTTACAAAGGAGAGCCACCTCAAGAACCAACTATTGAAGACCCACCGGAGATCGAGGACCAAGAGGAGGTGCTGCAGCCCGAGTCCATTCTCCAACATGAAGACAAGGTACTAAGAGGCGGTAAGACTATCCGACGATATCTTATTAAGTTTAAGAATTATCCTTTTGAAGATGCTAGATGGATACAAGGCATACAATTAAAGGATAACCTAAACCTTGTCAATGCTTACAATGCTTCCCAAGAGTAAGCAAATGTACAAAATGTTAAAAATGGACAAAGTTTTTTTGTCTTATAAGACTCTCTTTTTCTTTATTGTGCACAAAAATGAAGTAGTATGCATGCTTAGATCAATTTTGCGGAGACGACATCTCCCAAACACCAAGTAGAGCTTGTCACTCTACTATGGAAGATTGATAGGACTAATGTGCAGACATGCTTGCGGCAGCCTTAGGCTCTCAAGCCCCAAATGGACTAGTCATCCATTGTGGAATGATGTTGTAGGGTAACATAGGGATCCTCTACCTACTAAGAAAAGGACTCATGAATATGATTTATCTTCTCTACACCATAGTCGAGGATGACTATGATTTCAAGAGAGAGGTAATTTCATAATAATCAATATCTAATTCTCCTAAATGATTTTCTCATGTTAAACTGATCATTTAATATGGGGAAATGCCAGGGGAGAAAAAGCTAGAATATTGGTTAAGTTAGCAGACCGACCACAGTAGGGATCCAAAGGAGGGAAAATAGGGATCCAAAGGGGGGGCCATCTGCAAAAGAGCCATGTGCAACAATGAGCTAAAAAGACCCTAAGGTTAAGCCCATTAAGACTTCCAAAATGCTAAGGTTCCAAAATTCAAAGGTTGTGTCCAAAGGTCAACCTTAAGGGAATTGGATGCTTTGTGTGTGACCAAAAAAGTCTTTGCATATCCCTACATAGGAGGGGGCAAGCCTAGCATGTAGGGGATGAGAGAGAAATCCACACACACACACACAAGCCCCCTTTACACAAAGGGAATGAGGGACACATGTCAGCTCCCTAGGCCAGCTGCCCACAAGGTGTATCCAATTCCTATTGGATGGCCTTGGAGGTGGACCAATGAGAATTAGGCTAGAGTAAATCTAGTTTAATTAATTTAGAAAACACTTAATAAAAGAACCAATGAGAATTAAGTCTCCTAGATGACTATTGGACAGTCTCCCAAGCGGTCCAATGAGAGTTTAGTTGAATTATTAATTTACCTAAAGCTCTCACAAAAGGGGAAAGGGGGACACATGTCAGAAGGCTATCACTTATGCTGCTTAATAATCATTGGCTTGACTTGGGGAGGTCCAATGGGGAGATAGCAAGAGCAAATAGCAAGAGGGCTCGCCCAAAAGAGAGAGGGGGGGCTGATTTTTGCAAGGCATTATCACACACACACTCACACAATCTCATGTGTGAAGAAAGAGAAGACTATCTCTTCCCAAGCTTTAATGGAGAGCTCATCACCTACTCCAAGCTTGTGAGATAGAAGCCTACATCGACATACTCTTGGCATGTGGATGCAAATCCAACCAAGAGCCAAGCTTCAATGCATGATCATCTCCTCTACCAAGCTGATTACTAAGCTAAGCTATGCTAATATGAGTGATTATGTGAGGAGATGTACATCTTTCTTGTAAGATACTCCTTCTTCCTCTCAATCTATTCTCATACCCTGCTAGCTCTCACCATCTTCGAAGGTGTGTGAGGTCTTGGGTCTGAGACCGGGGATAATTGATGTTGTGTTTGCTAAGTGTTTTGCTTAGTGCATGAAGCTTTCATCTTCATTGCACTAGTTAGTCTTGAAGGAACACAAAGAATTGTATAGTACAATGTCTCTCTTGATGGGAGAAACCATAATACAAAGCCTTTTGGAGGGGGGACCAACTCCATGAAAATCTGGTCCTCAACTGTTGTCAATAGCTTCATTTCTCTATCTTTTGAAAGTATTGTTCATGCTATCTAACTAGGTGTTATGCTTTTTGTTGCTCTCTCCACCCAAGCACTCTTGTAATTCTCATCAGGAATCTATTCTAATGAAATGCCCACTATGTTCATGCTAATTTCCGCTACACACAAGTTTTTAGGCCATTAAATGTTACAAGGAACACAAATATTGTATTGTACCAAGTCTCTCTTAATGGGAGAAACTATAATACAAATGCCTATTGGAGGGGGGACCGGCTCCATATGAATCCGGTCCTCAACTATTGTCATGTTCTCTAAACTCTCTCTCTTGCAAAAGTATTTGTTCATGCCAAGTTAATTAGGTACCATGTTTATGTTTCTACCATCAATTAAGTTCACCCGCTATGCTCACAAAGTAATCTGTCAAAAGTGCTTCACCTAATTTCCTAATTTCGCTACTCTCAAAGTTCATAGGCCATTTCCATTACATTAGCATCAGAGCATTAGGTTTCGCTTTTCTTGCTTAAGAAGAGAGGTCCTTAAGTAGGCTATTAATGGTTGATTCTGTTAATTATATTAGGGTAAGTGGGACTGGGATCTGTTGCGATTAAAGCCCAAGTGGCCTCTTATGCGGATATGGCCGGCCGCCCGCCTAACTCACTTTCCTCTAACTCTTTGTATATACTAACTTATACTTTGTGAATACTAAGGAATTGGGAGATAACCCTTCTAACAGTTCTCTGCGTACTGTACTGTGTAAGCTCACTGTGTGTGTGTGTGTGAGAGAGAGAGTCGACCCACGCTCCGCTCCTCGACTTCAATTGGTATCAGAGCCTTGGTTCAGTGCGGATTTGCGCAATCGCGCGCGCGCGCACTTTTTCGGCAGATTCTGGATCCGGAGTTCGAAAATTCACACTCGGCGTTCCGGGAGCGTTTCCAACAGGCGACCTGGGGTTTTACCCCCCTTTCGAAGCCGTTTATGCCCTCAGAATTTCGTTATGAGCACTACAGCAGAAGATAGATTTCAGCCGCAAAGAAATCCGTCTTGTGTAGATTGGCAAGCAGGAGGTGGTCGACATCAATATCGACATCGACATACATCACTCATTAGTCTTCAGAGCATCATCTATAGACCAGGTACACATATATATCATCAGATATATATATTGCAGTCTGCATTGCTACTTCTTGTGCTTGCCAGGTTCCAGGGGAGGTGTGGCCATACGACGGCTTGACACCACTGGCATGTATTGCAGATTGATGTACTGTGATTGTGGGTCTGCTAGTTGTGAGTCACGCTAGCAGACAGACCGCCGCAGCGGTCATAGGACAGTGATTGGTCTATTATAGGATGTATGCTAGTTCTGGGTAGTTTGCTGAGCCATCTGAGAGGGTCGTGTGTGAGGTTTTTTGAATCCAAGCACTGGGGGCTGGGTTACCCAGTGTGAGGTGGATTAGGTTGCTGAAGTTCCCCTCTACACGCATCCTCTTCGGCGACTTTTATCCCTTAGGATGTATGACTTTGTGTAGACACTGGATTGCATCTTATGCGTCAGGCCGTTGAGGCATTGTTCAGGGTTCAGTCTTGAGACAGATACAGGTTCTGTCATCGCCCAGAGAGGAGACATTGTATGCTTACAGGACAGCATATTACAGAGATCTTTTAGATTTGTCACTGGTCAGCTATTTATGATTGTTTTTTGAGCTATCTTTTGGTTCCCAGAGCTTAGTTTACAGGGGAGACTCTGTCAAAAATTTTCAAAATACTGACAGTTCCTAAGGAGAGGTGTTCAGCTTGTTGATTACAGCTTGTTTACTGTGTACAGAGGCCAGTTTACAGGGGAAACTCTGCCGGATTTTTCTCAGGAGTAAACAGTTTGGCAGATATGGCATCTTCTCAAAGTGAGACTCTTTACAACATAAAGAAGCTGGATGGCACAAACTTTCCATTCTGGAAGAAGCAGATTTGGCAGGTTTTGGTGCAGAAAAAACAAGTGAAGCCACTGAAGCTCAAAGGGGAGAGACCAGAAGGTATGGCTGAAGATGAGTGGGAAGAGCTTGACGAGTTAGCTTGTTCCACAATCATGCTGACACTGGCAGAAAATGTTTACTTCAACGTAGCAGAAGAGACTACAGCGTATGGCGTATGGCAAAAGCTATGTGGTATGTACGAGAAACAAAGTGCTGCTTCTCAGATTTACTGGCTCAAGAAATTGGTGGATTTGAAGATGAAGGAAGGGACAGCCATGTCAAATCATCTGAATGAATTTCACACAATTTTCAGCCAGTTAACAGCACAGGAGATAGTCTTTCCAGATTCAGTGAAGGCTATGTTTCTCTTAATCACTTTGCCAGACAGTTGGGATACTTTTCGTACAGCGTTAAGTAATTCTGTCGCGCCAGAAGGTCTTACAAGTGCCAATGTAGAAGGCAGCTTGCTCACAGAGGAAGTGAACAGGAAGAACATTGACAAAGGCAAAGGCAATAGTGCTTTGGTCGTTCGAGGGAGACAACAGTTTAAAGAGAAGAAGGGTAAGAAGGCACAAAACCGAAGTAAGTCTCGTGATTCCAAGTCAAAGGATGACATAGAATGCTACCATTGTGGCAAGAAGGGTCACATGAAGCGAGACTGTACGAAGTGGAAACAAGAAAAAGGAAAAACAAAGAGTTCTGAGCAAGATGAAAAGAAGAGTTCAGTGAAGATTGAAGAGGTGAATGTCACAGGATCTGGTTCAGACAGTGATTCTGGTATAGCAGCTGGTGACGTCTTCCTTACAAGCAATCTTGATTCTGTTTTCTTGACTGTAGAGGATGGACATGCTATGAGTGATTGGATTATCGACTCAGGGGCATCTTTACATGTTTCTCCGCACAAAGAGTGGTTTACATCATATGTGGCTACTAAAGATTATGTCAGACTTGGCAATGAGCAGGTTTGTGACATACTTGGAGTGGGAGATGTGCAGTTGAAGTTTCAGAATGGCTCTTCTTTATGGCTCAAGAATGTCAGACATGTTCCAGCAATCCGAAAGAGCTTGATTAGTACAGGGAAGTTGGATGATGTGGGTTATGTGACAGTTTTTGGGAACAGCGCTTGGAAGATCTCCAAAGGTTCGATGACTGTAGCACATGGCAGAAAGTCAGGAACTCTGTACACTTTACATGTTTCAGAGGTTAAAAACCATGTAATTAATGTGATTGAGCAGCCAAGTGTGTCACTGTGGCATCGTAGGTTGGGACATATGTCAAAAAGATGGAAATACTTTCTCATTATGGTTATTTGCCTGGCTTTTCATTTCAAGATTTCGAGTTTTGTGAGCATTGTGTTTATGGTAAGCAAACACAGGAACCGCACAGATCAAAGAGGAATCGTAGGGACGAACGGTTAGCTCTTGTACACAGTGATCTATGCGGACCAATGCCTAGTTTGTCACTAGGGGGAGCAGCGTACTTTTGTACATTCATAGATGGCTATTCTCGCAAAGTATGGGTTTACTTCTTGAAGCACAAGGATGAGGTGCTCAAGGTCTTTAAGACATTCTTGCAGCTGGTGGAGAATCAGAGTGGTCAGAAGCTGAAGTGCTTGAGAACTGACAATGGTGGAGAGTACGTTTCCAAAGCTTTTCAAGACTTTTGTGAAGCAAAAGGGATTAAGCGGGAACTTACTGCACCATATAATCCTTCACAGAATGGGGTTGCAGAACGTATGAATAGGACCATACAAGAGAAGGTCAGAAGCATGTTGTCAAATGCTGAGTTGCCTGATGGATTTTGGGCGGAAGCAGTGGCTACAGCAGTCCATTTGATCAACAGGTCTCCTAGTAGGGTTCTGGATAAGAGTGCAGTGGCCGAGATGCTATGGAGAGGCAAGGCACCTTCGTATAAGCATCTCAGAGTCTTTGGTTGTGAAGCTTATAGCCATATTCCTAAGGAGTTCAGAAATAAGTTAGAACCAAAGAGCAAGAAGTGTATATTTCTTGGCTACGGAGAATCGGGTGAGATGGGTTACCGGCTTTGGGATCCTGAGTCCAGAAAGCTTATTCGTAGCAATGATGTGCATTTCAATGAAGCCAAGTTTCACGCTAAGCCAGAGAAGACAGAGGAGATCAGAAGAGTTGTCTTCAGGGAAGATGGACCTAGTGCTAGCACATCAAGACAGCATAGTCAGGCTCAGGAACAGCCTATAGTGGCTAGAGAGGCAGAATCAGTTGTGGTGAGACGTTCTAAGCGTGTCTCCAAACCACTTGATCGTTATGTGCCATCTCTAAATTATGTCATGCTCACAGATTGCGGAGAACCATCTTGTTACAAGGAAGCATTACAAGTGGTTGACTCGAAAAAATGGCAGTTGGCCATGCAGTCAGAGATGACAGCTCTGCATAAAAACCAGACATGGAAGTTGGTTAAATTACCACAAGGCAAAAAGGCTCTACCTTGTAAATGGGTTTACTGGTATAAGATCACCGCTCATGATAGTCAGCCAAAGTACAAAGCAAGGCTTGTTGCCAAGGGCTTTAAGCAAGAACAAGGCATTGACTTTGATGAAGTCTTCTCTCCAGTGGTCAAGATGACTACATTGAGATGCTTTCTTGCATTGGTTGCTATATTGGATTTGGTGTTGCACCAAATGGATGTCAAGACAGCGTTCTTGCATGGTGATTTAGATGTGGAAATTTACATGCAGCAGCCAGAAGGGTTTGTTGAGAAAGGCATGGAACATTTGGTATGCCAGTTGTTAAAGAGTCTTTATGGCTTAAAACAATCACCGAGGGCATGGTACCATAAGTTCCACCAGTTTATGCTTTCTCAAGGCTACAAACGTAGTGAGTTCGATCACTGTCTATATACAAAGAAGGCTAAGGATGGCAGTTGGCTGATCCTTATTTTGTATGTGGATGACATGTTGATTGCTGGCAAACACTTGGAAGAAATTTCAGCTTTGAAGTCAAAGATGGCAAAATCGTTTGACATGAAAGACATGGGTGAGGCAAGTCATATACTTGGTATGCGCATTGAGAGAGACAGATCAAAGAAGTTGATTTGGTTATCTCAAACAGAGTATATTGACAAGGTTTTGCAACGTTTCAATATGGACAAGGGAAAGGCATTGAGTGTTCCATTGCCACCATATGTGAAACTTAGCAAACAAGATTGTCCTGTGTCTGAGGAAGAAAAGGCTGAAATGGATAAGATTCCATATGCGTCTGCAGTGGGTAGTTTGATGTATGCAATGATTGCTACACGTCCGGATATTGCATTTGCAGTGGGGGTGGTTAGCAGATATATGTCAAATCCCGGCAAGAAACATTGGGAGGCAGTGAAAGGTATCATGAGATACTTAAAACATACAAAGAGTATGCGCATATGCTATGGTAGTCAGGATTTGAGTGTCAGAGGATACAATGACTCAGATTATGCAGGAGACTTGGATAAGAGGAGATCTACATCAGGCTATGTCTTTACATTGGCTGGAGGTGCCATATCATGGCGATCTCGATTACAAGATTGTGTTACACAGTCTACTACTGAAGCTGAGTATGTTGCAGCAAATGAGGCATGCAAAGAAGCTATTTGGCTTGGTAGATTGGTTGCAGACTTGGGAATCAAAGTAGATATGCCAGAGTTATATTGTGATAGTCAAAGTGCTATACAATTGGCAAAGAATCCAGTGTTCCATTCGAAGACTAAGCATATTGATGTCAAATATCACTTCATCAGGGAAGTACTTGAAGACAAGCAGATACAACTGCTGAAGATCCACACCAAGGACAATCCTGCTGATCTACTCACAAAGGGACTTCCAGGAGAGGGCTTTGTGCATTGTCGTGAGTTATTGGGCATTGGATAGATGGCAGCCATGTAAATCTTTGTACATTTATGTTCATAGATTTACAGTTACTTAAAGTGCCACATTGGACTTTAAGTGGGAGGTTGTTGGGATTAAAGCCCAAGTGGCCTCTTATGCGGATATGGCCGGCCGCCCGCCTAACTCACTTTCCTCTAACTCTTTGTATATACTAACTTATACTTTGTGAATACTAAGGAATTGGGAGATAACCCTTCTAACAGTTCTCTGCGTATTGTACTGTGTAAGCTCACTGTGTGTGTGTGTGTGAGAGAGAGTCGACCCACGCTCCGCTCCTCGACTTCAGGATCTATTATCGTTTTTGTTGAGCCCACTATGTAAGATATGGTGCACACCTCGGGAGATTTGGTCTTAATAATGGAGTCTTTTTAGACTTGCCTACGGCTTTACCATTATTGAGCCATAAGAAGTCCGAAAGGAGCTATCCCTCGGCAACTTCGCTATGTTAAGACTCACTCCACTACTCTCTATAATTAACCAATTCGAGCCGTGGATGCAGATACTTAAGTGCCTATTTTCAAAGGCTAGGAGGAGTAGCAACTAAGGTTTTAAATTGCCAAAGCATAGACTAAGTAAATACCTAAGTTTAATTAACCTGGATGACAATAACCAAGAGAGTAGAATGAACATTGATAACTTTGATTTTGCACATGAAGGTGTTAATGATGATGCCCCCATGTTTGTTAATTATCTTGTTACTAGGTTGCAAAAAGCTATGGGCAACCCCTCTTTGCAAGCCGAAGTTACTCAACAACTTTGGCTTATGGGATTTCCTTTCCTCTCAAAGAGGAGAGAGAGCTTAGGAGGCCTCTTGGTGAGACCCCCAAAAGAAGACTCTCGCCCATACGAGAGGAGGAATCCAAAGAATGAGAAAGTAATGACTCCCTAAGTTCCTCAAAAAATGTGGCTCCATGAAGATGGCGGTCTAGACGATTGCCAACTCCTCCCAAGAGGAAATGGTTAACCCATAGTTCTTCTCCTTGTCACTCCAAAAGGGAAGAGAGGAAACAAAGGAAGAAAAGGGAAAGAAAGAGGTCACCCTCTTCTCCTTCTTCTTCACCTTCCTCCTCTATCGATGAAAGCTATGGCTATTCTCCTAGAGAATACAAGAGGGGAGGACATCACAAATCTTACCCTGCATGGCGAAGGTCACAAAGGCTAAAGAAGTTTAAAGAGGGAGGAAAGAGTATCTCTTTTCTCACCTATGATGGCACCTTTGGTGCTACCGACAAAGTATTGGCCTTCATCCAACAATTTGATGCGGCCTTTGGAGACAAGGGCTTCACAGAGTCCTCCAAGCTACGCCATGTAGCTATGCACTTCCAAAAATGAACTCGTTCACTGGTGGGCTAGCCTTCGTGGCAACGGCGAAGCCCCAAAGACATGGAAAACTCTACAAGTTCCCATCATAAAGCAATTCCTTGCAAGTGATGCAAAGGACAAAGTGCTTACCAAATGGTGAAGCTTAAAGCTTCTCTCTCATGAGTCTATCCACAAATATGTGGAAAAATTTTGGGATTTACATCTCAAGGCTACTATCTTTCAAAAGATAGACTTTGTCGAGAAAAAGCAACAATTTTGTGCGGGATTACCCAAAGAGATGGCCGAGTATGTCAACTCTCAACGGCCTGGTTCTATCACCAAAGTAATCCACCACACCATGGTTGCTTCGCGCATCAATTTACAACAAGGGGCTAGACGGAATGTCAAGCCCATGGAAAATAAAGACAAAAGTGATGCCAAGGGGAAAACCAATGCCCAAAATTCTTACCAAGGCTATTCCCAACAATAGCAACAATCAGTCCAAGGAGAAGGGGTTTACAAAGGTAAATATAAACTCTCTCCTAAAGAGCTAGAAGCTTTTCGTGAGGACCACAAATGTTTTAAGTGTGGGAAGCATTTAAGTGTGGGAAGCAAAGCCATGGTTATCATCCTTGCCCCAAGAGAATTGCCACAATGAGACTCCTAGAGCCTCTATGTTTGAAGCTCCAAAAGAGGATGCTCATTGCCAAGGATTTCTCCTTTCCTATGCTTGGGGAAAGATGCAAAGCATGATGCCTTGATTTTGTTTGACCATGTTTCAAGTCACAACTTCATATCCACGGAGTTGACCACCAATCTAGGAATACAAGCCCACAAGATGGGAGATACATTGAAATGTGATGGAGCTATCAAGACGTCTCAGTTACTTCTTTCATTGGAAAATTAAGGCTTCATGTCCAAAGCTATTTGGACAAAGAGGATTTCTTCATTTCCCCTCTCAAACATAAGAATGTTATCGTTGGGGCACCATGGTTTAACCACATGGCTTCCAACATGAATTTCCTTGAAAGGAGAATCTACTTCACCTCTACAGGAAAAAGAGCATGAACATAGATGCTAATGAGTCGGGGAACACCATACCCTTGCAATAAAGGGAATCAAGAGGAATTAGAGTTGTCCAATTTCCTAAATGGATCCCAAGATGTTTTCATTGATGACATCCCTAGTGAGATACATCTAAAATGAGGGATGATGACCATGCAATTGAGCTCCTACCAAGAAACTCAGTGCCTAGCAAGCCTCCTTATTGAGTTTCACAAGCTCAACAAGAGGAGATCATGAGGCAAGTGCATGAATTGTTGGAAAAGGGGATGGTGAGGTCTAGCTCCTCTTGATTTTGTTCACCATTTCTTTTAGTGCAAAAGAAAGACGACACACCATTGCTTCATAGGTATGTGTGCATACTATAGATGCTTCATTAAAAAAAAAAAAATCTCGCTAATAGCAAGCCCATTACATGACTTAATAAATAAAGAACGTTAAGTATTCATGGACTGCAAAAGTGCAAGAAGCTTTTGAAGAAGCTTAAGGAGAATCTTATCTCTCAACGTGTGCTCACACTACTAGATCTCTCAAAGCCATTTGAGGTCCAATGTGATGCTTGTGGTAATCACCTTTGAGCTATTTTGCTTCAAGAAGGGCATGCCATAGCATATGTGAGTCAAAGACTCAACTTCGCTAAGTGAGTATTGGGCAAATACGAAAAAGAGCTACTAGCTATTCTATGCGCCCTAAACACATGGAAACACTATCTCTTGGGGACTCCATTCATCCTACGAATGGATCACAAAGCCTCAAGAACTTCATGACGCAAACCAAGCTCTTCGCCAAACAAATGAGGTGGGAAAATTTTCTTTTGCAATTTAAATTTCATATAGCTCACATTGTTGGGAAGCACAATCAAGTGGTCGATGCACTTCCACAACGACCAAGGTAAATGTGGTGTCTATAGCAACTCACAATGATCTATCTTTTATGATAGATGAGTATGCTACTGACCAAGACTTTAAGTATGTAATTACAGCCTTTGTAGTAGGGAAGAAACAAGAACCATTCACCTTGGAGGATGGTATCTTCCAAACGGCAATAGGCTATGTGTTAATCACCCATACAATACGAAAGTCATGTATGAATCCCATACCTCTTCTTATGTGGGGCAAAGAGGGATTCCATAGTCTACTCTTCGAGGAGTAGAAATGTATTTTTGTTGGTCTACCATGAAAAGTAAACATACAAGAGTATGTTTCAAAATGCGTGGTATACCAAAAGCTGAAATTTGATCAAGGGAAGCAACTTGGATTGTTTCAGTCCGACAGGCTTAACAAGAAAACACACTTTATGCCTGTCAAAAAGACTGTTAAGGCACATCAAATGGAAACCCTCTTTAGATCTCAAATTTTCAAGCATCATGGCTTTCCAACATCCATAGTGTCGGACAAAGATCCTAGAATGACCATTAATTTCTAGAAGGGTCTCTTTGAGAATCTAAAGTAGATTAAATTTCTCTTTCGGCCTATCATCCAGAAATGGATGACCAAAGTGAAATAATTAATCTAACGATTCTTGATCTACTAAAAGCCTATGTCATGTAAGTAGATCAATGTTCTCAATGATAGAAGTACCTACCTCTTATAGAGTATGCGTGCAATGATATTGTACATACTTCTATGGGTAAAGTACCTTTCGAGGTTAAAGAAGGAAGATCCAAAAGTCCCTTACTACCTAAAGTACATGCGAAGATCTTCGCTGCTGATGAATATAGCCGAGACCTACAAGAATCTTTTCCAAAGATTAAAGGGGTTATATCCATCTCACAGGAAAGGAAAAAAGGGCTACTGCTAATAAGCATAGAAGAGCCTTAGCCTTTAAGGAAAATGATTGGGTCTTGCTAAAGTTCCTCAAGGCTCATCTGAGGCATACTACGGGCAAGAGTCCTATGGACCACCAAGAATATGATGCTAAACTAGCAAAAAGATATTATGGTCCTTTTTAAATTCTTAAGCTAATCAATGAGATGGCTAGTTGCCCAACCATTGGCTCATACACCATGTTTTCCATGAGAGCCTACGTAAGCCTTACAAAGGAGCGCCATCAAAAGAAGTAATAGTTGTTGGAGACTCTCCAAAAATCGAAGATCAAGAAGAAGTACTTCAACTTGAGTCCATCCTATGACATGAAGACAAGGTGTTAAGAAACGGTAAGATTATCTGACAATATCTTATTAAGTTTAAGAATTATTCTTTTAAAGATGCTAGATAGATGCAAAAAACCTAGCTTAAGGATAATATGAACCTTGTCAATGCTTACAATGTTGCACTAGAGTAAGCATATGAAAATACATTTTAAATGAAAAATGTTTTTGTCTTATAAGACTAGTTCTCTTTTTATTGTGCACAAATTTAAGAAGTATGCATGCTTAAAATCATGTTTGTGGTGATGACGTCTCCCAAACACCAAGTAGAACTTGTCACTCTACTTTGGAAGTATGATATGGACTAAAGAGCACACATGCTTGCGACAGCTATGTCTCCCAAGCACCAAATGGATTAGTCATCCATCTTGGAATGACGTCGTAGGGTAAAAAGGGATCCTCTACCCGCTAAGACAAATTGACTAGTGACTATGACTTTATCTCTTTTACCTCATAGTCGAGTCATAGTCGAGGACGACTATGATTGCAAGAGAGAGGTAATGTCATTAAATATCTAATATCTAACCAACCCAAATGATTTTCTCATATTAAATTGATAATTTAATATGGGATAATAAACGGGAACAAGGATTAGAATATAGACATGTCAGACTCTCACTAAGCTTAACCACATGGCGTGCTTGAATGCTATTGGTTGGGCTAAAGAGGGGTCCAATGAGCTTCTACTTCCCATCCAAAAAATATCTAGATATTTTCAAGCTCTCTCTCTATAAGGGGTAAGGAGGACACTTGTCAAAAGACTACCCATGTACTTGACTGTATGCTGCATGTGATTGGCTAGGGGGAGAGGGGTCCAATGAGCTTGCACCATGTGGAAGTTTAACCCAAAGCAAGGAAGGGGGGTGCTAGGGGGATATACTCCACACACACACACACTCATTTGCAAGGGCATTCTCACTTGGTGAAAGTGGAGGAACACCACCTCCTTCTCCAAGCTTGTGAGAGTGAAAGCCTACACCAATACTCTTGGCTATGGAATGCAAATCTAACCAAAAGTCATGCTTCAATGCTTAAGCTTGCAATCTTCTCCATATTCATTACTATGCTATTATGTATGCTAGCAAGAAGAGTAATGATAAGTGAGGAACTATTTCTTTCTGCTATGGAATGTTTCTTCTTCCTCTTCCCTATCCTCATTCCCCGCTAGCTCTCTCCACCTTCGAAGGTGTTTGAGGCCTTGGGACTGAAGCTTGGGATAGTTAATGCTTTCTACAAGTTTATGTTATGCTTGTGATTCATGAAGCTTTCCATCTTCATTGCATCACGCAGGTCACAAGGAACACAAAGATTGTATTGTACCAAGTCTCTCTTAATGGGAGAAACTATAATACAAATGCCTATTGGAGGGGGGACCGGATCCATATGAATCCGGTCCTCAACTATTGTCATGTTCTCTAAACTCTCTCTCTTGCAAAAGTATTATTCATGCCAAGTTAATTAGGTACCATGTTTATGTTGCTACCATCGATTAAGTTCACCCGCTATGCTCACAAAGTAATCTCTCAAAAGTGCTTCACCTAATTTCCTAATTCCGCTACTCTCAAAGTTTATAGGCCATTTCCATTACAATCTTCCTCATGCATAGTCTTCGACTCCGGCTCTTTACGCAGCAAAGCAATTTTAGCCTCATTGCGACTTGCATAAAGACCAGCCAAAATATCCCCAGCCCGTTTTGCAGATTTTGCTGAACAGATGTGAGGAACAATGGTGCGCTTCACAAAAAACGCAATCAATGCATGAGCCTGCGCATCCTTTACATCCCAACGAGCTTGTTCTGTCGTAGTCAAAACAACTCTAATAGCAGCAATCCTTAGAGCAAGAACTGCAACATCCTCAACATCGCCTACATCCTCAGAACCAGGACGACATCAATGCCCTACACAATATTCCAGACGCGCTTTGACACAAGAACGTGTTGCATCATATAAGCCCACATAGGGTAATTGTCCCCATCCAACCTGTCCTCAGCAAACATCTTGAAGACATTTGTGTTGTTGTCAGCCATGGTAAAATGTTGCACCTGATGTGAAAACTGCCCAAAAATAGGAGAAACGGAGCGAGAACAGCACGTGCTATATAGCACAAACCGTAGAAGACTGTAAGGCACCTGCTATGCAGAAAACGGCACCGACATAAATGTTGCACAAAATGACAAAATTTCCTGTGCAGACTTGCATGTAGTGGAAACGGAGGCCGAAATGAGCCTGAAATATTTTTCGACCTGCGAATGCTCGCCAAACCTCATTATAATTGAAGAAAGTGAGTAGGCGTGTGCTGGAGCAGTTGGCGACTAAGCCCGGGAGGACGTAACCTGCTTTGATACCAATTGTTGGAATTAGGGTTGCAGAGAAACACACACAGCTTGGGGAAGACGAAGGAAGCTCAAGGCACACAATATAGAGTGTGTTACTTGGTGTGCAATGGAAAGATAGATAGCCCTAGAGTGATGGGCGTATATACAATGCACGGGGGAAAAAACCTCCTAAAGAGGGAAAAAATGCCTCGGCGGTCCTAGTGTGTTTACACACATCACTACCACATGTATATGGTAACACACACACTCTCCCCCTCTCTCTCACGAAGCTTTCTATGGTGGGTACAACACTGCCATGAGAGCGTGGGGGAGGCCACTTGCATGAAGGAAGGAGGAAAGTCGATCTCGCCAATTCTCAGTAGCAATATCTCCAAAGGGGAGTGCCCCGACGTGAGGAGGAGATTTGGCTTCTTTTCCAAGCATCAAAGTGGCCTATAGTGAGCGTTGTAAGCATGCCTTTCTCAAGTTGCACTAGCATGGACTACTTGAGCCATAGCCTCAAGCTCATTTTCATATTGTGCATCCCCTGTGTGTAATTAAAGTGCCCAAAAGAGAGTCATCTCCTCCAAGGGGTTTATTTCCATGCATGCAAGGCTTCGACTAGGCAGTGACTACACAGTCTCAACCATTTGGGAAAGGTAGATTTTGTTGTTTGATAAGCAATAAATTCAGAGTTATTTTTTTATTCTACCGAAATTGCAAGAAAGCCTAAGCAAGAAGCAGCTGGCCACAACCCCTTAAGGGGTCCATTCCCACAACAAGAGGGATTTATTTTGTGAAGAGGCTTGGCAAGTAGACTATAGAAATTTTGACTTGCTTCACTTTGCTTGTCCTATAATACTCAAAATATTGCCAAAAAGTGAGGCCTCTTGCCAAGCCTCTTCACGGAATTTTGACTTGCTAGGTTTTGGTTTCGAGGAGCAAGGCTCCTGATGCAGTTGATGATGAGAAGAGTCCCCAAGGGGTGCTTCTCATGATAGTTTGCACAAGGCAAGGCCACAATTTTCAAAGCTTCTGACAAACCTTATGGGAAGAAGCCAACAAAGGTAGTAGAAATCAGAGTTGGTTTTTGTTGGTCTCGTGAGTATGGATTTTAGAAGGGGAGTTGTGCACAAGGCAAGTTAAAAATGCTTGTTGAAAGCTTAGATCAAGACGATAGGGGCTACAATGTCGAACAGAAAGCAAACATAAAGGCCATGCTACACAAATAACTTTATGACTGTAGAAAGCGGGGCTTAGGGGTTGCAAGTTTAATTTTTTTATAAGATTTTCCATGTCGTTCTGAGGATCTTTTTTTAGAAATGCCACAAAAGGGAGTAGGAATTTGAGGTACTTGCAATACTTCGTGCCTCTAAGTACTGGCAAGTTTGATAAGAAGATACTATGAGTGTGAAGTTTTACTTATAGCATTGATCATATGTACGATCATAGTTGGCACTTTATGGACTATAGTGTTCTAAATATCTTCAACAGCTAAGAGCAAGTACAAAGTGTGCTTCTAGTTTTGCTTATGACTATTTCTATTGTAGACTTTTATCATCATGTCTACAAGATAGTATATCTACAAGGTGGTATGTTGTGTCATGAGGGTAACACTTTGGGCAAAGTGCAAACCAAGCTTCATGTTCACTATAGTAAGACACAACATGTGTGCAATACATGTGTTTTCAGTTCATTTTTTAGCATCACTATTACTTGTTCAAATTAGTATATTTCTTACATGGATACGAGCAAGTATGAGCTGCTTTACTGATTTTGAGTTTTTTGGTTAGAATTACTATTTCACAACACTAAGAGTGTGTCGTTTGATGATACCTTGGTCACATCTTGGGTCACCTTTGGCTATTCAAACTAGAGGTAATGTGCAACATTATAAGTGTAATGCATTGCGAGAAGTGAAGACCAAGCCCATCTTCACCCTAGCAGGGCACTACTAGCGTGAGGTTTCAAGTTATCCCTGATCACATCTAGGATCATGTTTGGCTGCTCAAGTTACAAGAAATGTGCAGTTGTATGCACACACAATTTTAAGTGGACAAATGTAAGTGCAATTCTTGTGCAGCCATGATTGAGCACACTGTTACATTCATCACATTGTGGAGTTAAGAAGTTTAGGGATCCCACTACCTTATGTAGAGGTATTCCACATAAGGCTCTTCTTCTTTAACAAAGAACAACTCCATTTTTGGGATCAAATTTGCATGTGAAGGGTAAATGTACCCATGGACTTAGACAAAGTAGCAACCTTTTGCTATGTGTCATAGGCAAGTTCAAATGCTCATCAATCACTTGAACAATTTGCATAAGTAAGATGCATTCTAGTTTCCCTTTATATAGGCTCTACTACTAGTCGAGAAGGGTGAGCAATAAGTTTTTCTTAGTTAGAGCATTTTGTTCAAAATAGGCTCTAGCACTAGTAGAGAAACATGTCATAGGCAAGTCCAAATGCTCATCAATTGCTTGAATGGTTTGCATAAGTAAGATTCATTCTAGTTTTTCTTGAGATATGCTCTACTATTAGTCAAAATGTGTCATAGGCAAGTCCAAATGCTCATCAATCGCTTGAATGATTTGCATAAGTAAGATGCATTTTAATTTCGCTTGAGATAGGCTCTATTATTAGTTGAAAAGGGTGAGTTATAAGTTTTGCTTAGTTAGAGCATCTCGTTTGAGATAGGCTCTAGTACTAGTAAAGAAATGAGAGCAATAAGTTTTTCTCAATTAGAGCATCTGACTTGAAATAGGCTCTACTATTCTTTAACCAATGACACAATAAGTTTTGCTCAGCTAGAGCATCTCATTTGAGGTAGGCTCTACTATTAGTATGAGATCTCAATAGAGAGATCTAAGTAGAGGTTTCTTTTGGCCAAAGGAACATTCTTTTAAAAGGAGTTTTGATTGCAATCATTCAGCTTAGTTGTTGCTACGAGCAGATAATTCCATAGATGAGTATCAAATGTGGTAATTATGGAGTGGATTAATTAGCCTAATGTAGGTTTAAAGAGGAAAACATTGATATTATTTTTTTTTCCAAACTCACAATAGTGAGTGTATATTTATATTACTAAAACAAAAAAAATGTGGTAATTATGGAGTGGATTAATTAGCCTAATGTAGGTTTAAAGAGGAAAACATTGATATTATTTTTTTTTCCAAACTCACAATAGTGAGTGTATATTTATATTACTAAAACAAAAAAATTACACTGACAGCCAAGATCCAACCGAGCCATGGCATCTACCAACAAGCCACCCAATCATAGAAACTTACAGATTATCAAATATATCAGCTAACAAAGGGAGCCACCCTGATACCGTAAACAACCTCTGTCTCCGGGTTGCCACCAAGGAGAAGCCCTGTCACGCAACAAACCCCTCAACCACCAAGTCAGAGTATCGAGAACTACCCGCTATCAGAAGGAACTTGAAGAGTCATCTTTTTTTCCTCTCCTTCTTAAGCAAGCTAACAATTTTAGTCTTGTTCATATTACCCTCTACCTTGCCAATATGACTGATGAGGTCTAATTTGTCACCTTGAGCATCGCTAACAATCGACCCAAGCTGGTCGAATTCGCTAGCCATATGCGACACTGAGTCATTTTTGCCAATCGACTCAGGTTTATCCTGCACCTCCTTAGCTGGGCTCTCAATTCTTTGCTTTTTTCACCAGAAGGTCCAACCGGCATAGTTGGTTCCTCTTGCATCTCCATTACAGTGCTCTCCTTCTCTTTAGCCACCATTCCACAAGTCCCATCTCGTTCACTGGTCTTTGCTTCCATCTTAGTATCATCTAATTGAAGGCTTGACATATCTTGTGACTCGCCTCCAAGTTATCTTGATCCTTATAGTAGGGGCAGCTGCCACCTCAGGGTAATCCCTAGCATAGTGCCCACTTCTTTAGTACTTATAGCAGGCATTTGGAAGTCTTGCTCATATTCCACAATATGCACAGCTTAATGTCTAGTCCTGATCTTATCCGTTACAACTTCGGGGTGAACAATAATTTGCCCATAGTAAGGCGGCTATTGAGTCGACATGGCTCTATAGCCACAGAAGAAAGCCCTTGAGCGTGACCCACACTAGGCAGTAGTCCATAAATTCTTCATTCGGACAGAACTTGGTTGTCCAGGGCATAGCATAAGCAAAATGAGAACCTCCCCATATGCCTCCTCTCATGACCAACTTCTGAATTGTTTGCTCCACAAAAAATCCTACCACATAGAAGCCTTTTTCTCGACTGTCGTGAATTGACAAACCACAGTTTTGTTGCTGATCACTACCGTCGCCCACTCCCATAAACCTTGGGTTGTCATACATTGACTCATAAATTACAACACAACTCAGTGTGCATAGCAAAGCTCAAGGCTTCAAATCACGGCTTCCGGATTGAATTTTTGCCTAAAATATATAGCCATCTTTTGTCTTATTATGTCTTTGCTTGATCGCCTCGTATAGGATTTCTTTCGGTATTTGTGGGTGATAGGTCAAGGAGAAATTAAGCTTAGTTCCCAAATTCTGAAAGAGACCCTTCCAAAAAGTGCTAGTCATTCTTGGATCTCTATCGGATAGTATAGATGTTGGTAAGCCATGATACTTAAAGACCTGTGAGATAAAGAGGGTTGCCATATGGTGTGCTTTGATAGTCTAAACTGTCCTACTATTGCCCATATTCTCATGTTCCCATGTATGGACTTGGTCAATCCAAAGATACAATCCATGGATATATTTTCCTATGGATATCAGGTATAGGCAATGGCTAAAGCAAGCCAGGTTGCTTCCCTCTATCATACTTTGTCTTTTGACATACAATGCATTTAGCAACATAGTCAAGCTTGTTCACTTGCCTCTTAACCTCTTCTTGCTAAGCGGGTGAGACTCAATAAGGAGGCTTATTAGGAGGTGAGATACTTAGTAGGTAGAAGTTCTATGAAATGATGATCTTGTCCCCTTTTGGGAGGTATCTCCCTGGGAATATCCTCTATAAACACATCTTGAAACTCATTCAGAAAACTAGAAAGTTCTAATTCCTCTTTAGTTTCATTTTAAACTTCATTAGGAACACATGCATCTTTCTTAGAATCCTCGACAAAAACCATGTAACAAGAAAGAGAACTTTTCATTACTTTGTCTAAAGTTTGCATTAGGAGAAAGTTGGACTCACTTTTGTGCCCTGTAAGAAGTTCAACGTCGGCTTAGAGAGAGAAAATGAAAATGTCAAATTGTGCATTTTATGTGATACTTTTTTGCGCCAACAAAAAGCCAAAATGACATTCTTTGGTAGGTAGCCACCATCTTTATCATTCTTATCCTTCGTTCTCTTGTCAGGAATCCAACTAACCATATGACTAATGATTTAAAATGCCAACTTACAAGCGTTCCCTCCAGAAACATAAGCCACACAAACTCTATCAACTCTAAACAATAGAATATGACCTTCCCTCCAAAAATATTTCATGAGTTTCGAGTGTCTATCTATTTCTCTATCAACTCTAGGAATGCAGAACGCTTCTTTTTCTAATGAAAACACCAATTTGAACTTGCAATCCTCAATCCCTTCATCTTTAACACTTACCCAAAGAAAGAACACACATCATCTTCATGTTGATGTATTACAAGAGTATGCACCGTTGCAGAAACGTAGGAGGGAGTCTTTCTTATCTCAACGGGAGAAAGAACTTAGAAGGACAAACAAGGAACATCATTTGGATTTGTGGACCGATGGGTCTATTTATCCAAATAATCCTACGACAAATGTGCCACCTCCCTTTGCTAATATCACTAACCTCTTACATTTAACAGGCGATGGCAAGGATGGCCTATTGGGATACACCAAACATTTGGAAATGAGAGGATTGAATGCAGAAAGGCAAAGAAACTTCCTGGCGATGGAGAACATGTAGCTGAAGAAACTTAATGAAGAATGCTCTCGAAAGATTTCATCAAACAAAGAGACAATCCAAGGCCTTGAGAAGAAGATCGCAAGTTTGCGAGAGAAAGACACCGTGCTTCGTAATCAGAAAAGAAAACGAGATCTGTTCAACATTGAGAACATGAAGATTGGTAGTGGTGGCCCGAAAACACAAATATGAGCTTTAAGGTAACTCAAAGTTTGTTTTTGATTTTGTATCTTCAATGTGCTTCACTAAGAAACGAATACACTTTCCTATACATGATCATAACGCTTGGTGCTTTTTTGGCAGGTCTTTATTGCATCCAAACTGGAACGTTGTAAGCTTCAATGCCGGAGTGCATTACAGCCATTTAGTTCCAGAAGAAGTAGTTGAAGAGATGATAACTCAGAAAAAGTTTTGTAAGTTGAAAGGGAGGCTCCTTACCTCCTTCATGAACAAGAATCAGTTGGAACCAATGGAAGTGTAAGCAATACTTGATGAGGGTGGCATCTCGTAGATGGGATATAGGGTATTCTTCAAAGCATTAGCTAAAAAGTCCCAAAATAAACTACAGAGAGGATCATTGCTGCCAAAGCCATCGCATGTAAAGGCTGCTTGCCGACACGTAAACGATGAGGTGTTTGAGAAACTTGGGTCACCATTCCATATTGAAGCAACGTTCTTAGGCAAGGACGGAAAAGAGGTACAATTTAACGAGCACAACAACCTCTTCGTTGATCTTGAAGCATTGCAAAGGTATGCAATTCACTTCTTTGACATCAATCGAGAGGAGTGCGGTGGGGTTCTCAAGTTTGTTTTGAAGCTCGACGAGTACGAGGTCCTGAAGAACAAGAAGCTGGAGAGAGTCACCATTACCCTCATGAAGAGAGCTCTGGATCCATCATTAACAAAAGAGGATCCATGATACTTCAGTGTGCAATCCGAAAAAAATATTCTAACTCTGGGATCATTTCAGGTATACTTAGTTCACTCTATAATAACAAAAATATTGATTATTTGGTTGTTGATTTTGTGTTTTTGTTTTTCACTGCAGGTTGATAAGGAAAATTTTGAAATCCTCGATTGGGTTTTTAGTCACACCCAAATTCCTTCTATCATCAGTGAACAAAGAAACAAAGTCATTTTTTCAGTGGAAGGATTTGGTGACTATACAGTGGAATGGCACATGGCAGGTGACTTAAAGACTCTTAAGTGTATGTACAACATAACACATGGAGCACCTGTGGCAAATCCATGCTTATATTGCATGGTTGCTGCACAATCTCTTGAGAGTGTGCAATGGAATAGAGCTCCCAACAGACATCTTCAAGATAAAACTTTTAGGCCAGTGCTTGATATTCCTCTGAGTAGAGTTCATGTCTGTACACTTCATGCACTCTGCCGAATAATTGAAAAGGTGGTTCATTTGTACATCTGTTTTGCATGGACATTAAAGCCAGAGAGTGAATCGAAAAGAGTGATCAAAGCATTAGAGGGAGTTCTCTCAGACATTGGTTTGCATGGAGGTAATGTCAAAATCGAAGAGGACCCTAAGATGTCTCAAAGTCGTTACAAGGTACCTAGGAAAGCATCGATAGGCGGCGTGAAGGCCAGAAGGTTTCTTGGGTTTAGCCTCAAAGATTCAAATAGAGAAGAGAGGAGAAACCTATTCAACAAATGGAAACAATTACATAAAGTGGTTAAAGAAAATGCTGGTGATGGGGCAATCCAAAATCACAAGGTGAACGTGTGGAAATCACTAGATAAAATTTTCCACTACGTTGAGCAACATTCTTGGGACCAAAGTAACCTCACATCATTTCAAGCAGCCTTGCTGGATTGGAAGAAGGATTACATTAGAGGGTGGGGTGGGAAACATATCACACATTACATGGTGGGTTAACATTCTACGTATACAAAACAAAATTTTAAATTGTACTCTACTGACCATTTTGTCTTATTTCAATGCAACACATACTGTTCAACCACGGTCCATATTTTTCCAAGACATACGGCTCACTATCAATATGGTCCACACAAGGCATGGAAAAAATCCACTACATGGCAAGAACATGATATTTTAAGCACACTAGACATCGGGGAGGAAAGGATAAGGCCAATAGCCTATTAGAGTTACACTATTGGACTTATAGACGACTAATTCATAGAGCAAGGTAGAAGGAGCTTCTTAAGAGTTCAGAAATTACAAGGTCTTTACAACACATCCGCAAAGAGAAGAAACATATGGCTTGGGGAAATTCAAATGCGGGGGAGCGCCATGTGAGGTGGCGACAGTCACGAGTCAGGAGCGGGAGAAGATGGACCTGAGGGAGAAGATGGACCTGAGCTCGTCATTTTTATCCTCTTCGATGCACCTCCTTCTTCCTCACTTTGTACCTCTTTGATGTGCAAGCTGTGTAGGCGAGCTCGTTCCTCTGTTGATGGCAACATCTCCACGGACATCAGGCATGTTCTTTCCCTAAAAAAAAGCCACTTGTTGTATGGATCTAAGCTCTTTGGGTCTTCAACCCCTGCAGCCAAATCCTGAGCTGTGTAGGACATGAAATAAGGGGCTCTGAGTGCTTGGCACCCATACCCAATGCCAAAGATGCATAGAGCAAACTGTTTCTCAATCAACATTAGTCTTTTTGCGTTTAGTGGGAGGGCGTGCCCACCACACAATCTTGTAATAACTTTCATTGCAAAGAGTGGGAACTTTGCATTGTCCTCGGAGTATTCCTTGTGGTATTATGATCTACAAAGCAATAGTAAAACATTTATGGGCCATAAGTGAGATGACTACAATTTCCAAGTACTTGAATTGTTTCTACAAACCTTTTTGTGGTTGAAACACCGGGTGTAGTGAGACAACACCGCATCCTTGCCTTGTACACCAGTGACAAGCCCTTGCCGTGAGCCTCCCGCTCTTCTAAGGAAACTATCATCATACACTAGCACCTGTTAACAAAAAGATCGATCATAATATTTTATCACTAGGCCATCTTCAATACCATTTGAAAGCCTTTAAAAATTATCATCTGATTCTCGTCCATTTCCAACATCGACCTTCCCCACAAGTGAATAGACTGAATATTCATTACCTGAGCTCTTGGTGCCATGGGTCTACCCATGGTTTCCAAGCCGAGTTGTTTTGTTGTCGATTGAAACTGCTTATCTGTTGGCAAATTGGCCTCTCTGGACTTCGCTTCATTGAATGTATCTTTGATCGGTTGCCACCCAGAAGTAAACTGTGAGTTGTGGACAGCTGTGTCAGCAATTAAGATGTTGGTCCACTCCATCATCATCCACAAATCCCATGTCTGCCTCACAAAAATTTTCAATTGCAGCTAGATAGTAGTCCTCCCGTATATTCAGCTCATGCATGATATCTGTGAGCAGAACGTAGTGGGTGTCGCCCGCCATAGCAAAGCTGGGAGCACAATTCAGAGGCAAAGTCACTTCCTTATTCGGGCTTTCTTGCTTGCACCCTAATGCTGAATCCGCAAGAGAAGGAAGAGTTAAGCTTGCATCAAATGTTTCCTTTAATACCTCTACCCGCTCTTCTTCTAGGTCAAACTGCACCTCCACATCCTCTACCTCTTCCTCCGGCGCCAATGGACAACTACCGTAAGTTGTTGACTGGGAAGTCTCTGACTCACCATCCGTCTGCAAGTACAAGTAACAGACAAAACTGTGGTAGAATTCCACTAAGCAACACTTTTTTAAGTGCTTCATACACCTATCTTGTACAAGTAGTGCATTGGAGGGACACTTTTCTAGACAGTGATTCAGTCTCCTTGAAGCACTCTTGTCGGGGTCAAGGTCATCTGGGTGCACATATCTCATGCCATCAATTGTCATGGAATTTTCACAAATGACTGCCTCATACTGTTGCAAATGGGTTGTTTGTAGGTACTGAAATGAGTAATCTATGATCCTCTGTATAGAAAATCTGTATTAAACATTCTCGATAGCTCTGGTGCACGGTGATAAGCACGGGCGTTGTATAAGAACGTGAATAGTTTTTCTTCACATGTATCCTCGCCCACATCGTTTGTCTCCAGGACTATGATCCCCATGACATAACCAAGCGAATATTGAGCCTTGAGTATCCCTCAAGGTCTCTATTCGCTTGGTTCTGTCCCGTGTGCTAATGTCATAATAAGTGACATCACTTGAGTCAGAACCAGGTGAATAGAGGTCCCAAGAATCTCCGAAGGACCCTATTCGCTTGGTTCTAACCCAAGTTGAATTTACGTTGTACCAACGTCCATTGGGAGCAAGTGAATTGGAACAGAGCATTTAATGTTATCAGTAAATGCTTTGTATCCTCGCCCACATTGTCTGTCTCTAGGACTATGACTGAAAGAAAAAGCAAGTGAAAACTACTATTCAAAATTGGTATGTATTTGGTGTCATAACCAAGCGAATATTGAGCCTCGAGTATCCCTCAAGGTCTCTATTCGCTTGGTTCTATCCCGTGCGCTAATGTCATAATAGGTGACATCACTTGAGTCAAAACCAGGTGAATAGGGGTCCCAAGAATCTTCGAAGGACCCTATTTGCTTGGTTTTGACCCAAGTTGAATTTATGTTGTACCAACGTCCATTGGGAGCAAGTAAATTGGAACAGAGCATTTAATGTTATTAGTAAATGCTCTGTATCCTCACCCACATCGTCTGTCTCCAGGACTATGATCCCCATGACTGAAAGAAAAAGCAAGCCAAAACTACTATTTAAAATTGGTATTATTTGGTGTCATAACCAAGCAAATATTGAGCCTCGAGTATCCCTCAAGGTCTCTATTCGCTTGGTTCTGTCCCATGCTAATGTCTTAATAGGTGACGTCACTTGAGTCAAAACCAGGCAAATAGGGGCCCCGAGAATCTTCAAAAGGCCCTATTCGCTTGGTTCTGACCCAAGTTGAACTTACACTGTACCCACGTCCATTCGGAACAGGTGGATTGGAACAGAGCATTTAATGTTATTAGTAAAAGATAGATAGGCCTACTCACCCACTATGCCCAAGCATAGCATTGAATAACAACTCAGGCACGGTCACATAAGGAGTAATTATTCCAACCATGCAGTGCGAGACTTCTAATCTTACCCTAACGACCACTCTTGACCCTTGGAGTGTTGTTCCCCTTGTGCTCTAGCCCCGTAACACAGAGGTAAGCATTCTAAGTTTAGAGGCAGTACCCCTGCCAAACATTTAAACTATACCCTCGCCACAGATGAGCGCTCTTCTGCCTCTTTTCGCATCCTCTACTGCCCAACCTTTTAACTCTACCCCCGTCAATGCTACGCGATAAGCAAACCATCTCTTTTGTGCTCCCAACCCTTTTTGCGCATCTCCTCTTACTCTCTAGTGCTCCTCCTTTTGCGCATCCTCCTCTTACTCTTGTTCTACAGTGCTTTAGTGACGCACTCTACACACAGTGAAGAGATATGCTACTACACTTTTGTGCACTTGTATTTTATGTGGTCAGTACCAAGCGAACAAGGGAAGGCAAACTCTGTTCGTTGCACTTGTTCGCTTGGTACTGACCATCGTCTTTATTAATGATGTTTGCTATTACACTTTTCTGAGGTCAGTACCAAGCAAATAAGGGAAGGTAAACCCTGTTTGTTGCACCTGTTCGCTTTTTGGTACTGACCTCAGAAAATATTAATGATGTTTGCTATTACACTTTTCTGAGGTCAGTACCAAGCGAATAAGGGAAGACAAATTCTGTTCGTTGTACCTGTTCGCTTGGTACTGACCTCAAAAAATATAAATGATGTTTGCTATTACACTTTTTTGAGGTCAGTACCAAGCGAATAAGGGGGAAGGCAAACTCTGTTCGTTGCACCTGTTCGCTTGGTACTGACCTCAGAAAATATAAATGATGTTTTCCATTACACGTTTTTGAGGTTAGTACCAAGCGAATAAGGGAAGGTAAACTCTGTTTGTTACACCTGTTCACTTGGTACTAACCATCGTCTTTATTTATGATGTTTGCTATTATACTTTTGTGAGGTCAGTCCCAAGCGAGAAGAGGCAATACAATCGTATTTGGTGCACTTCTTCGCTTCGTGCTGACCCTAGAAATCTTAATTTCCTTATGCAATAAATGACATGTCATTTTCTGTTATGCTATTTGTAGAGATGCCTCATGCAAAGGCCATGCCTAGAAGGACAACAGGTGACTCTTTGAAAGCTCAAGTAAGAAGACGCCGATATGAGGTGCATAGAGGTGTACTGAAAGAGCTATGAAGGATCGAACGACACGTGCAACCGGACATCCACGTCTTCCTTTCTAGCGAGTAGTGTGAGAGATTTGCAAGCAATGGAGAGTTGGCATGTGATGGGCCAGCAGTGCACTTCTCTGCCTGCAAGAAATTGCAAAAGACTACCTCGTTGAATTCTTCAGTGATGGACATATCCTGGCTGCCTATGCACACCACGTTACTATCATGCCACGGGATTTTGACACTCTTTGGAGGCTGTGCTTCCGCTGCGATGGGCTGCTTCAGCCAGTACCTATCCGGGATAGTAGAACCATGGATATTCTGAACATCCCCCCTCTCCATCCTCGTGCATGACAGACAGAGCCTTCTAGGGCTGGATTAAACAGCAGAAGGACACGATCACGGGTCGAGAGGAATGACACAGATGGGTAGGCTGAGCCAACCGATGAAGGGCATGAGCAGGCCAGAGTGGACCCTGAGGTGGTCATTGAAGAAATAGAGACAGTTATGGAGGAACCAGTTATGAAGGAAAATGAGCAAGGTATGGAGGATCCGGAGCCTGTGCCTGTAAGGGAGGAGCCTGTGCCTGTTAGGGAGGAGCCTGTGCCATTAAGAGAGGAGAATGAGCCACGGATAAAGCTCAAGAAAGGCAAGGGAAAGGCTCTGCTTCACAAGGGCCATCCAATGAGGAGCCTTTATCAGAGGAGTTAATTATTTTAGAGCAAAATCAACGAAGAGAACGAAGAGGAGTTGCAAGTTCTGATCAACTCAGCGCCTCTGCATGCACAGATACTGCTGCCTAGAAGGTTAGAGCAGGCCTGCATTTTCAACCTTCATCAACAAGACTTCTTGTGCATGCACAATTTCTCCAACTCCAACACAACGAATGCGTTCGTCAACATTGCTTTGTGGTACTTCTCAAGCTCTTTATAAGTCACGCTTGGTTCATTAAATGGCTCACTTTCGCTAAGACATGGGTCAATACCAAGCGAGTCAATGGCTTATGCAATTGGATAGTGATACCACTCGCTCGGTATTGACCCATGTCTTCGTGGCAGTGGTCAACATTGTTGTGTTACGTCTCAAGTTTTTCTTTATAAGTTACGCTTGGTTCATTAGATGGCTCACTACCGCTAAGACATGGGTCAATACCAAGCGAGTTAGTGGCTTATGGAATTCGATAGCTGCCCTAATCACTCAGTATTGACTCAAGGGTTTGTGGCAGTGATAGCCCACTGAAACATCTTAAGTCTAATCTCTGTCATTGATTCATGTTAGGCACGCCATCTCACTTCTGCTCGCTGAGGTTCAGAGCAAAATATACGTAATAGATCCGCTGATCTCGCCTATGCTGCAGAATAGCGTAGTTTCCTTTTTGGCTCTGATGGGCTGGTTTAGTAGAGTCAATTTTGATCTAGCGTGTTTTTCTGGTCACTGCATACAATCAATCACTAGTTTCTCCTTGCCTTGTAAAAACCATGTTGAATTTAGGACCTTTCTCCTCCTCTTTGATGGTTTTGGTGTAGTGATCATTGGAGTCTATTGTTATTTGACATTGAAGATAAGATTGTCTACTATGCAAACTTTGGGCAAAGCAGGTTGTTTCACGGTCCTGTAAAAATGTAAGGCACATCTGGGTACATTTGGAAGTAGTGTCTCTTTGTAATGTGTTACTGACTCAAGTGGTTACGTATGTAGTGCCGTGAAAAAACTTGTATGCTGTGTAGAGCATGTTTTGTTAGAACATGATCTAGGAACTACCATCCGACACGAACGGATAACCGTGCCCACGCAGGTTGATGACTATAGCTGTGGTTGGCAAACTTGTTTGAATGCCTTGTTGCTCCTCAGTCAAATTTTGGATGTACCAAATGTAAGTAATCGTGTTGTTTCATTGTTTGTATCAAAAGAAGCAACATCTTTACTTACTTTCTTATTATCACGCTACTACAGGAACTTCAATTCATAACTACACCCCCAACGATGTGCGACATTTTTCCGTAATGGCCATCCAACATATTATAATCTCGGTAAACAGACGTACAAGAGAGTAAGGGGAGAGAGCTAAGGAGTTCAAACAGGCTCGCATTGACGAAATGGCGCAGCACTACAATCAGACTCAAGAAGAGGTTCGAAATATGCAAGAAGCAATAAATCAATATTATGCGGACGCCACAAAAGTAGAGGAATGGGCTACACGTTAGCGGCAAGAGCAAGAACAAAGGGAAGCTTCATAGTTTCAGGATGCATGGGAAGCCATGGAAGAGGCCCATGATTTTGAAGGACGCAAAAGGATGCCCGAGACCAGCGTCCTCCGAGACAAAAGTAGCAACAACCAGGGAAGAGGACAGGGGAGCAATGGCAACAACCGAGGGAGAGGATAGGGGAGTAGTGGCAGCAGCCGGGGGAGAAAGCAGGGGACCAGTGTGGTAGCAACCAGGGGAGACGACAGGGGACCAGTGCCACAAACCGAGGGAGAGGACAGGGGAGTAGTAGTAGCAGGGAAAGGGAGCAATAACTTGTATACATCTTGATAGAAACAACACAATTTGTAAAGTTTTGAGACAATGAAAAGTGTACATTTTTTAAACATTGTTTGAGCGGCACAAAATGTCTCTGTATTAGTCATTTTGAAGAGTACATCATTGGAGTCTGTTGTTATTTGACATTGAAGATAAGATTGTCTACTATGCAAACTTCAGGCAAAGCAGGTTGTTTCACGGTCCTGTAAAAATGTAAGGCACATCTGGGTACATTTGGAAGTAGTGTCTCTTTGTAATGTGTTACTGACTCAAGTGGTTACGTATGTAGTGCCGTGAAAAAACTTGTATGCTGTGTAGAGCATGTTTTGTTAGAACATGATCTAGGAACTACCATCCGGCACGAACGGGTAACCGTGCCCACGCAGGTTGATGACTATAGCTGTGGTTGGCAAACTTGTTTGAATGCCTTGTTGCTCCTCAGTCAGATTTTGGATGTACCAAATGTAAGTAATCGTGTTGTTTCATTGTTTGTATCAAAAGAAGCAACATCTTTACTTACTTTCTTATTATCACGCTACTACAAGAACTTCAATTCATAACTACACCCCCAACAATGTGCGACATTTTTCTGTAATGTCCATCCAACACATTATAATCTCGGTAAACAGACGTACAAGAGAGTAAGGGGAGAGAGCTAAGGAGTTCAAACAGGCTCGCATTGACGAAATGACGCAGCACTACAATCAGACTCAAGAAGAGGTTCGAAATATGCAAGAAGCAATAAATCAATATTATGCGGACGTCACAAAAGTAGAGGAATGGGCTACACGTTAGCGACAAGAGCAAGAACAAAGGGAAGCTTCATAGTTTCAGAATGCATGGGAAGCCATGGAAGAGGCCCATGATTTTGAAGGACGTAAAAGGATGCCCGAGACCAGCGTCCCCCGAGACAGAAGTAGCAGCAACCAGGGAAGAGGACAAGGGAGCAGTGGCAACAACCGGGGGAGAGGATAGGGGAGCAGTGGCAATAGCCGAGGGAGAGGGCAGGGGACCAATGGTAGCAACTAGGGGAGACGATAGGGGACCAGTGCCACAAATTGAGGGAGAGGACAGGGGAGCAGTAGTTGCAGGGAAAGGGAGCAATAACTTGTATACATCTTGACAGAAACAACACAATTTGTAAAGTTTTGAGACAATGAAAAGTGTACATTTTTTAAACATTGTTTGAGCTGCACAAAATGTCTTTGTATTAGTCATTTTGAAGAGTACATCATGGTTTGCATGGCATCAAAGCTCATTGCGTGCACAAGGTATGTGACCTAGCTTCTGGTGGAAGCAATTAAGTGAAGTGTATTTGAGAGTGACTCCTTGCACAATGTTGTTTTCTCCTTGCGTCTTGGAATCTAAAAAAAAGAAAGAGCTAGATTCTATGTCTTAATGTATTAAAGACAATCAAAATTCATCCATTTAGTAAGCACCTTTCTATTGTTGAGACTGAATGCATACAATTCCGGCAAAAGTGAAAGTTCTTCACATGTAAGATCTACCCTGAGCTGTGCAAGAGCTGTGCTTGATATTGTCCCCATCACAGTAAGTAGACTGTCTCATAGGTAGAGCTCCATTGATAAAGGTTTGTTCTCGATGCTAGACTCTGTATCTTGGTCAAGTGGAATAAGCTTCCCACTAAGAAGATGATATCTAAAATAGTAAAACGACACTCATAATCAACTTGCAAATTATGGACTTCTTTTGCAAAATACAGATTTTGCCATGTGACTGTTTCCTATCCCAATTATCATCTAAAAAGTCCAAACAGCTCTCAGACTTGCAAATGAACATTGTTGCAGTAGTTCTTATTTGCTCATTGATGAAGAAATCTACAAACACTTCAAAAGGCATAAATAGTGTGGGCAGAACTATTTTTGTGGCAATTGAATACTTGAGGGACCTTTGTATATCCTAAAACAACCTATTCCTAAAGCTTTCACTAGTTTGCGAAGCTGACAAAGACCAATCCTTTCTGTCAAAAGATGGAAGTGACAAAGGAGCTACACGACCCCAACCAAAGGAAGTTCTCAGTTCCAAATATGACATATCATAAAAGAATATTCCATTATTTGCAAGTTCCTTGTGTTGTCTTCCTCGGTACATTTGCTCACCAATAAATGCATGGAAAGCATCAAAAATCCCAACTATGCTCTCAACTGGTTGCCAATCTGTGCTATTCAATGGATAAATATATGAAACATACCAAAGATGATATCCACCACTTAACCTTTGAATATAATCATGCACTAAGTGCTCAAGATGCTCAAAATAACTTACAGTTGGGTCGATGTCGTGGAAACTTGGAGGAGATGTTTGCTAACTTAAGTCTGCATGTTGGAAAGCATGTTTTATGAGGACCTCTTTCACCCGCTTGCTTTGTGCACACACTTTAACCTCTTTAACTTGTCCCTTGAAAGCCTCCACGAAATCATTGTGTTGCCTCCTCTTCCTCCTCCTAGTTTGCAGTAGAACCCAACTTCCGATAGTTATCCATGCTTGATCATCTGTAGTATAGCTGGTAAAAATGCTAATAGAGTCAATGGTAGTGCTAGGCCTTTGAGAAGTAGTCATGGTGTGCACTAGAATACATAGAAAGCTTAGTGCAAATATGAAAAAGGGAAGAAGTTTTGAGAGGGAAGTAGAGCTACTCAAAGTCATATTTGGGCGGGAACATAGATATTAGATAGAGTCTCCAATGAAAGTTTCGAAATTCGTTGGTACAGAGTTAGTACGACTTATGGCATTTATGCCTTGAAAGTGTGAAATTGTGCAATTTGATGAACAAAAATAATATTTTCTCCCTTTTTTTTGAAAGAGCTTGGCTCCAAAATGTCTATTCTCAACATAACGTTAGCCTCTTCCTCATTGGTTGAGCGCCACTCTCTCTCTAGAACTGAAAGGCCCAAAACTGAGTCCAACTTTCTCCTAATGAGTATATACAAGAGGTATAGTATTGCCCGCACTATTATCATCAAGCAAAATATCCTTGTCTCAATAAGAAAAGAGGGATTTTCTCTCATGCAACTTCATAGTTGCTGCTATGCGAACAAACCATGGTGCGCCTAGGATAACATGTTCATGCTTTAGTGGAGGGATGAAGAAATCCTCCTTGTCAACATAGCTTTGCACATGGACCCTTAGATTCCCAATCAGTAAAGTGACTGAGACCTCTTGCCCTTTGAAATATCCATAAGCTTGTACCACATCTCTCATCTCAAAGTCATCAATTTCTAGCTTGGTAGCTAACAGAAATAAAGTTGTGTGTAGAGCCAGGGTCAAACACTATGAAAGAGTCATGCTCTCTTACTTTCCCCAAGCATAAGAGAGTGGTGCTCCTTTGCAATGGCCTTCCTCTTTTAGAGCTTCCATCATGGTGGCTCTAGGAGGGTCATTACCTTCACTTCTCTTAGGACATGCATGGAAAATATGACCTTGCTCTCCACACTTGAAACACTTGTTATCTTTACTAAGATAGCGTTAAACCTCTTCAAAAAAAAGTTTTCTTTTACCTTTATAGACCTTTTCCTTTTTCTTTCTGTTGTTGTCATTTTTGTTAGCCTTAGGAGAATTTTGTGTCGCATTGTTCTTCCCCTTTACCTCCATAATGGTTTTAGGTCTTTGTGAGTTGACATACTCACTCATCTCCTCAGACAGGCCAATACAAAATTGTTGCTTTTGTTTTGCAAAGTCTATCTTTTTGTAGCCAATGTCTTTGAGTTCTAACTCCCAAAACTTATCCACATACTTTTGGAGAAAGACTCATATGGGGCCATCTTCAAGCTTCACCATTCCGTGAGGGCTTTGTCTTTGGCATCACTTGGAAGGAATTGCTTTGTAATAGAAATCCTCAAAGCTTTCCAAGTATTTGGAGCTTCACCTTGACTACCCACCATTAACGCACTGACTTTTGGAATACATAGAAACATTTTGGAGCTCTTCATCTCCACAAGTCACATCAAATTGTTGAATAAAGGACAACATTTTATCAGTTGCTCCGAAGGTTCCATCATAGGTAGGAAAGTTGATGTTCTTTCCTCCCTTGTCGAGTTTCTTCAACTTACGTGACCTTTTTTGTGATGCATAACTTCTTTGTTTACCTCTTGTCTTCTTGCTCTTGGATGGCAAGTCGATATTCTCCATGTTAGACAACGCTGATGATGATGAAGAGGACGAGGATGAAGAAGGTGAAGATGGTGACCTCTTTCTTCGCTTCCACATGCTTGGATTTATTTCTCCCTTCTTTGAATTAGCATGGGAGGGAGTGCTTGATCGATTCCTCTTTTTTTTGGGACGAGTAGGTGATCTCTATGCCCACCATCTTCTTAGGGTAGTATCACTTTCAGAGGTAGGTGGAGTGTCACTTTCATACCTCTCCCTTGAAAGTTCAGAGCACACTTATTCTTCTTGAATAGTTTGCCTTGGAGGTCCCTCCAGCATCTCCTCCTCCTTACCCAAAGAGATTCCTCTTTTGGAGGTATCACTAGGAGGCCTTGCAAAAATTATCTCTTCTTGGGCACTTGGGGGAACTTGGGCTTGAAGAGCTTGAATTTGGCTTAGAACCTCCACTTGCAAAATAGAGTTTCTTGTTGCTTCTTGTACCTTGTCAGCAGGGTAGTTGACAACTTGTAGGGAGGCATTGTAGCACGACCTAATCGCAACCCACACAAAATTATCAAATCCGTGGATCGACAACCCTGCTAGGGCATGGAAGCACGAGCATCAGATGAATGGTATAGAGATTCAAGTGATCACCTCTCCAATGCAAGTAGAGATTAGCCATGGCAAGACTAACTCTAAACCTACTCTAATCACTAATCAATCAATCTCCTACACACATCAAGTCCACTGAAGTCTGACTTACCATAGACTAGAAACCCCAAGCACACTAATGATAAGCACACACTAATTACCATTACCACATGTCAATCACGGCACTTCATCAATAGCTACACACACGAGGTGAATGGTGCTAGAGCTTCATAAAACCTATCTACACACAAACAAACAATAGGGCACACACACTAATTATAAGATTAAGACCCAACTTAATCAACCTAATTAGTGATGCCAAATATCACAACTCGAATGCTTATGGAAGAATAAGAGTGGTTAATAGCAAGAAGTACATACATCTCTCAAATCTAGAATAATGAAAGTGTAATACTATTTCATGACAAGATGAAATGTAGAGAAGAAGTAGACTAATGAGAAAATAGGAATTAGATTAACTAAGAAGAGATTACTCTAATTGCAATGATTAGCACTAGCCTTTCAAGCATAGACATTAAGCTTAAGGCTAGGCCATAGAGTGAACACTCAAGAGAGAGGGAGCTCTCAAAAGTGGATCCTCAAGAGTGGTTACTCAAGAATGAAGCCTCCTTGCATAAAGGCTTCCTTTTAAAGGCTTTCACCACAATCCCTTCTACTATGGGTTTAAGCTTGAGCCCTCAAACTAGCATTTACAACTTTGGAACTCCAAGTGAGCCCAAGACTTATACAAAATGAGTTGGAAATAGTGAGTCACATCCATAGCATATCTCTCGCTTGATGCACATTCGGTGTAGCCTGTGTTAGCCGCTGCTAACATTCCCCCCTTCGTAATTTGATGCATGTCCTTGTGTGTCGGTGAAGCAAAACACGTTGACATGGTAGAAAGCAATTCCATGGAAGAAATGTTGAGCTGCAAATCATAAGAACAAGTAATGAGCATCAAAGGCTACCAAGGATAAAAACATGAAGCATAATGAACAATCATGCAAAGTGAATTTTTTGCTTCTAAAAGATGGGTGAATCATAGTAAAAAACTAGACAACATAAAGCAAAAAAGACACTCAAACTATCGTGAAGATCAAACCACTTGAAATTTCAATTTTATGCATGAAACACAAGCAATCAATTAAGACCCTAGGCTAATGCAAGTTCATAAACCTACTAGCTTAAAAACTATGTAACGAATATTAACAAATTATTCAAGTTTATCATGTCTACGGGCTATAAAAAAGCTCCTAATCTATTACTACATTGTCAAAGCTTTTTTGAAGATCATGGAAGTTTCATTTTGTCATTCATAGAAAACAATAAAGCACAATACAAGGCTACCACCCCAAGGCAAGTCTAGGTGCGACTCTTGGATTCTTGAACCCTCAAGAAGGTGTTCCAAAAGCCTAGTAGCCTAGCAAGGTGCCAACTAACCCCTATCAGCCCAGGGCACCCGTTTAGGGCCTTGACCAAGCGAGCCAAGGTGATTCCCCTCGCCTGCCAAGTGCCAATAAGGCGCTAAGCCTCACAAAGACACAACATAACATAAAAATTTTGATTTTCATGTGCTAGTAGCATTTTTGCTATTTTTTCTTGACACTTTTTTTGCTTCATTGTTTCATTTTTTATTCACTTTTTATTGCTTCCATTATGAGATGCTAATGGCAATTGGACTAAAGGATTAAAGCCTAATCATAGCCTTAGGTCATGTTAAAAATGAATGGAGTATTAAGACTATCACTAAGAGTCTAGCACTAATGAGAAATGAACCTACATTCACCTAAGGTTAAGGCCAATTACCTATGATTAGCACACATAAAACCTAATTTTTTGATGAGTTAATATTCACAAAGCAAAGTGTTGAAACTTTAGTATGCCTAGCTTTTTGAACATGGAAGAACCATAGATTAGAAGCAAAATTTCACTTAAGCCAAGCAAGAGAATGAAGAGATAAACAAAATAGCAAAATCATGGAAGGATTACACCTATTCATGCTCTTTGTGCATCCTTGAGTAAGCATCTCCTTTGTAGAGAAGTCTCTTGATCCTTTTATTTGCAAAAGAAGCTTCTTGTACAAGCTCAAAAGACAATTATTGAACTCTAAAAAGCACACAAAAAAACCATTAATGAAAACCTCAAGCTAGGGTCTTGCATACCCGAATTTGCCAAAGGGAAAAAAACCCAAGGGAAAAAAGTGCCTTTGGTTATGCACATGATGCTCTTTGATAGCAAGTGTATGCATACATAACAACCATGAGAGAGATAAAATGACAAATTGCAATGCTCAATTTGCAAGCTCGATCAAGCATAATTGAATGCATACATGCTTAATTTCTAAAAAATTAACACTCTTTTGACCCAATCAAGCAATGCACACACTCAAAAATTAAGCACAAATGATCAAATTAATTGGCTCAATTGGCAATGCATTTAGGTTTACACCTAATGATTGCACACACTTTTCATGACCATTCCATAATAAAAAACCATTTGGGGTGTCCCAATTTACCATCAATCATTGAAAATAAAGTGATCTTGGATGGACACACACTTAATTTTTTCCCAAATTAGGCCTATCCAATGATTGAATTAGCCTAGCATACACATCAATTACATGGTCACGTACTCATAAATCATCAATTCCATCAATTTTTATGTATGCATACATTCAAGATTAGGTGCACACACACTTGAAATTTTTGACAGTTTTGTTTCCTCTTTGGTGCATGCACACACACAATGATTTTTATGCACACACTTGAATTCTTGATGAGAATTAAGCATTATTTGGATACACACAAAGTTCATTAGTCACAATTTGACTATCAATTTCATTCCAAGTGTATCAAATAGTTGCAAAGTGTAGGTCAATTTGTGTTACACACCTTATTTTAGCAAATGATTAACAACATTGAACCACATTAATCAATCAAGAATTGACATGAGCAAGTGAGTGCACTTACATTGTAATTACACTCCAAGCTATTCCTTTGCTCCACGCAAAGACGCGTGCACCATCAAATCGGCTCCAAAATTGACCATTTGTAGGTCAAAATTCAAACACTCAAATTAGGCATAAATTAGCACAATTAACTTGATTAGAGTGATGATTCCACCTCTTACAAGGGGATACCATACTTTACACTTCAAATGTTAGTGGTTAGGTTTGCAAGTTTAGTAAAAATTAGCATGAAATTAGTACAATTAGCATGAAAACGGAGCAAAATTAGCAAGGGTTAGTATGAAATTAGTAAAATTGGGGGTGGAATTGGGGGTTTGGGGTATTCATAACTCAACATTAGCATCAATTTCTTGCACAAACATCATCAAATCACACCAAAATTGAGTTACACACACTCAAAAATCGAGAAATTAGTAATGAAATTACTCTATTCTACACATCCTAAACTCACTAACTTAGGTTATCGATCCCCGGCAACGCCACCAAATGTACGGAGACGTTGTAGCACGACCTAATCGCAACTCACACAAAATTAATCAAATCCGTGGATCAACAACCCGGCTAGGGCATGGAAGTACGAGCATCAGATGAATGGAATAGAGGATTCAAAATATCACCTCTCCAGCGCAAGTAGAGATTAGCCATGGCAAGACTAACTCTAAACCTACTCTAATCACTAATCAATCAATCTCCTACACACATCAAGTCCACCGAAGTTTGACTTACCGTAGACTAGAAACCCCAAGCACACTAATGATAAGCACACACTAATTACCACATGTCAATCACGACACTTCATCAATAGCTACACACACGAGGTGAATGGTGCTAGAGCTTCATAAAACCTATTTACACACAAGCAAAAAATAGGGCACACACACTAATTACAAGATTAAGACCCAACGTAATCAACCTAATTAGTGATGCTAAATATCAAAAATCGAATACTTATGGAAGAATAAGAGTGGTTAATAGCAAGAAGTACATACATCTCTCAAATCTAGAATAATGAAAGTGTAATACTATTTCATGACAAGATGAAACGTCGAGAAGAAGTATACTAATAAGAAAATAGGAATTAGATTAATCAAGAAGAGCTTACTCTAATTACAATGATTAGCACTAGCCTCTCAAGCATAGACATTAAGCTCAAGGCTAGGCCATAGAGTGAACACTTAAGAGAGAGGGAGCTCTCAAAAGTGGATCGGCAAGAGTGGATACTCAAGAATGAAGCCTCCTTGCATAAAGACTTCCTTTTAAAGGATTTCACCACAATCCCTTCTACTATGGGTCTAAGCTTGAGCTCTCAAACTAGCATTTACAACTTTGGAACTTCAAATGAGCCCAAGACTTATACAAAATGAGTTGGAAATAGTGAGTCACATCCATAGCATATCTCCCGCTTGATGCACATTCGGTGTAGCCTGTGTTAGCCACTGCTAATACAACTCTCCAATTATGATCAAAGGTTATACCATGAGCCAAATCTAGCTTGTCAATATTAATTACATTCACTTGGTTATGTTGGGCCAACTTTATATTTCTCTATATGTGTATGCCACCTCTTTCTTAAATTACTCAAGGACCCCTCTTGTTAGGAAAGAAAGAGAAACCTTGAGTCTGATACCAATGTCAAAGAATCTAACACTTTCTTTTAGATTTAGCAAAATTTAACTATGAAAGGACAGAGTTTTCTTTTAAGAGAGAGATAGCAAGGAGGCCACAGGTTGTCGCGGGTTGATTTCTTTACACAAACACACATTTAAAGCACTTTAACCATGTACATAATTCAAAGAGAATAACCAATTAAGATTGACAACTTGATGAGGACTAGATTTGCTTGGAGTCGGTCTCCCCTCCAAAAGGATTTGTATTATAATCCTCTGTTAACCCTCACGGCTCACGGACACCCCATCACCTACGACGGACGTGTATTATGTATTTGGTAGAGTCAGGGACCGGGCTTGTCGGACCAATAGGAAAAGGGTAAGAGTGATCGCCGATGAGAGGCGCACTCTAACTGGGACGTTCAAGGGATTAGTTGGCTAAGCATGGGCGCCCAAGTGTGAATGGGGTGAGCTCATATAAAAGCCAACTAAACCTAAAATTCACTCATTCTCTCATTTGTGCAATAGAAGAGTGCTCTTGCTCCATCTCCATCTCCATCTTCTTCTTCTTCACCTCCTCGTGTATGTGTGTATGTGAGAGAGAGAGAGAGAGAGAGAGAGAGAGAGAGAGAGAGAGAGAGAGAGAGAGGGAGAGTGTGTGTGCGATCGAGCATTACGAAGGCACGACGGCGGCGAAGCGGTTGAGCGCGGCACGACTGCAACTTCTTCTTCATCGCGGCAAGGAATCCTCCACGGCAGGAGCATAGAGCGGTGAGTGACACACCATTGCCCTCTTTTGAGCTTGCTAGATTAGTCTTGTTGTGTGCTTGGAGCCATTTGTGGCTCGCACACGGTGTATCGGCAAGTCCCTTGCTTCGACAGTGCGGCAAGGAGTGCACATTTTTGGCGCCGCTGCCGGGGAATCGCCCTGCACTAAGCCCAAGAGGCACTTTGTGCTTCTCCTATGAGTTGTTTGTTGTAGGAAAGAAGAGGAAGAGGAGGAGGAATGAGTTGTTTTTCTGTAAGTTGTTAATTTCTGTGTTGTCTGCAAGTTCTGTGATTTCTGCATAATGTTGTGTTTTCTGTTTGCACACAGTCTTTGCACAATTAGTAGTAATTATCTTGTTTGCAATGAATGAATAAGTAGGAAGGCAATTAGCAATTTCTGCTTGCACACAGTCTTTACAGAGTTTTCTGTCAAGGTTTGCCTGCACACAGTCTTTGCACAGTAAGGTAGTGAGAGAGGAAGTAGGTGGACAGTTAGCTCACTGTCAGTAAGCAGTTAATAGATTAGTTAGTGGTTAGCAGCACTGTTAGGAAGTAGATAAGGTAGTGAGCTATGAGCTGTTGACTAGGAGATTAGGTAGGTGACAGTGTGTGTGGCCAAGAAAGGGTCACCAAAACCGCGCGTGGTCGTCGCCCAAAAAAAAAGAAAAAAAATTTAATTAAAAAAAAAACCGAAAATATTAAGCGTGAGTGACTGGGCGGCCACACTAAAATTTTGATCGGAATCGGGATCATTTCCCCAAGCCCAAGCCCAAGCCCAAGCCCAAGCCCAAGCTTCAGTCCTCAGTCTTATGATATATACTAGACTCACTCTTATATATATACCCTACTCCCTCAAGAGGGAATGAGAGCATGTAGGGCAAGTCCTCCACTCTCCTCCCTTCTCTTCCCACTTGCACCCTTAGACTTTCTAATTTGGGCCTAGTTCCCTACTAGAAATTGATGGTTTTAGGGATTCCGAGGGCATAAAGTGACCAAACGGAGGGCTGTAAAGCACGGCACGTCCCTCTGACCAAGGCGCTCGTTTTGAGCTATCATACGTTCTATTCTATAGCTGGGTCAGAAAAAAAGGACCAAAAAATCAAAAAAAAGAAAGAAGAAAAGACTTGGATTGCAAAACACCCAAAATTACTAGGTGAGCAGCCTTCACGGGCCCTCACTGACACTTCTAGGGGATCCAAGTCATATGAACCTACGCTCTGGACGAGTGTTAGAGCACGAGCATATTGGTAGTGCCTCCATTTACGCGGGCACTCATTATTCCTCCACCCTAGGTTCTGGACCTTCCGCCGGGACTCAAGGTAGCGCGACCCAAGATCCTCATATCGCGTCTAGTGATTCTTCCTCTGACTACGAAGTCATGGAGGGGTATCCTACACCAAACCCCGATAGTTCAAGTCAAGACATGCATGCCATGGGCCCACGGCCCGGGTCCAGCATGTTTAGCCGCTTAAAAGAGACCCTTAGTAGAGCTACTCGCTCCGAACATGCGGTTAATGAAATAAATGAAGGGAGTGGGGAAGTAAATTTGTCATTCATTCCTAAATGGACCCTATGCTTCTTGATAGTGTGCATGTGAATGTTCCATCCACTGCACCTCGTGATCCTTTAGGACTATCTCCCTCTGAGGTTTTACTACCCGATGGTAGGAGTCTTGCCGAAGTACAAGAGATCGAACGCTATATGCAAGCAACAAGGGAGAGGGAAATTGAGAACCTACGAAGGCTAGAACAAAGTCGATCCCTGAAAGCAAAGGCTCCTATGACAACGATCATGCCAGCCGAGCAACCGAGTGCTCCCAAGGTAGCAGTCACGGAGGGGCAAGCTATGGGGAGCAATAATGCTTCCACTTCAAGGGAACCTCCAGCACGCCAAGCCTAGATGGGATATTCCTAAACGAAAATTGGGAGTATGACCTACAAGAAGAAGCTTTAACTGATCGGTACACAGGACACACCTATCATGTGGGTTGGTTAGATGTTCTACAATCCATAGATGAGCAACAACAGAAAGTCTGTGATGTCCTCCATAGGATTGTCGAGTTAGAAAGACAGAACACAGGGATCAACATGCCTTCAACAGGCCTAATGAGGTTCTTGGATACGGGAAAGGCCGACCAACCAACCCTGTCACAAATGGAGACTCCCTCAGTGAGCCCCATTGATCCTCCATATGTTGTTTCGCCAGGAGCCTCAGTACAATCTGAGCCCACAAGTGGCAGCTTTGCCTTCCCAGATCTAGCTCATCTTTCTCTTAATGACACTACGGCTACCATGCATATCCCAATGGTGAGCATGACAAGAAGTACACCATGGAGTTCATTTGTTAACACTGCGCCGATGCCTAGTAGCACAGTGCCCCCAACTATACCTACATGTATGTATCAATCATGTGCACCTGTCGTTCCTCAGCCTCATGTTGCTCCTACACCTCCTATTATTCCAAGAGCTTACAATCCACAATGGAATTATCCAAGCTCTTATAAAAGTGGAGCCATGCCATTTAATAATAACATGCCATATCAGGCACCCCCTCTGCCTAGGGCTACGCCTGTAAACTTTGGACCACCGTCTGGTACACCACCATACAAAATTTGGGACCCAAGAGCCGTGCGTATGCCAAGGCCAAGGCCAACTCCCATCTCACTTGTGGTTCCAGGAGCACATACACCCATTATACCTGCTCAAATAGGAGATTTGGCAGCATTTGCTCAAACTATCGGTCGCTCTATTGCGGAAAACATGCGTAGTGCACCTGATAGAGAGCCTAGGAGCAAGGCAGTTCAAGTAGCTAAGCTCACACAGAAATTCAGTGGAGACGGAGATGCTAGAAAGCATATGGAAGTCTTTGAACATGTGTGAGATTCCTTGGAAGAGCACAATGAGCAACATAAGTGTAAGGCTTTGAGTTTGACCCTAAGCGGAAAGGCTGGAGATTGGTATAGAACCTTAAGAGTAGAAGAGAAAACGATCTACTCTACTCTTAGGAGACCGTTCTTAAAAGAATACATACGAGAGGGAGTATGTAGCCTCTCAGCTCCAGAAAGCCCAACGAGAAGAAGGTGAATCCGTGAGAGACTTCATTAGTTGCCTAAAGAATTTGAATTCTCGATGCAATCCAAACGAGCGATTCAACAACAACCAATTGCTCGATAGATTCATTAGGGGACTACGACATGAAAGTATCTATAATGGCCTAGTCATTAGAGGTATCACTACTTGGGAAGCAGTCACCATCAATGCAATCCAATTGGAGGATAATTTAATGATTGCAGGAGAAAGAGTGTCTGCCGAGCCGAAGTCAAGTAGCTCGCAAGCATCAGGGCATGAGCCAATGAAGATAAAGCCAATCGTGAAAGAGCAAACGATATCTGAGATGACTTTGGCAGATCTCACCAAGGCCATCCAAGAAAGCCTTAGGGGTAATCGTGCTCCACAAAACACTCATATGTATCCAAGAAGGGATCAACAATGGTGCTCAATTTGCTTGGGCCCACATACTACGAGTGAATGCCCTACTTTCAGAGTAAAGTTTAACAGGACTTGTAACGCGTGTGGTAGGTATGGCCATCAAGCGAAGGATTGCCTAATGCTTAAACGCATCATGGAAAATAGACCGCCTATAGCTTGGGTAGACTCACCTCGAGTTCCTGCATTGATGCCTACCCCACCAATGGAGCAACAGTTTCCATTACAGCACATGGTCCCTAGAACCCAAAATGTGGTCCAAACCACACCGTTGCCACCTCTAGTGCTAGGACCGCAACCCCCTTATCCAAGAGTTACACCTATGAACCAAATAGGTTGCGAGTCATCTAGTACTTATGTAGATTGCGAAGGGGACATAGACCCTAGTATCACCTATGGAGTCGACATGCTTGAGGAGTGTCCCATGTACTATATGGAAGACCATTGGGGACAAATCAAACCGGTATATCAAGCTACTGCGCTAGCGGCAAGAGGCCAAAACATTAATAGTTTTGCCAGGAGACCACCTCTTCAGTGCTACGAATGTGGTGGACCACATCGAGTAGCTGAGTGCCCCATTAGAATGCAAAAGAATGCTGCACTAATGCAAACAAGTCAAGGGAGTGCATTGGCAATGCCAATACTCATTTGTAATCGTTGTGGCATAGATCATTTGATCACACAGTGTCCTAACAATCCAAACGCACCGAAAATCACACCATTGAACATAATAGAGATTGTTGATGGGACACCACCAACTATAAACATAGCACCAGTGAATGCACTCACACGGTCGATGCTCCAAAAGCAAAATTACATCCTCGAAAAGAGAGATGCTGCATCCATTGGCCGAGCGAGAAAGAAGAAAACACGAAGAAAGAAATCCCTTAATGCTTCTAGCTCAAAACCTAGTTCAAAGACTAACATAGGGACAGGAGAGGATCCCGTGTATATGAATGACCCTGAGGATGACTCAGATTCGATAGAGACCACGGAGACCAAAACTATTACTACAAAGGAAAAAGCCAGTGAGGAGGATCACGAGAGGGAATTACGACGAACACCAAAAGAGTATTCAAAGTTAAACCACCCAGTTGCGAACCCCCAAGATAAGCCACGAGAGACGAAAAATGAGGATTGCAAGAGAAAGATTGGAACCTATCCAAACGCAACAGTGGAAATTGAACGAGTCCAACAACTGAGGGGTTTGGTGGAAGAAACTCAACGAACATTAGAACCTGAACCCAAACATATCCAGATGTCGGAAACAGTGTTTCCCACACAAGTTCAACCTCACAAGAACTATAGGCCGTTAGCTATACCCAGTATCATTCGGGAAGAGAGTGAGGGTAGGACATCTGAAAGTGGACACACACCTTTCCTACTAGAGAGAATGTTTGGTGAGGGAATGCCCGACCCCCTTGAGGAAGTGGAGATTCCATCTTCACCATTCTCTTGTCAGGGTCCTACGTCCCACAAGATGCCATTAAATGTTGCCAAATTGATGGATTTCATGTCTTCAGAAGTTAGAACCACCATCATGTCGAAACTATATAAAGACCCCAAGCTAGTCTCAGCTCTTCGAGCCTTCCTCAATTGAGAATTACAGGCCGGATTACCACAGTTTGCACATATGAACAAACCTGACTCGGTAATGAATGATGAGGAACATTTATCACCACCATCTGACCTAGCGGGACATGAATTTGTAATTGAAGTACCTGTTAACAAGTTGGGGCAACACTTTGAAGGTGATGAATCTAATGCTACTCTGCCAATCACTACTAAAGGATTAACTGTAAAGGGAGTCCTTGACGGTGGTGCGGGAGTCAGCATGGTGACAAAGAGTTGTTGGGAGTCTATGGGGCGACCTCACCGTGAATCCACAAGCGTAGTGGTAAAAATGGCTAATGGATCTATTGTTATGCCTATTGGAATGCTTAAGGATCTCAGGATCAAGGTCTTGGGACACAAGGTAAGGCAAACTTTCATTGTTATGGATTTTTCCAAGCATCCTATGTCATTTGAGATGATCTTAGGGCGTCCATTCATGAGGGAAGCAAAAATGGTGCATGACTGGTCCAAAAACCACGTCTACTTACAGTTGCAAGACTCTGTCATTCGAGTTGATCTTTTAAGTGGTCGAACGCATCCTCTAGGAAATAAATTCATCATTGATAATCGATCAGACACAACAATTCACTCAGCTCCATTACAGTATTGTTACACGTGTAACGAAGACACGGATATTGGGGAGAACTCTCCTTATATGGATATCCTACCCGGAATGGCTGAGTCAGACAATGTCGATTGGGTACACCTAGCGGCAACTATAGATACATGGGGAGCTAGAGGAACAACCTAGGTAACACCAGATGGGGAAGAGATACCACACATTGCACCAGTAAACATGTTAGGTGTAGCGCATGTAACATCCGATGATAAGAAAGAGGCACACCTACCTGAGAGTGAAACCGATGATTCCTCAAAGGCTTCAGGCCAATACACTTCAGAAACGGAATCTCAGGGAGAAATGGATTCAGAACCTGAGGAAACATCGAGTGATCCAAGTATGGAAACTGAACACTCAAGGTCTAGTACGACCATCTATGGTAATTTATATGAGAGTGAAGAAGATACAAGCGAAGACCTATCAAGCGAGTCGAGTTCAAACATTTACCAAAATCAAAACCTTAACAAAAAACAAAGGTCATATAAGAGACGACGATATCGAGCAAATGTGAGAGCTAGGATAAACAAGGAAAGATCTACTGCAGAATGGCTTAGCTATCTAGGGGCATGTGATGCTCATCGAAAGCTAGTAGACAATTGGGGTGAACATCTCCAGAGTGTCATGTGGTGCAGCCCGCGACCCATTGACCTCGCTCAATTGGAGGTTACAGAGCCGAAATTGAGTCGAACTATAAGAAGACGTCAAAACCGAGAGTTAGCACAACAACAAAAGGAGACAGAACTAAAAGAAAGGTCTCCGTCAGGACAAGATCCTGCTGACTTACATACGGCTCCTGGACATTTTAAATCTTATACCACGGGGGAGCGAAAGGTTGTGTATTCCAAAGCCCAACGAATACCTACCAATGGAAGCAGTGGAGTCTATGATGGTCCAACGGTAGTTAAAGAGATAGAATTAGCAGAACCACGTGAGGAGTCTAAACCAGTCTTTATTGCTCAAGACCTTACCGAAACTGAAGAGGCTGTACTTAAGGAGCTCCTCAAGGATTACAAGGATATCTTTGCTTGGACATATCATGACATGAAGGGCGTTCCACCTTCTTTGGTGCAACATACAATTCCCATGATCAACACTGCTAAACCCGTCCAGCAACGACCCTATCCAATGAATCCTAAGTACGCCAAAATTGTACAAGAGGAGATTGAAAAACTTATCCAATGTGGATTCATATACCCTATTGAGCACTCAGAATGGGTTTCTCCAATAGTCATTGTGCCAAAAAAGAATGGGAAACTAAGAGTGTGCGTGGACCTCAAGAAAGTTAATGCAGCCACTAGGAGAGATCATTATCCCTTGCCATATTCAAAAAATGTGCTTGAAAGAGTTGCGGGCAAGGAGGCTTATAGCTTTTTAGATGGGTACTCTGGTTACAATCAAATCACAATTGCATTAGAGGACCAAGCTAAAACTGCTTTTATCACAGAGTTTGGAGTGTTTGCATTTCGTGTTATGGCTTTTGGCTTAACGAATGCCCTTGCTACATTCCAACGATTAATAAACACTGCGTTTAAAGAATTTCTAAGGGAGTTTTGTGAAGCTTTCCTAGACGACCTTTGTGTTTATTCTTCTTGGGAGAAGCATTTGTTATATCTACGAAAAATATTTGAAAGGTGCAGATTTTATCGCATCTCATTGAACCCTTTCAAATGCCAATTTTGGGTTAAGCATGGAGTCATTCTAGGGCATATAGTGTCCAAGAACGGGATATCCACAGATGAGAGTAAGATTAAAGCCATTGCCGATTTGCCACCACCTACGAACTATAAAGGAGTTCAAAGATTTATGGGCCATGTTGGTTATTATCGAAGATTTATTTTAAACTTTGCCGAGATAGCGCGTCCATTGTACAAGCTTCTTATTGAGTTTCACTGGACGGAAGAATGTCATCAATCTTATGAGTCATTAAAGAAGGCCCTAACAAGTGCTCCAATCCTACGAACACCTGATTGGAATGTATCTTTTCATGTGCATATTGATGCATCAAATTTTGCTATTGGGTGTGTTCTAACTCAACCAGGAGAACATAAATTGGACTACCCTATTAGCTTTGCAAGTCGCCAATTAAATGATGCCGAGATGAACTACACTACTACAGAGCACGAAGGTTTAGCTATGATTTACGCAGTAAAGAAATTTTGCTATTACCTTCTTGCTACCAAGTTTGTGTTTTATGTTGATCATCAAGCATTGCTATATTTGGTAAACAAGCCTTGTTCCACAGGTCGAATTACACGATGGTTGTTAATTCTTCTTGAGTTTGACTTCACCGTCGTTGTGAGGCCTGGGAGGAAACATGTCATGGCGGATCATTTATCTCGTATCCCTAATGGCGAAGCTCCTACGGGGGTTGATGATGAATTGCCTGATACTCCTTTGTTCATTGTGGAGACAATGCCTGAATGGAGTGAAAAGATTGTTAACTTCTTAGTTAATGGTTTTCCACCCAAAGAACTGCGAAAAGATATAGCTCGAAAATTAATCAAGGAATGCGAACCCTATTGCTTACTGGCTGGAACTCTCTATAAGAGAGGAAAAGATGATGTTCTTAGACGTTGTACCCGCGAGGATGAGTATTTATATATTCTACAAGAGGCACACATGGGCGTAGCTGGTGGTCACTTTTCAGGAAAGTTGACTGCCCGAAAGATCTTACAGTCAGGCTATTGGTGGCCCACTCTGTTTAAGGATGCATCACTTTTTGCAAAGGGATGTGATGAATGCCAACGCTTCAACAAGCCACAAAGAAGGGATAGGATGCCTCTACATCCCATCATGGTAACCCAACCATTTGAAAAGTGGGGCTTAGACTTTGTAGGACCGATTAGCCCGGCTGCACGTAACACGCAATCACGATATATCATTGTCGCTACCGACTATGTAACCAAATGGGCTGAAGAAAAAGCAACACGAAAGGCGGATGCAAAAACAACAGCTAAGTTCCTCTTTGAGAACATTATCACACGTTTTGGATGCCCCTTTGAACTTGTGAGTGACAATGGAACTCATTTTATAAATGAAGTAATAAAAGAACTCACATCAAACTTCATGATATCTCACCACAAGTCTACACCCTATTATCCCCAAGCAAATGGCCAAGCTGAGAGTACCAACAAAACTCTCATCTCCATTTTGACAAAGACAGTCGAGGCTCATCGCATTGATTGGGACCTAAAGCTTACATCAGCTTTATGGGCTTATCGTACTGCGTATAAAGTTGCTATTAATTGCACACCGTTTAAGATGGTGTATGGGCAAGAAGCAGTTATGCCATGGGAGTTTGTCATTCCTAGTCTTCGAGTAGCTTCTCAAGGAGGTTGGGATGGTAACCCCTTAGTGGAGCGATTATATATCCTGGAAAGGCTAGATGAAGAAAGGCAATTAGCTGTGCGAAATGCTCTAGTGGAGAAGGATAGGAGAAAGAAGTGGTTTGATATCCATTTAAAGGATAAAGACATCAAGGTTGGTGATAAAGTTCTTATGTACGGGGTACATAATGAAAAGAAGAAATTGAAATACGCTGGTAAGGGACCATATCGAGTGTGTGAAATTACTCCGCAAGGTACCATTCGTGTGGAGACTCTAGATGGAGTTGAAACCATTGGATTCCTTAATGGGAGTAAATTCAAAAGATATTATGATCCTCTAAGCCAGGAAGAGTTGCAAGCCATCCATCAAAAGAAGGCTGCCAAGGAACAAGCAGAGCTTAAAAAAATCCAAGCAAGAGTTGAGGCTCGAGAACGACAACAACGTCTTAGACGCCAACGAGAGGCTAATCTGGGAATCACGCAAGCATTTTTCGAGGACACAGATGATGACTCATTAGAATCTGAGCCACCCCTACGATACCCAATTGAGCTCAATAGCCCCTATGGGAAAGTACTATACAATGCCTTATTAGATACGAGAGCTAAACACAATTTGTTATCCTATGGAGTTTGGTGTCAATTAGGGAAACCGGCCCTATCCCCGAGTACGATGCAAGTCAAGGGCATTAATAAAAAGAAAACTGCTATTCTTGGAGTCCTTTAGACCCCTGTTGTCTATGACAATGGAAGCATAGTGCAGAGGTTTCTAGTCATGCCCGCGGGAGCTATGGAAGGCAACGTAAACCTAGGACGCACGTGGATGTTGGCAACCAAATGCACTATTGATTGGGATACTGGTAGTGTCACGACACGACCACCGACTCTTATCCCTATCATTCAAGCAAAGTCACCTACGTTGCAAACTCTAGCCAAGTTGAAGGATAGCCAACATTCACAAGCCAAGGTGGTTAACTCGTCTTTGCCGGCTACCCATGAATCTAGCACTTCAACACTTGTAGTTGCAGCAAGCAGTAATATTGCAAGTACTCAACCTGCACGACCTAAGAGTACATATCAATGGGTCCCCAAGGCCTTACTTCCAACTACCTCAACCCTCCCATCCATTCCAAGAAAAAATTTCCCGGGAAAACCAAGAGCGCGCCCTAGGAGAGTCAAGACCAAATCACGATGGATTCCAAAACAACTATTAGAAGCCCAAGGCTACTATGATGGAAATGAGCAAATTTGGGTACCTAAACGTAAAATGTGTCCTTCCCTATCGACAACAAACCCATATGAGTCAAACAGTGTAACGCTAAAGCCAATGGCAGACCGTGGCAAGGGAAAGATCACAGAATGCTACACACCTAGTCCAGAGCTAGTTTGGGCTCCAAGGCAAAACCAATTTATTCCACCTAGCTCAGGAAGGGGGGAGTTCCATGAAGCTTCTAGCTCCGCATGTAATGCATCCATAGAGGTAAAAGCTTCTACACAGCCTCCATCTATAGTAATGGACCTCCATGAAGCTACAAAAGAATCCACACCTCCCAGTGTTCAAGAATCACCTAATGAACCACTTCAAGTGCGATCCTGGGAGAGTACCTTACCACCCTTGCAACTTGACGAGGCACCTAGGGTAATAGAAAACTACTGGCAAAAATCCTCACCTATTACCAACTGGAACAATTGGTTTCAAAGGGTGACGACATCATTTCAAACGGTATGATCTACCCAAGGAAGGGGGGAGTGTTTGTGGACGTCCATCATTCACTTGCTTCCCTCTCAACCTTTCTCCCTGACCTCTTAATCTCCGATCTTAGGGAATGTATATATAAAGCATGTGAGAGGAATTTTGAGGAGTTAGAATGGCTGATACGTCTCTTGACCACGTCTGATCCATACTTAGTAGAGAGCGTTTCTCCCATTGCACAAGCCTACCCTTTTGACCAAGATGACTTTAGGCGTCTAGTGACCTTCTTAGTAAACATGGGCACCTATGATGAAGAAGAAAATTTACACGACTACACGGATGGCACATATGGTCTCATGGATGATGACTTTGTTTATCTCGACGACGAAGATAGGGGTTTAGCCTTAGGCTTTCCCCCCAACCTCTACAATATCCTATTCCATTGACTCTCTAGGGGGAATGCAAATAATTAGGTTAGTGTTCCTTATGTTTTTTGTTGTGTTCAATAAGTGTTGGTACCTTTTTCCACTAATGTGCCTCCTGGAGGTATTCCTTTTGTTTCCTAGTGTGTACAGGAGCGTGTTGCTATTGGTAGGATTTGGACCTTCATGGAATCTTTATCTCGACTCACTCTTCAAATCAAGCGCGACCATCGACACAAACAGGTGTTTCTTGTCCATTAGCATTGCCCCTTATCTTTTTTGCATCTATGATTGTCAGCTTTAATTGTGATTGGTAGCCTAATATTCACCGCATTTGCTTAGTATCAAACATTTAATTCAATGTAATTTTTTGTCATAATCACTTGTCTAGGTTTAAAATCAAGTAGTCCGACAAACTAGTTTGACCAAGTTAGGTGTTAGAAATCTTCTCTTAATACCATGGGTAATGCCTTCCTAATAATTAATGGTTACTTAGGTTCTTAATCCGATTTAGGCAGCATTGTGTGAAATGTACTAGGGCTTTCTAGTGGGCTTGACCCTATTGACCTTTAGCTTAAGTATTATAAAGGGAGTTTACTAGTGTGATGAGCCTGGGGAGGTGTATCAGTGTTATATGACCCCCCAAAGTTACAAAATTAAAATGCTGAAAATGAACAAACAAAAAATCAAAGTGCCACACTGTAGAATCTTAAGCTGGAAGAGAAATCTCAACTTGATTTGGTACTTCACTCACATGTATTGCCTATTGTACTAGAGCCTTAGAGGTTCCCAGTATGGGTGCTTTTACTTGAAAAGCAAAAAACCCAAGGCATACAAAATAAGCACACACATCAAAATTGAATCACTGTGAAAAGACTTTGGGGGGTCAAAGAAAAAGTAATCAGTTAGGAGATGATTTCATGAGAAATTCCTTTTATGGTAGCTTAACTACAAGGTCTTCGAGATATAGCCTCTAGTCAGCCCTCGAACATGAATACTTGGCTCTCGCGATTAAACAATTTAATTGACCACAGAAAATTAAGAAGCTTACCCATGGTATTAATATTCGATCTCTAGTGCCTTTCGACCGTCAAATTAGCGACCCCAGACTTGTTTAATTTTTTACCTTTACATCTGTTTATGCATTTGATTACATTGCAATTTAATGTTCATTGCTGACAAATTGTTTGAAATTCTTTTACCAATCAATTTGTCTACCTAAAACTGCATATGCTTTTTAATCACTTATGAGAATGCAATTACTGTGCCAATGTTGTTTGATTTTGCAGTGACTGAAGAAGGCTAAGGACATTCATCTCAAATGCTCTTCCACCTCGACGAACGAGCTTCAACTCAATAGCTTCCGAGGGCGGAATCTACATCAGGAAGGGGGACATGTTAACCCTCACGGCTCACGGACACCCCATCACCTACGACGGACGTGTATTATGTATTTGGTAGAGTCAGGTACCGGGCTTGTCGGACCAATAGGAAAAGGGTAAGAGTGATTGCCGATGAGAGGCGCACTCTAACTAGGACATTCAAGGGATTAGTTGGCTAAGCATGGGCGCCCAAGTGTGAATGGGGTGAGCTCATATAAAAGCCAACTAAACCTAAAATTCACTCATTCTCTCATTTGTGCAATAGAAGAGTGCTCTTGCTCCATCTCCATCTCCATCTTCTTCTTCTTCACCTCCTCGTGTGTGTGTGTATGTGAGAGAGGGAGAGTGTGTGTGCGATCGAGCATTACGAAGGCATGACGGCGGCGAAGCGGTTGAGCGCGGCACGACTGCAGCTTCTTCTTCATCGCGGCGAGGAATCCTCCACGGCAGGAACATAGAGTGGTGAGTGACACACCATTGCCCTCTTTTGAGCTTGCTAGATCAGTCCTGTTGTGTGCTTGGAGCCATTTGTGGCTCGCACACGGTGTATCGGCAAGTCCCTTGCTTCGATAGTGTGGCAAGGAGCGCACATCCTCTCAAAAAAATAACTTTGTTACAATACATGTTTTTGCTCTTGTAGACCCTTTCTTGAATCAAGAACATGGTGTTCTTCAAGATTCCATGGTATAACCCTCCTTCCCACACCCTAAACACCCCAGCAAGGAAAAAGTACTTGTGGAGAAAGAGGAAGATGAAGGTGAAGAGAAGTATTTTGCAAGCAAGAGAATTGATACTCCATGTACACTTTCTCATAGGCAAGCTCTTGACATAGCTTAGTAATAGAATAGTAGAGATGGAGAAGAAGAAACTTTCATTGGCTTACTTTGCATCCATAGCCAAGAGCTTAAGCATAAAATCCGTCTCTAGAGCTCCCATGAGAGAGAGAGAGAGAGAGAGAGAGAGAGAGAGAGAGAGAGAGAGAGAGAGAGCTTGATTTGACAATCTTGGGCACTTGGGAGTGTGTGAGACGAGCAAGAGCTTCAAAAATGCAACGATCCCCCTCTTATATAGCTTATGCATGTGTGAAACTAGACTTGAATTAGAATGCTTCACTCTTGAGCAATGAGGTGGGAACACCTCCTAGTGAAACTCAACCATGCCCAACACTTTCCCCTCCTTTCCTTGCATGCTAAAAATCACCTCCACTTCTCTTGGACCATAAAATTACCTTTTAACTAATTAGCTCGGGTGCAAGACCTTTGTAGAAACCTTGGAGGTTTATGAAGTTGACCTAGGGCTACAACCTACCTGCTATTTTAGGACCTGCTAAATTAGGATAAAATTTTCGTAAAAATAAAAGTCATCCTTTGGACTTTAAAACTCTTACCTTGTGTGCCAAACCTTAGTACAATGCCACCAAGTTGCTCCCAAAACCGGTTAAAGTTAGACAATTTGTGGCAAGTTAAAATTTCACAGTAAGGTTTCCGAGACTTCATACTTAGAGTCTAAAGGGTTATTCTAATGACTTGATTTTATCACTCTATTTTTAAACTTTTTTAATTTCTCTCAATGATCTCCTTTGTCATGTACCTTTGATCACGATTTCTTGGGATACATTAACCCTTCCTTGACTTGTACCTTTGACTGAGATAACTAGTTAACAATTACCCTTGCTCTTTTCTAGCATTTCGTCTTTTGGTCCTAGGCCTTGACCGGTTGGTCCATTAGTACTTATTCAATTTCAATTGTTCTCTTCTTTTTCCTTGGACTTAAGTGGCCAATTTAAGTTGAAAAATACTTTTAGAAGGTTGCAAAAATCTGATATGGGTGCTTCTTTACTGCCTCTTGAAGCACCTTCAAAGCATGTTTTTGAAGGTTGTATTTTGGTTAAGATGCAGTGTTTGACGTTTCCAAAGAATGGTTCAGTAAGGGCTACATACAGATTACAACTTGTGTATAGTGATGTTTGTGGGCCTATGTAAACTCCATCCTTAGGCAATTACCTGTACTTGGTGACTTTCATTGATGATTAGTCAGGCATGTATGGGTGTATCTGCTTAAAGCTAAGTCCGAAGTGTTCATGTGCTTCAAGAAATTTTTCGCTATGGCTAAAAATGTCTTTGAATGTACTATGGGCACCCTTTGTTTCGATCAAGGGGGGAGTATATGTCTCATGAGTTTAATGCATTTTTGGCTAATCGTGGGATAAAACATCAATGTACAGTGCCATATACACCTTAGCAAAATGTGTTGCTGAAAGAAAAAATAGGTTGCTTATTATGGAAATGGAACAATGTACGGTCAGGAGTCAAGATTGGCCACATTACTTTTGGCATGAGGCTATCTAGTATCATGTGTGCTACTTACGTACTTAACAGGTGCCCTACCAAATCGTTGCAGTCTATGACTCCTCATGAAGCATGGCATGATAAGAAGCCATCTATTCATCACATGTGTGTTTTTGGTTGTTTAACTTATGCTTTGATACCACAAGCACAATGCAGGAAACTAGATGATAAGGCTGTTAAATGCCTTCTTGTTGGTTACAGTACTGAAAGCAAAGCATCTGTAAACAAAAGGTATCTTAGTTTCACGAGATGTTGTATTTGTGGAAGATTCAATTCAGTATCTTTTATCATATACCAGAGACAATAATGTAAGCTCATAGGACATTTATGACAATTTGTTGCCTCTTTTTAATGGTGGAAACTTGAATGTAAATTCTGCTGAGGCAAATGTATAGCCCTATGGTGGTTTTAAAGAATGCTATGGATAAGACTATTACTAATGCAAAAGTATCCTCATGCTTGGTATGAGAAAGCTGACACTTATTTGGTTAAAGAGGCTATCGTAAGAGTCCACCTGAAAGCACTTTGTATGTAAAGTAAGAGGGTGATTTATTTCTCATAATTGCTCTTTACATTGATAATTTATTGATTATTTTTCTGAATGAGATACAGATTTTGAATTCAAGGCTAATTTGAGTGTTACTTTCAAGATAAGAGACTTTGGGGCTTTTGCATCATTATTTGGCCATACAGTTTAAGCAGTGTGATGGTGGTATTGCCTTGTGTCAAACAAGCTACATAGAGAGATTACTATGTAAGTTTGGACTTGAGAACTGTAAAACTATTGCTACTCCAACGGAAAGAGGTTTGAAATTGAATCTTCATGATGCTAGTGATCTTGACGATGTCACTCTTTATTAAAATGCTATTGGATGTTGTTAGCGGGTCACCGCGACGAACGTCTGTAGCATAGCTATTTGAGACTAACATGATGTGAATACTTAGGGAAGTAACTCGGATGGGGCATGGAGACTCTTAGAGGTTTTCAATCCTCAAGAAGTGAACCTAACAAGAAAACACACCGACTCAGCAAGAAAACCACCACTCAATGATTGAATAATCTACCTATTTTCTTTCTCACTGCTCTAGGTCATTACACCATTTCGGCACTCGAATGGACTCAAAATGCAATGAAAGTTTAGGAGGAGGTCCAAGACACCTAGGGCCGCTATCCTACCAAGTCTGGTTGCAATTTAAAAAGGTACCAATATCACAATCCATCATGAAAAAGGTCCTAAAAATTGTTATAGAACTATCCAGAAAGGTCTCCCTATGGTCTAAGAACACTTTCCTATGGTCAAAATGTCAGAAAACAGTGATTTCAACACTCAAATATGAATATTAGGCTCACTAACATTGGTGCGTGCTTTTCACCACCCCCCAAAAACTGCCCCTTGTACATAGCTAGGCTAGTAGACACCTTCTGTATACCCCTTTTATCCGAATGCAGCTCCAAGCATGCTTTTCGACACGGAGCATCGCCACACCTTGGGGAAATACATGGATATCAGTACGGTGCACGTACCACAAGGAGCTCGACCGTGTTCCCGGTTTGAAGGTCACCGCGGACACAGTCCGACATTGGGAAGTTGTCCATGGATAAGGAGGGTCGAACGACCTTCGGCCATGGGTACTAGCCCCAAAGGGAGAGCTTTATAAGATAAATAAAAAAATAAAAAAATGTTTTCTTTTTCACAGCAACAAGCAGGGTCGCCGCCTTCCCCTCCTTGCGCTTGCAAAAGGGCCACCACCCTCCCTCTCTCTCTCTCTTGTCCATTATCAGAAGCAAATGCCATCTCTCTCTCTGTCTCTCTCTCTCTCCCCCTCATCCATTATCAGAAGGTGCCATCCAGCTCGCTCTCTCTCTCTCTCTCTCTCTCTCTCTCTCTCTCTCTCTCTCTCTCTGGCACAACACAAACATGCCAAACTCACACACACACACACACACCCTCACCTTTCCCCACCCTCTCCCTGATGCTCTTCCTTCCTCCTTGACCTCGTCCTCATCCACATTTGCAATCAGCAAAAAAAATCAGCTTCCTTCTCTCTCTATCTTAAAAAAAGTCTTTCTCTCTCTCTCTCTCTCTCTCTCTCTCTCTCTCTCTCTCTCTCTCTCTCTCTCTCTCTCTTTATCTGTCGCGGCAACCAACTTCAGCCCCTCTCTTTTGAAAAACCCACACACACTCGTCCATACTCTACTCTCCCATTCTCTCGCTCTCTCTCAGCCTCAAAAGAAGGAAATTTCAGCTTTTTTGTTATTGACATACACACACACACACACACACACACACACACACACACACACACACTCACAAACACTCACAAACACATACATATGCACACACATGCATACACTACACGCATAAGCACACATACATAATCACATACGCACCAACAACGCACACACACGACACACACAAGAAGGAAGGAATCAAAGAAGATTGACATCAACGCATCGACAAACGAAGAAGGACGACGTAAAAAAAAAAAACACGCAATGGCAATAGCAAATCAAAGAATGACGCCGAAAGCATGCCCTAGCCGGCACCGAAATTGACGAACACACTACACCAACACACTAGTGAAGCTTGCGATTCACCGGCATCTCATCCATGATGCACTTCCTTGGTAACAGTAGTATGGTAATTCATTCTCCGTTTTAAGCCTAACTTTGTAAAAACCATTTGTATATTCCACCTCTCTCTAAGTGATGGTCGCAAAGGCCCACCTAGGAGAATATCATTTTCTTATTTCTCCCAAAACAAAGCACCGGTCAATTGTCTGGGACCGCAGCTGCTTGCTTTGTCTCTCTAGCTTAGGGCCCTAAACCTAATTAGTTTGCACTAAACTAAGCAGCCTACACCTATAAAAGAGCTCTAAGAGGTCACTATCACGGACAGTCAACACTCGAAGGAGAAGTCATACACACACAACGACTCCAAGGGTCACTATGCATAGGAGTAGGATCTCTGCACACATGAAATTTTCCTAGAAAACGCACTATAGTCTCTCTCTCTCTCTCTCTCTCTCACACACACACACACACACACACACACACACACACACACACACACACACACACACACACACACACACACACACACACCGCGGTTTCCATCTCGTCAAAACGAAGGGTTTTGTAAATACCATCTTGAATCAAATTTGCCGTCACATTTCGGAGAGTTTTCATCTCCTCCATCTCTCTCTCTCTCTCTCTCTCTCTCTCTCTCTCTCTCTCCCCCCCCCCCCCCCCATGCGGTGTGCTGTGTTAGTGTTATTTGAATCGCTATTGTCAGCATCCTAGACATTCAAAGCTAGGTGGTGCCCCCTGAGACGAGTTCTACGTTTATGGGCCTGGCATAGAGGTCGCTAGGGTCCGTTTTGCGCTCGTGCCTGTCATTTGGTGCCCCCACAGAGGAGGGCTTCTCGAAATCCTTCAGTTTGCAATGCTGAAGAAGATGCACGTCGTCAACCATAGATGAGTGGCTGCAAGAATTCTCCAATTGGAGAACGTAGGAGGAAGAAATTGAAGAAGCGCTAAGAGCCTTCATCAAAATGCTGCTGCCGGGATACACCGTCGTCAACATCCAGGAAGTAAGTTCTCCATCTCGCATCTCTTATTCTAATTGTGAATCAAGAGCCACCAGAGGGAGGGCTGCAGGTTGCTCTCATTGCCGTCACCCACCACACTCTATCAATGAGTGCCATCGCGACGGAAGTAAAGGAGAAGCGTATATCCTTTACATCGACGTCCACCACGAAGAAATCATTGATATTAAGGAAGGAAAGAGGTTAGTAAAGACTCTTTTCCCCAAGGAATCTGAAAATAAAAGTGTAGCCTCTGCTCCTAAGTGGCCTAAAGGGGCTGCTTGTGCCAAGGGAAAAGGAGGGCTAGGCCAATCCTAAATCACATGACCCTCAAGGAAGAAGAAACACATGGCCACACGAGTGCTTCGAGTTCGGCTCTAGAAAGCAGAATCATGCACAGGCTGCCAGAAATAAAGTCATCCAAGGTAAAGCAGCGCAAGATTGCCTATCGATTTGTGGCGCACGTGCGTGTGCTGCCAGTTCACTTTGAAAACCCCGAAGTGGAGGTGATAAGGAGGTTCTCACGCCCTAGAGAAGAGTGGTTTGGCTACTGTCATTGCTATTTTGAGAGGCGGGTAGAGGGCCTTCCTTCTCTCCTCGTGCAACTCATCCTGAAGAAACTGTCTACCATAGGTAAAACCCAGTGGGCTGAAGATGAGCTACAATTAAATGGTGTGGAATTCATGCAACGAGTTGATTACGGTAACTACTTGCAACTGCTGCTAGCTAAAAGGCTAGGAGTGGTCAAACACGTCGCCATCACTCCATACATGCTGAGTAACAAAGGGAAGGTAAAGTCAATGAAGGGCGATGACCTCCTGTGGATGTGCCGACTTGTCAACACCGGCATGGTAAGGGTATAAGTGAGTACTCTACACTCTGTACATCATGGATAACGGACCAACCTTTTTTCTGTTTAGATTTTTGCAGCACATGCACGTACATGTATATGTGGATAAGAAGATCTTCTATCAACAAAATATTGTATTCTTGTTTGGTGCTGCGGCGCTAGGAGAGCCTTAGCTCCCCAAATCCCATTATCCTCCTCCGTCTTGGATTACCATCACTCCTTTAATGTTTCAATTTTTATCCTATTTTGATCTATCCACCCAACCTTTTAAGAAAGCTGCTATAAGCCGCTAAGTTACCTATATTTAAGAAAAAAGAAAAAAAGAAAAAGAAAAAAGAGTTTGAAAATATTGTTTTGAAATGGCAAATGTTTCCTTCCCAACCTCACGAGTAAGGTGTGGGAAGATGCTTCAGATTTCTTAGATAATCTTGAAATAGCATGTGTCGTCTTTGGAAGGGATGACGATGCTTCGCGTTTGCGTATTTTTCCACTGTTAATGAAAGTGGAAGCAAGATCATGGTACAAAACCTTGGTGCAAGCCACCAAGGAGAGGTGGGAGCTGCTAAGAGCAGCATTTCTAAGGCACTTTGGAGACGGCACCACATCGAAAAAATTGTGGTAATTGCTGATGGAGTTGAAGCAATGAAGTATGGCTGAATATGGAGCATAGGAATCGAAGTTCGTGGATCTATGGGGACGATGGGTTGCATCGCTGAGGGAGGACAAAGGGGCACCCGATTTCCTAAAGAAAGACCAGTTTGTGGTTGGTTTATGGCCAATTCTTAAAGAGAAGGTGAAGGGAAGGTTTCCTGCTACATATGAGGTAGCAATTGAAGTAGCCTGCCTTAAAGATAAGAAGTTGCGTCTACAAGCCAGGACTACCGAGGAAGAGGAACCGGGTAGGACCCGACCACACCCGCACCTACAACAGTCATCTAGAGGAATCATCCACATGAATCGGCTGAAGATCAACAAGACTTGCTCAACGGAAGCACCAACCGGTTAGAGAATCTTTTAGTACATCTGGTGCAGCAAGGGCATGCACCTGCCAGAAATCCAGAGCAAGGAAGAGTGTTTGAGGACAGATTGAGGGCTTCTACCTGGCCGGACACATAGCCGGACACCACATTTGTAGTCTTAGTTTTCCGAGCTAGTGTAGTGATACTCTATGTAAATCCTAATTCCAGAGTAGCATGTCAATTCCCTAAGTTGTAATGTTGTCATGAAATTTGTAAAAGTCCATGTGAACTGGACACTGGCCATCCAGAATGCCCTAGGTATAAAGGTCAATAACATTAATGTAAAAGGAGGCTTATCTTCAGAAGAAGAAGGGATCTCTGTTGTGTGTACGCTCAAGCTACGAGCTGCTTAATCATCGCAGTTAATGAATGGGTAATCAGTTCTCTATTCGAAACTTGCATTGTGTTCCTCTTTCTTTGCTCTTTCATTCTAGTGTAAGCATTGTCAGTTTTGTTGTGGTTCACGACTATGTGTTAGTGAGTCTTAATTGCAAATTTGAGTGCTGTTTTTAGTCGTTTTAACCATAGGAGAGTGTTCTTAAACCATAGGACGACATTTTTGGCATGTTTTGTTGCTGTTTTCAGGACCTTTTTCATGATGAATCGTGATTTTTGTACCTTGTCGGATTGCAACCAGACTTGCTAGGATAGTGCCCCTAGGTTTCCTAGACCTCTCCTAAAATTTAGTTGCATTTTGATTCCGTTCGAGTGCCGAAATGGCGTGATGACCTAGAGCTGTGAGAAAGGACATAGGCAAATTTTCCTGATCTAATGATTAGGTAATCCATTTTCAAATACAAAACTTGCATTGTGTTCCTCTTTAAATTCAGTGTAAGCATTGTCAGTTTTGCTGTGGTTTGTGACTACGTATTTGTGAGCCTTATTTGTAGATTTGAGTGCTTAAATCACTGTTTTTAGTCGTTTAAGACTAATAAGCAACACAACATGATCTTGGAGGCATCGGAAGATGAATTCACCAGTGACTCTTTGACCACCTCGGAAAAGAGACAACAACAACAACAACTGAGGAGAGCAACAGTAGCATCGAAGTGATGGGAGTCATCCTCAGAGATCCCAAGAGATTGAAACAGTCTGAAGCACCACCAGAGAACCAAGGGGGACCATCAGGTACGCAATCCTTGGTGGATATAAGTAAGTTACATCGGATGCTCTCCAGTGAGTTAGCTAGTGAAGAGAGAGAAGAATACATCTCTTTGCTGGGTAACTTCACCACACTTTTCACCACATTTTTTTATTGATGGCTATGACAAGATCACAGGCATCACAGTGGTGCAACACCACATAAGACTCAAGGAAGGAAGTAAGCTTGTACTGCAAAAGCTCAGAAGGCTTGAGGTAATTTAGCAAGAGTTATTTCTCAAAGAGGTAAGAAATTTGCTATAGGCAGGTTTCATTTACCCCATCAAAGGCTCAGAATGGGTTTCTCCAGTGGTGGTCATGCCAAAGAAAAACAGTAAGTGGAGGGTTTGCGTAGACTACAAACCTCTCAATGCAGCATTAAAGAGGGATCGTTTTGCCCTCCCATTCCAAGACAAGATTCTCAACGAGGTAGCAAGCCATGAGTGCTACACAGTATGTGATGGCTACTCAGGCTACTTCTAGATTAGCATTGCAGAAGAAGACTAGAAAAAGACAACTTTCATAACACCATGGGGATGTTTTGCTTACAGAGTGATGCCTTTTGGCCTCACCAACGCTCTGACCACATTCCAACGCTATGTAACTTTTGTCTTCTAGCCATACTTTGGTAAGTTAATACAGGTTTTCGTAGATGCTTTCTTTATCTACAGCTCTTGCTTCCTCCATTTGAGCAAGGTCTATGATGGCATGGCTAGGCTGCAAACCTTGGGTGACCAACTTAACGTAGATAAGTGTCACACTATTGAAAGCAAGGTCACTCTTCTCGGCCATGTAATTTCAGCCAAAGGGATTGAGGCTGACACAAGCAAGTTTCAAGCTTTAGTATCCTTGTCATCACCCACAACAACTAAGCAATTGGTCTCTTTCCTTCAAAAGGTAAGGTATTTGAGCAAGTTCATTCACTTGCTCTCAAGTGGTTCGCCCTTTACAACAAGTCACCCATAGAGATGTCTTCCTATGGAGTGAAGAAAATGAGCAGCAGTCAGTGAAGTGAAACAGATCCTGGCTTCACTTCCCACCATTGCACTCCCTAGATGGGACGAGCCATTTTATGTTAACCCTAGTGTAGGAAGTGATACACTTGGGGCCGTACCAATGCAGAAAGACCCCCAAACCTCTTTCATGCATCCTATCTACTTCTCTAGTTGTGTCATGACCCCATCAAAAAAAGGATTCACCAGGGTAGAGCACATGGTGCTTGCATTGATGTTTGCCACTACAAAGTTCCGCTCTTAATTTATTGCCTAGACCCTTTGTAATTCTAACAATGGAAGAAGTCTTTCGTATGTAATGTAACACATGGATGTCTTATCTAGAATCTCTAAGTGGCTAAGTTAGATTACGAGAGTTTGATTACACTATGCAAGTGGAGAACTCCACCAGAGCTAGTCTAGCAGGTATTCTTACGCATCGTCACTATGAGAAGAAGCTAAAGGTCAACATAGAAGGCAAAGGAGTGACACCAATGGTGGAAGTTCCTAAGCTAGAAGGAGCTCACTCTCTTTTCTTTGATGGAGCTTACAAAAGAACAGTGGACTAGGCTGCAACTTGCATTTCCATTTTCAATGAGCAAAGGAAAAAGGTCTTCTCTATTAGGCAGATACTACACTCCCACTCTAACAACGAAGCAGAGTATGCGGCTCTAATTCTTGGATTAGAAAAATGTGTTTTGCAAGGGGTTCAACGCCTAAATGTATTTGGCAATATGCTCTTAATAAAGCAAATAAAAAGCACATAAATGGCACTTGGTTTTGTAAAAAATTAGGTTTTTCTTGGCCAATTACGCCAAGTTAAGGATCTTTTAAGAAGGTTTGAAGCGGTGCAATTATTCATGTCCCTAGGACAGAAAATCAAGAAGTGGATGCTCTAGCCAAGGCAAGAATACAAGATGTTCCCGTAGGAGCAATCAAACTGAAGCTACCCCTCTTTCAGGGTAGCGATGCTATGCTTGATATCATCAGCTTCCTAGATGCAAGAGAATGTCCTAAAGGGTATACCAAGGGCCAGAAACAATGGCTTGTCCGAAAGGCAACAAGATACCGCCTTATAAACATCACCTTGTACTGCAAGGGCAAAGACCAGATTCTCAGGTGAGTGCCAATCTCCAGTGAAATCTGTTGAGATGTCGAGCTCTACACCTTGAGCTGGCATCCACTACGGGTCTTGGACGCTTACGGCATTTACTCACTGGCGCGTTAGGTGACCGACACGGAGGATCTCTGCCAGTGATTCTACAGCTGGACTACACTTATAGTGCCAGCCTAGTACGCTTCTAGCGAGTTCACACTTAGTGACCGCATGTACATATGTGCGACTTTTCAGCTTTAGCACTTAGTCATTTTGTACTCTCTTTTCTGTTGAGGCAAGCTTTTCCATGCATGGGAACCCCCCCATATATTTTTGCCCTTTTATCAAAATATTTCCCATTATATAAGTTACTTTTGATTTTTTCTTCCTTTTTCACAAACGTTTTAGCCTTTAATAAATAAATAATACTTATGCTAATCAATCACGATGTAGCATAATAAGTAAGCTTTCTTTGTTGATCTCTCTTTTGACCTTAAAAAATATTAAATATATATATTCTAGTATTTTCTAATATTTTTTTTTCATGTATGTATATTATTCCACTCTACCAAATATTTTATTCACTAGTTTTGATTTTCAAACCTCAACCCCACTTTCAAATTTCAATAATACCTCCATCTAGATGATTGCCAATCTTTTCAACACTCTAGGTCATGTTTTCATACACATGAAGGAGCTTACACTTGAAGGCAAGAGAGAAGTCCACTCAAAGGGGACCACCAAAAGACTTTTGCAGCCACAAATAATACATTATTTGGCTGAATTTTTTAAGTAAAGAAGAACCCCGAATCTGAAGGAGCGTTCAACATGAAAGATGTAGCTCGTGATCTCAACTTTTAGCTCAATTTTTTTCAGAATTTTTGGAGTTATGAACACGGAGATATGATTTTTGTAGTGGACCCCAGTTTTCTCGTGTAATGGTGACACAGGCCATCCCCACTTTTCTTCCTTCTAGAATGGCTATGGTTCTACAAGTCTTCAAGCATGATTACAAGAGACAAGGCTCTTTTAATGAGGTCTTGGCTAGTCTAGAGTAATTCTATCACCATTTTTGGAGGATCCATCCTCATCAACAAATATCCACCTTCGACAACCTCTCTTATAATTTTTTTACCTCTCTCTTCTCTCCCTAATAAGCTTATGTCTATCCAAAGCTAGACTATTGTAAATGATTTCCTATCCTCTACATCCTACCCACATTCTCTTTTTTTCTCTCTCTATTGACTCTGGTATTTTAAATAATGAGGAGACAAGATGGGAGCCACAGTCACATGCACCCCATTTTCCTAGTCACCAAAGTGGGACACTCACCTCAAATAGAAATATTGCTAAATCCTTCCCTCCTTCCCTATATAAGGAGGCCATGAGAGCTCACTTGGGGAGAGAGAACACACACACACACACACCTATCCATACACACTCTTGTGCTACATGCTTGTAGCATGAACCCTAATCACATAATCACAACACCATCATCATCACCATCACCATGCACAAAAGATGAGCACCACACCTCCACACCACTTGTAATTAAGGGTTGAAGGCACAATTTCAAGAAGAAGAAGGGTGGACACACTCATGATATTCCTCGCCATCAACTCCCATCTCTCCATTATGCCTCCTACGATCTTGTTCCCTTCTCATTTTCCTGCCATACGCTACCTATTGTATTCATCTTTTGCAAGCAATCAACACACTCCATCTTGGTGCCATACTTTGTGTCGCTTTGGATACATCTCATTGTGAGTATGGTATATGCTTGTTCCTTGCCATTTTTTTTCTGCTTATGTTAAGGTGTGCGGATTCGCCACCACACACACACACTCTCTCTCCCTCTCATATTCCTATCATCTTGCTACCTCCATCTTAAGGTGTGCGGATTCGCCACCTTTTGTATGAGAAGTGAGCATACTTGCATGTATCCCTGACCTCGTTATCTTCCTTACTACATGCACGCGTAGCGAGCCCATTCTCACTCACTCACCACTCCTCTCACCTTATTCTCCGACCACCCCATTCCACATTTGGGTGTGGATCTTGAAATTGTTTTCCATGCATGCTTCATTGTGTATATGTATGCGTCCTAGCCGCATATCTTGCTAGGTGGTGCCCCTATTGTGTATTCCCCATGATGAGGCCATTGTGCATAGTCTTGGTGTAGAGGCCACCGGGTCTATTTTTTCACTTTCGCCTCTCACTGTGAAGAAGAAGAAGAAGCTTTCCATCTCTGTGTGCTTTGTGCTTGTCTTGTGTAGCTCTCTTGCATCCTCATTCTTTACATGGTATCAGAGCTTGGTGCAGGCAAGAGAGGCTAAGAGAGCAAGAGCATCATAACCCCTTCGTTCGCAATCCACGACCAGATGCTTCTGAACAAGTTTCTGAACAGGTTTCTGAACAAGGTCTCCAAAGTGCAGTACACAGAGATTTATTGTACAAGTACAGTGGTTGTATGTACGCTTGATTGTGGACACTCATTGAGTGTAGAAAGCGTTACAGGTACCACGATAGCAGGTTCAGCAGATTTGCAGGTTTTTGCAGATTGCAGCTATTTTGTCTTAGTGCTTCAAGATGTCTGACGATTTCAGTCAGATTGTTATTGAGAAGCTTGAGAAAAATAACTACCCTGCATGGAAGTTCAGAATAACAAATTTCCTAAAAGTAAAAGGTTATTGGGACTATGTAGAAGGAGACAATGAAAAGGAACCAGAGATTCCCGAGGCAAATGCTACAGCAGAACAAAGGAAAGCTTTGAGGGACTGGCAACAAGGCCAGAGCAAAGTGATGTATTGGCTTTCTATGAGCATCACAGATGGCATGATGGGCTATCTATAGGATGCTGAAACCCCCGCCATTGCATGGAGAAACTTAGGCAGAGTGTTCGAGGTGAACACCAAGGCCAGGAAGCTTAGACTAAAGTCGGAGCTAAATCAGGTTAAGAGGAACAACCTCTCAATCAATGATTATGCCTTGAAGATCAAGAGTATCATTGAGGCTCTTGGATCTATTAAAGTCTCAGTGGAAGACGATGACATTGTCCGTGCATGCTTGGATGGTCTAGGAGATGAGTATGTACATTTTAGGTCTTCCATGAATACAAGAGACGACATCCCCGTGTTCCAAGATTTGATTTCTATGCTTATTCTTGAGGAGAAGAACCTTGACACATCTTCTTCTCATGGCAGAAATAATTCTGAACATGCCTTCTATTCTAACTCCAACAGAGGTAGAGGTAGAGGTCGTGGTCGAGGCCCAAGGGGTTGCAGGGGCCAATTTCTGGAAGATCAATCAAATCAAAACAATACAGGTGGCAGGGGAAACCAGTCTCAAGGCAGGGGGAGTCAAAGAGGTCGTGGTGCAGGATCAAGCAGGCATTAACATACTCCAGATAGCAGAGAATGTTGGACTTGTGGTGAAAGAGGTCACATGTCATGTGACTGTCCAAAGGGAAAAGCAAGTGGAAAGAGAGAACAGGGCAACTATGCATCTACTAGCAGAGATGCAGATGACAGCAAAAACGAGCGCATGTTTGTTATGCAGCATGTAATGAATACAATGACTGCAGAGAATCAAAACAATACAGGTGGCAGGGGAAACCAGTCTCAAGGCAGGGGGAGTCAAAGAGGTCGTGGTGCAGGATCAAGCAGGCATCAACATACTCCAGATAGCAGAGAATGTTGGACTTGTGGTGAAAGAGGTCACATGTCATGTGACTGTCCAAAGGGAAAAGCAAGTGGAAAGAGAGAACAGGGCAACTATGCATCTACTAGCAGAGATGCAGATGACAGCAAAAACGAGCGCATGTTTGTTATGCAGCATGTAATGAATACAATGACTGCAGAGAATTCCACCCAAGATGATGTTTGGTATGTGGATTCAGGTGCCTCTAATCACATGACGTCTCGTGGAGAGTGGTTTAGAGATATGCGCAAACCAGATGTGTCAGGCTATGTGCAGACAGGAGATGACACAGCTCACCCCATTGCTCATGTAGGGGACATACCTCTAAATATGAAGAGTGGGAAATCAAAGTACTTAGCAGATGTACTTCATGTCCCAAACATTACAAAGAATCTTGTTTCTGTTGGACAAATGGTTGAGCAGGGTTTGCAGGTTCGCTTCAATCCAAATGGCTGTTATGTAGAAGATTTCCAAAATGTTTGTAAGCTGATCACATAGGGAAAATGTGTGGGCAGAATGTTTACGCTGAATGTAGACATGCCTGAGGTAAAAGCTGCATTATTTGCACAGGGCACAGGTGTTGTGGCTGATGTTGACATTTGGCACGAACGCATTGGCCATGTCAATGAGCAGAGATTGCGCAGCATGCAATCAAAACAGATTGTAAAAGTTTTGCCCAAATTCAAGGTGAATGGTATGCATAAAGTGTGTGCAGCATGCCAGTTTGGAAAACAGTCAAAGGGCTCATTTCCACATGAGCGCAATGTATGTAAAAAGCCACTTGAGGTGGTGCACACAGATGTTTGGGGTCCAACCGATACTGCAAGTATACATGGTTGCAGGTATTATGTCTCTTTCATTGATGACCATACAAGGAAAGTATGGGTCTACTTCATGCGTAACAAAAGTGAAGTGTTTGGTCACTTTCAAGACTTCAAAGTCATCATTGAGAAGGAGACAGATATGCAAATCAAGACATTGAGGTCAGATGGAGGGGGAGAGTACTTCTCCAATGATTTTCCAGATTTTCTTCAAATGCATGGTATACGCAGGCAGTTTACATGCAGATATACTCCACAACAGAATGGGGTCGCAGAAAGGAAAAACAGGCACATTGCAGAGGTTGCACGTGCATTGATGAATGAGAAGAACATGCCTCATCATTTCTGGGCTGAAGCCGTAAATACAGCTGTGTACATTATGAACAGGACACCTACAGCTGCGGTGCATGATGTAACACCTGAGGAAAAGTTTACAGGTACAAAGCCTGATTTGGCACACTTGAAAGTGTTTGGCTGCATAGCTTACGTGCATGTACCAGATGAGTTGCGTAGGAAATTGGATCCTAAAGCAGAGAAATGTATTCTTGTGGGATATTCCCTTGAACAAAAGGGGTACAGGTGCTACAATCCTACTACACGAGAACTACGAGTGAGCAGAGATGTAGTCTTTGATGAGATGAGCAGCTGGTACAGTAATGCACATGGCACTATTGGGGCTGATGTAAAAGATGATGTGGTTGTACAAAATGTGAGGCCACAGTCACAGGTTTTGAGTGGACCACAAGAGTCCTCTTCTCGTGGCTCTGTTGAGAAACCATGGAATGGTAGACTACGTACGCAGGTTACTCCACCAACAGGTACAGGGAATGTATCACGAAAAGGAAAGGAAAAGGTTGATGAACCTCCCCTTATGGTTGATGCATCATCAGGTTTTTCACATGTAAACATGGATTCAGATGGTTCTGAACAAAGTCTTGATGAGGAATTTGGAATTCCGGCTGTCAGGACACCTGGTGTAAGGAAAGTACAAGAAGATGCTAGAGGGCAAAGGAGTGACCCAGGACCGCGCAGATCTAACCGAGTCAGAAATCCAGTTCAGAAATTGACTTATGATGGGTATCTAGAGCATCACCAAGCCTACATGGCTAAGGTGATACAGGATGTGGAGCCCACATGTTTTGAAGATGCATTTGGAAATGTGCATTGGGATGATGTAATGAATGAAGAGATGGCTGCATTGGAAGCAAATGACACATGGGAGTTGGTGTCATTGCCACGTGGCAAGAAAGCTATTGGCTGTAAATGGGTGTATAAAACCAAGCATAAGGCTGATGGTAACATTGAGCGTCACAAGGCAAGGCTAGTCGCAAAGGGTTATGCACAGACGTATGGCATAGACTATGAGGAGACCTTTGCTCCAGTGGCAAAGATGACGACTGTGAGAGCTGTCATAGCAGTGGCTGCATCTAGAGGATGGATTATGCATCAAATGGATGTAAAGAATGTCTTCTTGAATGGTGAGTTGCAAGAGGAAGTGTATATGGATCAGTCACCTGGTTATGTCGATCCAGGTTACCCAGATTATATATGCATACTTCTCAAAGCTTTGTATGGTTTGAAGCAGGGCTCTAGAGCATGGTATGACAGGATTGCCAAGTATCTTGTCAGTATTGGTTTTAGGAGAGCTCATGCTGATCATTCACTCTATGTACGTGAGAGTGATGTGGGGATTGTGGTCATTACCATATATGTAGATGACCTTATTATTGTTGGTGACAATGCTATGGAGATTGACCATGTGAAGGGTCTTCTCAAACAGGAGTTTGAAATGAAAGATTTAGGCGAGTTGCGCTACTTTCTTGGCATTGAGGTGATCAGGACTCCAGAGGGTGTATGGCTATCACAAAGACAATATGCTTTGGACATGTTGTCAAAGTATGGTATGGCTGATTGTAAGCCAATTTCTATTCCCTTGGATGTGAATGCAAAGTTGAGTGCAGAGAAGGGTGATGTTGTTGAGGATGTCAACATGTATAGGAAGATTGTGGGTAGTCTAATCTACTTGACTATCACGAGGCCACACTTGAGCTACACAGTAGGCTTGGAGAGTCAGTTCATGCAGCTTTCGAGGAAGCCACATTTGGATGGAGTACGACGCACACTTCGGTATGTGCAAGGGACTCTTGACTACGCATTGTTCTATGCAGCAGATGCGACATTAGCATTGTATGGGTATACAGATGCAGATTGGGCAGGTAGCATTGTTGATAGGAGATCTACGAGTGGATTCATGTTCTCTTTTAGGAGTGCTACTGTTACTTGGAGCAGCAAAAAGAAGCCTACGGTTGCTTTATCGAGCACAAAGGCCGAGTACAGAGGTGCAGCAGTTGCGACATGTGAGGTAGCTTGGCTACGCACATTACTTGAGGACTTGGGAGTGCAGGTGGACCAGCAGATTTTCATCCATTGTGACAACCTCAGCAGCATGCAGTTGGCTAGGAACCCAGTGTTCCATGCCAGGACCAAACACATAGAGGTCCATTACCACTACGTTCGAGAGCGAGTGTTGGCGGGCGACATCGACTTGGTCTACGTCAGCACAGAGGAGCAGATAGCGGATATCTTTACCAAGGCCCTCGGAGCTGAGAAGCTTCGACGTTTCCGGACTATGCTTGGACTCTGCAACATGCAGAGCTCGAGGGGGAGTGTTGAGATGTCGAGCTCTACACCTTGAGCTGGCATCCACTACGGGTCTTGGCCGCTTATGGCATTTACTCACTGGTGCGTTAGGTGACAGACACGGAGGATCTCTGCCAGTGATTCTACAGCTGGACTACACTTATAGTGCCAGCCTAGTACGCTTCTAGCGAGTTCACACTTAGTGACCGCATGTACATATGTGCTACTTTTCAGCTTTAGCACTTAGTCATTTTGTACTCTCTTTTCTGTGAAGAAGAAGAAGAAGCTTTCCATCTCTGTGTGCTTTGTGCTTGTCTTGTGTAGCTCTCTTGCATCCTCATTCTTTACAAAATCACGGAGGTAATCTCAAGTTTCCATGATGGTGTTTGTGGCGGCCACTTTGCTCTAGGTATTACTAGTAGGAAGATTCTACAGGCAAGATTCTCTCGGTCTCGTCTGAACAGGGATGTGCATCATTGGTGTAAAACATGTAGAGCTTGTCAAGTATCCAATGATCGAACACTAACCTATGAGCCACAGACTCTTATCATCTCATATGGCCAGTTTGAGAAGTAGGGAATAGATGCAATTGGTCCTTTACCAAGGGCCAGTCGAGTAAACTGTACATTCTAGTTGGTGTAGACTATATGACCCGATGGGCGGAAGCAGAGCCACTACATGCATTACAACCCAATAAGTGGCAAAGTTCATATTTGAGCACATCTGTTGCCACTTTGGCACACCTCTGGAGATAATATCTGATAGAGGACCAGATTTCAAGGCGACTTGGTGGGAGAACTGATGAAAAAGCTAGGCATCACACACCAACACTCAACTTCGTACTATCCATAGTGCAATGGTCTAGTGGAAAAGGTAAACAGAATGATCTGTAAAATCATCACAAAGTAGGTGATTAACCACACAAGCATGGCCGCTCTTTGGGCCTACCATACGACATTTCGAACATCACTAGGTTTCACCCCTTTCCATATGGTATATGGAAAACAGGCCATTCTACCCATCAAAGTGCAGATAGCGAGCTTGTGAGTCATGGCTAGCCAGCTACAACGCCCAATTGCCCATCTCCGCAACCACACCTTAGATCTAGAAAGGCTTCAACTAGACAGAGAAGATACGATCAACTACTATGCGACGCAAGTAGAATGACGCCGACTCACATTCAATCAAGGGTTTAAGGAAAAGCGTATGAAGAAAGAAATGCTAGTATTAAGATACAACAACAGATTCAACACTAGGAAAGATAAGAAGTTTCAGCCCAGATGGGAAGGGCCATTCATCTCATCAAAAGGCGATACGCCATTAGTAGCTGTTCTTAATTATCCCACTCTCTAATTGTCATCTGGGCATGAGTGTTGATTTCTTGCACAATTTATATCATCAATTAGTCTTTCTTTTAGTGTGGTTTTTTGCATAATTTCCGCCTTCAACTAACTTTCCACTAGCATGTTTTGGTAGCACCAATTGTTTGTGGGAAGAGTTCTCAAGAAGAGCTTTCGATAAATCCTAAGATAATTGAAATTGATTGGCATTAGCACCTACAATTAGTTCAAAAATATTGTGCTTGATTTTTGGTTTTTTGCAGACCTACAACAACTCAATTGTGTGTGTGGGATTTTTTTGAGCCGTTAATCCCCACCTAAAAGATTTTTAAGTCTCATAAGTTTTGGAGCTTATACTTTAGGGTGATGTGGGAACACCCTATTTTAAGGGACAAAGTCAACTCTTAAAAGGTGGGCGCTCAACTTTTTAATTACGTTTGCGTATCTGGGCTACGACCTACCTATTCTACTGCTTGTCATCTATTCTACCTATTGAATATTTATCAGCCCTCACTTTTGTTGCAATTTGGCTTTGCACTGGTCATCAATTGCTTATTTTCTGTTGTAGGCCCTCACCCAATCAGTCTTCAACTCAATCGGCTGCCCTAGCAGCTCCTCGATATGCCATCACCTAAGTTTTCTCAGCTCGGACAACTCCTAACTCCAATCCCCACCACAAGCCCTCTTGCTGCACTTGGTTGCTCTCATCTCTTGCCGCGCACAACCCAAGCAAGGGCAAGAGTGTGCTCACAAGCTAATCAACCTCCACGCATTAGTAGTGAGCATCCTTCTCCCTTGTGGCCAAGCCTGAAAGCCTTGTGGGATTAGCTCCTTCCCATGGTGGTACTTTAAGAGGAGATTTGAGTTTCAACGCTTCTAAACAATGTGCATTTCCATGGCGCAGGAACTTCAAGCTCCAAGACTCCAAGAACCCTCATAAGAAGCAGTTCTCGCAAAGATAGAAGCAAAATCCCTTGACAACACACAACTCAAGTTTGTGTCACTTGGCCTCATTTTTGTGAATCCACCTCAATGATGATACAATCCATAAAATAAATTTATGTGAGATTCATGTATGGAAGCACAATACAGATGTTGCACATGGGTTCTAGACACTATTTGAAGGTATCCTTTGTGGTAAGACCGCCCATCATCAAGAGCTCAAACACACTGTGCACTATTATTGAAATATATGAAATATTAATGCACAAAAGTACAATACTCAAGGGATTAGACATTGCCTCCTGAAAGGATGGTAATAAATTCCTCCACATGAGCATGAGAACAAATGAAAGCACACAAAATGAAGTGTATGCGTTTTTGCACCATCAGCCAAGAAGGGTGCACTCTTTACAAATCGATGGACTAACAAAACCAATCATGACATGCTAAAGACAGATTATCAACAAAACGACATGACAAATAACAAAATGAAGATGATGAAGACGACAACATCAAACAACGACAAAGACATGAAGAATTTTTTGAAGAGGACTCAAATAACAACCTCTTCATAGATAAATGAATGAACAAATTTGTACTACCCAGGTCACTAGTGAATCTACTAAGTCCCACTTGTGAACCATAGAAATGAATCTGGTAGAATGGTTATGATGCATCATGGGACATTGAACCATGGTCACTGAATCCATTGAGAATCTCCATGATGTATCCAATTGAGAAACATGATGTGCTAAATCCAATGAGACCTGTCATGATGTATCTAGTAGATACATCATGTTAGCCTAGAAGTACACCATAACACATGAAGCCTTTATTACACCCCAAGTTTGGCTTAAGGGGGCGATTCTTAGGGTAAGCCCAACCATATGTGAATGCCCTTAAGAAAAGATAATGATAAGATGGTCCAGTACAAAGAGGGTGCAACCTCTTTGGCCAATGATTGTAAAACAATAAGCCTATTTGACAAGCTATTCTCTAATGAGGCAATTGCACTTTGAAGATTATCATTATGTCCATACTCTCTCTCTCTCTCTCTATCTGTGTATGTGTGTGTGTGTGTGTGTGTTCTTGTCATAAACTAACCCTAATCTCCATCTCTCTAATCCTAACCCTAACTGTAACCTAGCAGCATGGTTATGCTAAGGCTTCATCCACCATAGCCTAATGCTAAGCCATTGGTGATTAGAAAACATGCTTTTTTTGCGCTTCCCTATAGTATGAATGTTCTAGACAAAGGTATTGGTTTAGACATATGCTCACAATGCAAGATGACTAGTGAGGATCCCCTCACTTATTTAAGGGGTGCTCGATGATCTTTGACATGGCATGGAAGATTTACAACTGGATTCCAAAGACTTAGAAGATAGTGTTTTTCAAGTAAGATCTCTTCATGGGAGGGAAGGTGCTGAAAAGACAAGTGATGCTTATTTATATGCAAATTGTTTGATTCTACTACTTTAAGCATGTATCAAAGGCCAAGAACTATTGGGTTTTTGAGAAAGCCCTAGAAACGGCTAGCTTAACGGAGATTATACAAGAAAGAAGGGAGATGATTTTTACCACTAGGAAACGAAAGAACTCTAAAGAGTGGAATTGGACAATTGGGGCTACAATGGCTGACTTGCACGTTTGAGTGGATGGGTTCTTACTCATGTCAAAGGTTGCTCCTTATGCAGTCAATATTTGTTTTGGGGTCCCTTTGATTATTGTGGGTTGGCTTCCCTCTCAACTGATGTATTGTGAATGTATATATGGTATCTTGGAGCGCCATGGCTCGGTACAAGCATGGCTTCAATTTGTAAATTTTTGTGGTTATTCTAACATAATACACTCACCATTGTGAGCTATGCAAAAAAAAAAAAGAATATGGACTTCACATATGTGTCTTGTGTTAGGGTTCAAGCCAACTAGCTAGACACCCATCACACGAATCGTACTAACCTTACCTATTCTTCTAAGCATATAGAACAATAAGGACTAGTGAGGTAATTCTCATTCCTCACTAAGAGATCCACCCACATCATGCTTGTGTCTTCTCTTCTTCTCCCTCACACTCTGCATGCACCATGCACTCGTTAAGTGGTATCAGAGCTACGGCTTGGTGATGGCGGGGAGCACAACAATGTCAAGAGCTTTGAGGTGATAGCTTGTTCTCTCTTGGTAGTGGAAAGAACAAGAAATATTGGAAGTTTTGTGAGAATGCAATGGGATCTTGTGAGCTCAGCTGAGAGTGATGTATGCTCTTATGGAAGTGATGACTGGCTTTGACAAAAGCCGCGGCCGTGGAAACCAACCTTAGCCGGGGAGCTTAATAATAATCAAATATAAAGAAAAAAAACATTTTTTTAGCCTGATGCCGCCACCCCACCTCCCTTGCTCGCGAGAATGCAACTGTGGCCGCCCCTCCTTGGCATCACCTTCCCCCCCTCTCCTCCATTATACCCCCCTCTCTCTGCTTCATTACCACATG